>NC_140591.1:1066874711-1067359711 GCF_964204655.1 Triturus cristatus | reverse complement strand
TTGGATTCAGATGACACAGGTTTCGAGTGTAAGAGATTAGATCTAATCAATGAATCTGCCTTGGTAATCGCTTGCTTAATGATCTTATTGCTGTACCCACGTTGTTTGAATCTTGTGCTCATTACGATTTTCTCTTTGTCATATTCTTCAGTAGTGCTACAGTTGCGCTTAGCTCTGATTAGCTCCCCATAAGGAATGCTTTGAATCAGGCGAGATGGATGAGCGCTCTGGGCATTGAGTAAGCTGTTCCCAGCTGTCTGTTTTCTATGCAACTTTGTGACCAGTGAGTTATTGGACACTAGTATCTCCACATCCAAAAATACAATCATAGAGTCACTAATTTGGGAGGTAAATTGTAAGTTCTTCTCGTTGTTATTAAGGGAGTCAATGAAGGTTACAGCTGACTCCTCATCACCTTTCCAAATTAAAAATATGTTGTCTATGAACCTTGCCCATATAACGATCTTATCTTCCTGAGCTTCCCAATCTTGGGACACCTGCTCCTCCCACCAGCCCATGTACAGATTGGCATAGCTGGGGGCGAAGCAGGTGCCCATGGCGGTGCCTTGGATTTGTTTGTAAATGTTATTGTTAAATAGGAAGTAATTGTTTGTTAAACAATACCTCGTCATTTCCAACAACATTTCAGTATGGGCTAGTAATGAAATCGGTCTGGCTCTTAAAAAATGTCTAATGGCCTGGATCCCCAGGTCATGTGGTATGCTTGTATAAAGACTGGTAACGTCCAAGGTTACCAGTAAAAAGTCATCTTCCCATACCACCCCAACAATCAATGTCAGAAAATGTGTGGTATCCTTGAGGTATGCTGGTAAAGCACTGACAAAGGGTCGTAAATAGTGATCAATGAACTTGGATGTTGCTTCAAGTTGAGAGCCCATAGAAGACCCTATGGGTCTCCCTGGAGGCTTCTTCGAATTTTTATGTAACTTGGGGAGCAAATACAATACTGGAAGTTTAGGGTGTTTACAATAAAGGCTACGAAATTCATCCCACTCGAGTAAACCTGAATCATTCCAATTAACCAACATTTCATTGTATTTGGTATATGAAGCTGACACTTCCGAGTGATTACTAACAATGTAACAGGTATTGTCATCAAGTTGTCTTAGCCCTTCTTTCAAGTAATCAACTTTGCTCCACACCACCACATTGCCCCCCTTATCAGAGTTCCTAATAACAATGGAATTGTCATTTCGTAATTCCTCAATAGCTTTGTATTGTTTTAAGCTCAGATTACCTCTAGAATTATTTTCCAACTTGAATCTCATTTTCTTGAGTTCCTTAGTAATAGTTCTATCAAACACCTCGATTGCATCACAATGTATAGATGGTATGAAGGTGGATTTGGGTTTAAATTTACTCGGCTCAGCACAATCAATCACTGTGCCAAGCACTTCCAAATTCCTTACTGGATCTTCATCATGTGGAATATTGGCATCTAGTTGTGCCAAAGTGTGTAAGGTTTCAATATCCGGTGGTGTTTTAGGGTTTAGGGCAGTGCAGTTGTGTTCGGGCAGTGTAGGGGGTCGTGTAGGAGTTGGTGTTTTAGGGTTTAGGGCAGTGCAGTGGTGTTTGGGCAGTGTAGGGGGTCATGCGGGGGTTAGTGTTTAAGGGTTTAGGGTAGTGCAGTGGTGTTTGTGTAGTGGACACCGCATGCGCTGCGTCGCTATGGGAGATCTAAAAAGTATTGCACCAAGATGGCTGCCAACACTTCCTTTATTGAAGGGTTGGCAGCCAATTAGAACCAAGCTTGTGCTTGTGTAGTTAGGTCCCGCCCAGATATATAAAGATATTATTCCTTTAATACCCCAAAAACTACTTAACGAATTTCCACCATTTAAATAAAGGACGCTTTCTGAACCAAGCACTACCTTTTTGGCAAATTTGCTGTAATTCCGTTCAGCAGTTTGAGCTGTAGCCGTGTCTAAAGTTTCCTATGGGAAATTGATTTTCCGACCTCTATATTTTGAATGTTTCAGGAACTACTGAACGGATTTACACCATTTAACAACAAAAAGGACTCTTTCCGAACCAAGGGCTACCTTTTAGCAAAATTTGGTATAATTCTGTTAAGCAGTTCGGGCTGTAGCCATGTCTAAAGTTTCCTATGGAAAATAACATGAAGAAAACACGTTTTGGAAACCCCTTTTATCTTGGCCCCTGCTAGGCGAATCACCCCGAAACTTTCAAGGTAGGAGCTAACTGGAGCGCCCCACTAGTTTTGAAAATTTTACAATGATTAGTCAAACGACGCCAAAGTTATTGTGCAAACAATAAATGCTTTTCCTAGGTTTTCTAGGTTCTAACTATAACTACCTACTGGCGACCGCCAGTAGGTAATATATATATATATATATAATATATGAAAAGCGTTTTTTCTCTTCCCAATAACTTTGGCGATGGTTGACCAATCTTTGCGAATTTTTCAAAACTTGTGGCCCTCTCCGATCAGCTCCTATCCTGAAAGTTTCGGGGTGATTCGCCAAGTGGGGCTGAGATAAAAGGGGGTCCCAAAACATGTTTTCTCCATGTTGTTTGCTATACGAAACTTTAGACACAACTACAGCCTGAAATGCTGAACGGAATTACACCAAATTTGGCAAAAAGGTAGCCCTTGGTTCAGAAAGAGACCTTTTTTAAATGGTGTAAATCTGTTCAGTAGTTCCTGAGAAATTCAAAAAATAGAGGTAAAAAAATCAATTTCCCATAGGAAACTTTAGACACGGTTACAACTGAAACTGCTGAATGGAATTACACCAAATTTGGCAAAAAGGTAGTGCTTGGTTCATAAAGCGACCTTTTTTTAAAATGGTGTAAATCCGTTCAGGAGTTTTCGAGATATTAAAGGAAAACAATCTTTATATCTCTGGGCGGGACCTAATTACACAAGCACGAGCTTGGCTCTAATTGGCTGCCAACACTTCAATCCAGGAAGTGTTGGCAGCCATCTTGGTGCAATGCTTTTTTCAGGTCTCGCCTAGCGACGCAGCGTATGCGCTGTCCACTACACAAACACTACTGCACTGCCCTAAACACTACCCCAGCACGACCCCCTACACTGCACGAACACCACTGCACTGCCCTAAACCCTGAAACACCACCCCCAGCACGACCCCCTACACTGCCCGAATACCACTGCACTGCCCTAAACCCTGATACAACACTCCCAGCACGACCCCTACACTGCCCGAACACCATTGCACTGCTCTAAACCCTGAAACACCACCTCCAGCATGGACCCCTACACTGCCCGAACACCACTGCACTAGCCTAAACTCTTGGTCACCACCCCCAGCACAACCCCCTACACTGCCCGAACACCACTGCCCTAAACCCTGAAACGCCACCCCAGCAAGACTCCCTACACTGTCTGAACACCACTGCACTGCCCAAAACCCTGAAACACCAGCCCCGCATGACCCTGTACACTGTCCGAACACCACTGCATTGCCCTAAACCCTGAAACACCAGCCCCAGCACGTCCCCCTACACTGCCCGAACACCACTGCACTGCCCTAAACCCTGAAACACCACCCCCCTGCACGACCCTTACACTGTTCGAACACCACTGCACTGCCCTAAACCCTAAAACACCACCCCCCTGCACGACCCCCTACACTATCCAAACACCACTGCTCTACCTTTAAATCCTAAATCTCCCCTTGCACAACCCCTACACTACCCAAACACCACTGCACTACCCTAAACCCTAAAACACTACCCCCAGCATGACCCCCTACACTACACCACCACCACTGCACTACCCTAAACCCTAAAACACTACCACCAGCATGACCCCCTACACTACACAAACACCACTGCACTACCCTAAACCCTAAAACACTACCCTCAGCATGACCCCCTACACTACCCAAACACCACTGCACTACCTTAAACCCTTGAAAAGTAACCACCACCCCATGCCCAATCCCTCTTACCTCCCACTCCTCGTGGTTCCTCTCTCCTTGTTTTTCTGCTTCATGTCATCTCTGAGGGGCGGTGCACGTCGTTGTGAGGAAACGGAACAGCCTCTGTTTCCTTACAACGATGTGGATCGTCTACATTTTTTTAGAACTCATGGTCATTTACCATACATACCTTTACAACACCATTTGTTGTAAAGGCATGCGCGGTGAATGACCATGCATTCTAAAAAAATGCGTAGTAATACTTTGCGATGTACATAGCTTTCGTGGTAATGCATGCGTTGTAATGGTATTGAGAAGTAAAAAAGTCGTTGTAACGGCTTTTTACCGATCAAAGCTGGCCCCTGTTCTTCAGTGAGTCGTTTATTTGATAAATTAGGAGGAAGGAATGTGTTTTTTTTACCGAAAAGTGCATTTCCGGCTGTTGTTTTGTGAAAGTGTCCGCGTGGCCTGGTTTCACTTCTGGTAGAGAGTGGAAGAGTCTGTTTGGACTTTGAGGGGTTCTGCTGTTGGACGGGGCCGGCGCGACACGTCATCAGAAAACACAGATAATGGAAAGCTGTGTCCCCGAAGTGTGGAGCAGTGCCATGAGAGGTCAACGAGTGTGCGTCCCACCGCAGTATGACTGTACCGCGTGACCCATGTGCCGCCTCCAGTGTACGAAAGGCAGAAGCGGCATCCATTGCAGGTCCTCTTGAAGACCGTTGTAGCACTAATTCTACATTTTGGAACTAGGGCATTTTAACCTTGTTGTTCCTGCCAGATAAAAAGAGAAGATCCTGTGTTATTCAGTGCTCTTGTTACCTTTTCTGTGGGTAGTGGTGCTTGTCACTTCGCTGCCCCGCCGGTGCACACGACTGGGCTCCCCACCTCATTTGTCATCTGCAGGGCCTCTGCCCTCAGATCACTGGTTGCAGTTTCTGAAGTGGCAACATAAAAAGTTGCTCCCAAAGGACTAGCCTGAACAGTTAGGTGAATATCCCCTGCGCCAACATTCCACGGAAATTCTTTCCTAGCTCTCCCACATCGACGACGATGTCATAATAGCACGGCTCCACTCGCGACACCGTATGTGACGTCATAGGAGCCATAAGAGGACCTCGTTGGCATGCTGACGTCAGTTCCACCCATTTTTTCCATGCCAACGAGGTAAACAGGTGGACCGACACATTTTCACAAGTATACATAGTATAATAAATATATATATATATATATATATATATATATATATAGATAGATAGATAGATAGATAGATAGATAGATAGATAGATAGATAGATAGATAGATAGATAGATAGATAGATAGATAGATAGATAGATAGATAGATAGATAGATAGATAGATAGATAGATAGATAGATAGATAGATAGATAGATATACAAATGCATAACCAATAAAGGCATAAACAAATAGCAACAGATCAAGCATATCTCACTATTAAAACATAAGCATGATTAAGACATATTAAAAACAATTATGCCAAACAGTAAAAGCATCTTTTTGGTAGAAACAGGTGGACAACGGGGAGCCAGGTGGGACAGTGAGGAATCCACAGGCAGATACTGTATCCACCAGAAAAATGGGTTACTGAAGGTAGGTAACTTGCTCTTCTGATGGATACTTCTGCCTGTTGATTCCTCACCTTTTGAATAGAATCCTCAAGTCGTACCTCTCCTGGAGGAGGGTGTCCACCTGACTAGACCAAAAAATCTTGCAAAACAGATCGAGCAAAATGGCCATTCCTCCTAACCTCCGAAATCAATAATAATCGAATAATTTTTAGTCGAAATTATATTGAAAATAATCCTTTAAAAATACTTTTATTAATAAATTTAGACAAACACTAAGGAAAACTTTTATTTATAATTAATATAAACATATTTCATACTTTACAAATTATGCAGAAGTCGCGACCTCAGCGCGACTTTTCAAAATGGCTACCGGAATGCGTGCAGCCATCGTGTAGGGTGCGTGAACGATGCGCGACTTCTGTATAATTGTTTTTTTTTTAAAAAGAAGGAATATAGTTTTCCTAACTAAAAATTATTCACAATTTTTTTAAATATATATTACCTACTGACAGTCGCCAGTAGGTAGTTACAGTTAGGACCTATTTTCCATAGGAAATCCGCAACATTCTATTTGGAATAACGTTGGTGCCGATTGACGAATTTTCGCGAAATTTTCCAAACTTTTGGCCAGCTCCGGTCTGCTCCTATCCTGATAATTTCACAGTGATTTGTCAAACGGGGGCCGAGAAAAAAGGGGGGTCCTAAAACGCGTTTTCCCCATGCTTTTTCCCATAGGACCTGTTGACGCAGCAACAGCCCGAACTCCTGAATGGAATTACACCAAATTTGGCAAAGAGGTAGTCCTCAGTTCAGACTCATGCCTTTTGCTTAAATGGTGTAAATCCGTTCAGTAGTTCCTGAGAAAATGAGAGTCTCCGGTTTATGGAATACCAGCTGGCTGAAAAAAGACTGCAATTTCTGTCGAGGGCCCACTGGAGGGTTGTGAAATGGACGAAATGATGCAATGGGACAGAGCCTACTAAAGGTAATACTGAGAGCAAGACATTTTAAATGTTACTAAACGTCATGGACCTCCGTTACCAGCATACAGCATATTGTTGTAATTTAATGTGGCCAATTGAAGAGCTTTAAAAAGTCACGTGCTGGAGATGCTTGCTTAAATATTCTGCCCCATTACATGTCCACCTGCCTGTGATCAAGGGGACTGGAGCCCCGAAACGCGTAAGGCTATAGTACTCACCTTGTACATGAATAAATGCAGTTCTGCCTTGAAATGTAGCTGATATGGGAGTGCGCTTTCATTCGAGGATGCTTTGGACGAAAAAAAAAAAATATATATATATATATATATATATATATATATATATATATATATATATATATATATATATAGATAGATAGATAGATAGATAGATAGATAGATAGATAGATAGATAGATAGATAGATAGATAGATAGATAGATAGATAGATAGATAGATAGATAGATAGATAGATAGATAGATATACAACTGCATAACCAATAAAGGCATAAAAAAATAGCAACAGATCAAGCATTTCTCACTATTAAAACATAAGCATGATTAAGACAAATTAAAAACAATTATGCCAAACAGTAAAAGCATCTTTTTGGTGGAAACAGGTGGACAACGGGGAGCCAGGTGGGACAGTGAGGAATCCACAGGCAGATACTGTATCCACCAGAAAAATGGGTTACTGAAGGTAGGTAACTTGCTCTTCTGATGGATACTTCTGCCTGTTGATTCCTCACCTTTTGAATAGAATCCTCAAGTCGTACCTCTCCTGGAGGAGGGTGTCCACCTGACTAGACCAAAAAATCTTGCAAAACAGATCGAGCAAAATGGCCATTCCTCCTAACCTCCGAAATCAATAATAATCGAATAATTTTTAGTCGAAATTATATTGAAAATAATACTTTAAAAATACTTTTATTAATAAATTTAGACAAACACTAAGGAAAACTTTTATTTATAATTAATATAAACATATTTCATACTTTACAAATTATGCAGAAGTCGCGACCCCAGCGCGACTTTTCAAAATGGCTGCCGGAATGCGCACAGCCATCGTGTAGGGTGCGCGAACGATGCGCGACTTCTGTATAATTTAAAAAAAAAAAAAGAATGAATATAGTTTTCCTAACTAAAAATTATTCAAATTTTTTTAAAATATATATTACCTACTGACAGTCGCCAGTAGGTAGTTATAGTTAGGACCTATTTTTCATAGGAAATCCGCAACATTCTATTTGGAATAACGTTGGTGCCGATTGACAACTTTTCGCGAAATTTTCCAAACTTTTGGCCAGCTCCGGTCTGCTCCTATCCTGATAATTTCACGGTGATTTGTCAAACGGGGGCCGAGAAAAAAGGGGGGTCCTAAAACGCGTTTTCCCCATGCTTTTTCCCATAGGACCTGTTGACGCAGCAACAGCCCGAACTGCTGAATGGAATTACACCAAATTTGGCAAAGAGGTAGTCCTCAGTTCAGACTCATGCCTTTTGCTTAAATGGTGTAAATCCGTTCAGTAGTTCCTGAGAAAATTAGAGTTAAAAAGATAGATATATCTGGGCTCATCGTGAGATCGTTTGGCTGTCAGAACTTCATCCAAGAAGTGTTGGCAGCCATCTTGGAACCAATATACATGATAGCACCTCATTAAAAAGCATTGCAGTTAATAGAAGGTTTTAAGACTTTAGTTACATTATAAATCATTTGTTGATGGTACCATACTCATTTTAGGAATTGTGGTGTGTTCTAAGGTGATTTTACCAAGTGAAAAAGACTTCTGCTGTGATATCATGAATCATGTTTGAGAGAAAACTATTTTCTCATGCTTTTCCCACAGAGGTTTGGAAGGTGATCTATAAGCTAAACTGTGAGCATATTTTCTGTAAATTCACATTATCTTTCTCAGTCATGTGAGAATGAAGTCTGACATTCTCAGTAAAACAGGTACATCCAACAAGGGCAGAGACTGTCAGTTGATTCCTTTGTGTTCTACTGCAGCTTCCCAGAGTGATCTAAAGAACAACTAGAGCATTAAAAGTCCTACTTATGACAAACGTATTGCACACCTGAAGCCATCTTGATTGGAATAAAGTGGTAACTCTTAAAACATTTAATTTAAAAAGGAACAAAATGAGGGGGTTCATTTTGCCATAGAAAGTATGATTAGTGCTGTAGAAAGAAAACTTAGGGCACATTTTGAGTGACTTCTTAAATCCTCTTCAATTTCATTAAAAAAATCTGACATGCAGACTGAAACATGCACTTTGAATACCAGCAGCAGACGTTCCTGGTGAGCAGTAGCTTTACTACAGTGATCCAATGAGCAACTAGAGTGCTAACATTCAGAATTTATGGCAAATGTGTGACACATCTGAATGCCTTCTTGATGGAACCAAAGTAAAAAACTGAAAGTATTTCCTACTGAGGAGACTGCAGTAAATGAGGAAACTTCATGACAAATAAATCTCCCAAGATGGCCACCAGAGACAAAAGAGCCCAAATGTAGCCCAAATATCACCCAGATGTAGCCCAAGTATAGCTCTATGACAGAATGTCCCAGAGTGTTCTAACAAACAACTAGAGCGCTAACAGTCTTATTTATGACAAAAGTATGGCACACCTGAAGCCATCTTGATTGGAATAAAGTGGTAACACTTAAAACATTTTATTTACAAAGGAACAAAATGAAGGGGTTCATTTTGCCATAGAAATTATGATTAGTGCTTCAGAAAGAAAAATTAGGGCACATGTTGACTTCTCAAATCCTCTTCTATTTCATAAAAAAATTCTGACATGCAGACTGAAACATGCACTTTGAATACCAACAGCAGACTTCCCTGGTGAGCAGTAGCTTTACTACAGTGATCTAATGAGCAACTAGAGTGCTAACATTCAGAATTTATGGCAAATGTGTGAATCATCTGAATGCCTTCTTGATGGAACCAAAGTAAAAAACTGAAAGTATTTCCTACTGAGGAGACTGCAGTAAATGAGGAAATTAGGAAACTTCATAACAAATAAATCTCCCAAGATGGCCACCAGGGACAAAAGATCCCAAATGTAGCCCAAATATCACCCAGATGTAGCCCAAGTATAGTCCAATGACAGAATGTCCCAGAGTGTTCTTAAGAACAACTAGAGCGCTTACTGTCTTACTTATGACAAAAGTATGGCACACCTGAAGCCATCTTGATTAGAATAAACTGGTAACACTTAAAACATTTAATTTAAAAAGGAACACAATGAGGTGGTTCATTTTGCCATATAAATTATGATAAGTGCTGAAGAAAGAAAAATTAGGGCACATTTTGAGTGACTTCTCAAATCCTCTTCTATTTCATTACAAAATTCTGATATGCAGACTGAAACATGCACTTTTAATACCAGCAGCAGACTTCCGTGGTGAGCAGTAGCTTTACAACAGTGATCTAATGAGCAACTAGAGTGCTAACATTCAGAATTTATGGCAAATGTGTGACATATCTGAATACCTTCTTGATGGAATCAAAGTAAAAAACTGAAAGCATTTCCTACTGAGGAGACTGCAGTAAATGAGGAAATAAGGAAACTTCATAACAAATAAATCTCCCAAGATGGCCACCAGAGACAAAAGAGCCCAAATGCAGCACAAATATCACCCAGATGTAGCCCACATGTAGCCCAATGACAGAAGTGTGCAAAACACTTATTTTTTGTGTATTTGCAGTTTTATATAGTGCAGACTTGTCAGGTATTGGAGTGCTTTACATGAGCATTGGTTACATCACACAAGATCAAATTAATTTTGATTGTAGACATAGGGAGATTAAGTGATTTGACCAGAATCACAGAATGTTGAGCTGAAGCAGAAACTCCAACCTGGTTCCCCAGTTGCAAAGTCTGCAGCTCTGGAAGTAACACCCCATCTTCTCCCCTAGGTACAACATTTAATCAAGTGGTCAACTGGATAAAAAAAACATAAAGATTACACATAATTTAAAAGTTCTTTGTCGCTATTTGAAAACTCAGAAAATATGTCCTCATTTTAGTTTTTTAGAGCACTAACCATACTTTTGATGCAAATAAGACCCTTTCATATATGTAATTTCTAAAGGAAATGCTCTAGGTATTACAGTATTGATTACATCAAGATGACGTCAGGCGTTCCACACTTTTGTAATAAATATAGAATGTTAGCAATCTAGTTGTTCAATGGAATTCTGTTGAGAGGCAGAGGCCAGGGGCACGGACTCTGAAAATTGAAGGCAGGTAGGAGAGTGCAGAGGCAACAATTTGACCACACTGGGCAGGCAGGAAGTGCAGTGGCAGCACAACAGACTATGGAGGGCAGTGGAAAGGGGGGCAGGGGCAAACAACCAACAATACTGTACTGGCAAGAGAGACTGTGGCAATATAATAGACTATTGTGGGAAGAAGGAAGAGGCAGTGGTAGTACAACCATACATGCCAAAAGACCCGTTTCAGCCAGGAAACGTCCAATGTTTTTAAGCTCAAATGGGCTTTATTTGATCTGTCTCCTGTCTACAATCTCCTCTTTTTCAATGTAACTCAAAGGGGGAAATCAATACCCCAGTTTTTTTCAAAATCTCCCTCTTACCAAGTTCAAAATGTTCGCAAGTATGGTACATTGGATCATGTTAGGCAGGAGAAATTGGGGTAGGGACATGAACTCGGATAACAGAGGACAGGAGAGACATGGAGAGGTGCACCAAACTGACCCTACAGCGCAGGCATCAGGGTTTGCAGCAGCACAATACACCACACAGGGCATGCGGGACGGGAGTGCAGCACAACAATCCATAGAAAGCAATACGGAGGGGACAGGACCATGCACATGGACAACCGAGAACAGAGGGGGAAGAGGCAATGGTAGCTAGCTGAACATAATGGACAGACAGGAGAGAAAGCTGCAGCATAACAGAACATAAAGGGCAGGAGGGACAGATCAGGGGCATTACAATGGAACAGATAAGCCAGGAGGGAGGGAATAGGGGTCTGCACATGGAAACAGAGGGCTGGGGGCAAGGGGGCAGTAGGGTGTGGCAGGCAAATAGACCATGGAGGACAGGAGGAAGGGGATAGGGGCATGGCATTTGGACAGGCAGGGTGGAGATGGCAGGGACAGGTTACAGTCATCTGACAATGCTAGGCAGGTGGGAGGGGAGTGGCAGCTCAACAGAACACTCAGAGTAGATAGGAGTGGCAGGTCCATGGAACATGGTGGGCAAAAAGGATGGAGCAGGGGCATGCACAAAGACATCAGAGGGCAGGGGGAATGAGAATTTGGGCAGTAAGCTAAGCACAGAGGCTAAGCAGGAGGTCAATGATGGGCCATAGAATTGGGCAATGGAGGGCAGGAGGAGTGGACTGGTACATCATGCTAAATGGAGGGCAGTGGCAGCACATCAGATCATGCATGGCAGGAGGGAGGCGGCTAGTCCATGGATTCACACAACAGAGGATAAGGAGGAGGTGGATGGGGCAGCAAGCTAACTGTTCAGAGAAGGTCGGTATTAGGAACTTTATTGTTTTTAAAATGTGTGTCTGTGCGAACTACTTAAAATATGAACAAGTATGCAGCATAATCTCACTTTTATTCGGGAAGAAGAGGACGTTTGTGACTGTGACTCCGGGCTCACTGGGCAGAAACACCCCCTGACCCTCCACCCCCATCGCAAAATGTAATGCCCTTGAAAAGGGTAGGTGAACGCAGTGTTATATAGAACATAGTCCTGAGAGCACGATTGAAAATGGAAACTAGATATAGTGTGTGGTATAAACTATGCACCAAAAGTGTGATATAAGATGAACTGGGGTGTGAAATATAATATGCAATACATTGTGTGCAATGACAGATTCATTGGAGAGCGCGAGATAGCACAGGCACTAGCGCGTGCTATGCGATATGCGCCTTGGAGTGTAATAAGCACAAGGCAGTGTTGTGTAACCTAACTAGTCTCTAAAGTTGTAATATAAAATATGTGCTGGGCAGTGTAACGTTGCATATGCACTGTGACAAAGATGTGGATCCCAGATTGTAATATGTATGGCATAGCGCTGTGTGTTATAACATAGGTATGGAGGAAGGCGCGTTAGATGGGGCAATATAACCCGTGTGAAGGCAAGTGTGGCATGACATATTCACAGGGTGGTGTTACAGTGCACATGGGCTAGAGAGTGTCATAGCATACTCACTAGCTGTTGGAATACACCACAAAGGTGTGTGGCACTCGACGGGCACTGGTGGCTGTAACACAGCATTTGGCTCAGCCAGGAGTGCGCTATGCCTCTCAAGTGAGGATTGTCTCCTTTCCAGAGAGTAAAATAAAAAGTATTACACATCCGGAGGTGGATGTGCGTTTTATTACCCGTGAGGGGGGTTTCTTGCATAGTTTTTTCGAATTTTTGTCAAATCCCCTTTGAATGGCTTGGTGTGCGTGTGTATTAAATGTGCCCGTCAATAGCTACCCATGTTTGTATAAATAAACAACAAGGGTGTCTACTTGTCCCACCAGCGTGGGCGCCGGGATTAGACACGGTAGGGCATCAAACACGTCAGAGCTTCACTAGCGGAGTAAATGCATTCCACGTGGATTCATTGTATGCAAAGTCGCCTTTTAATGAATATCACGCAAATCGTCATGGTGATAGGTACAAACGGTTTGTACAGCATGTCCTAGGTGTTTCTATAAATATATTTATTTTTAAATATTAAAAATCAGAGGCCGTCCCGGGGGATGGCGTCCCCCGGGGCCATAAGTGGCCTGAGGAGGGGGGCAACGCAGCCCCCTTACTAAAGATTTTTTTTTTTTTTAAAAGGCCATGCCCCGGGGATTGGGGTCCCCGGGGCCGATTAAGGCCTTGGGAGGGGGCCACGCAGCCCCCTTCCAAATTTTTTTTTGTCAAAAAAAAATTAGGGGGCATGCACTAGGGGATGGGGACCCCAGGGCCAATAAATTAGAAAAAGAAGGGGGGCCACACAGCCCTCCTTCTTAAAAAAATAAAATAAATAAAAGACCAGCATCGTGCCGGAGGCCACGCCCCCTCCTTGCAGCACTCTGCAAACGTGCCCCCTGGCCAGTTGTAAGTTGGGGAATTAATTCCCCTTCAATACTGAGGGTCCCTGAGGGCCAACTAGCCCAACAGGTATCTCCAGTATGTGCCAGGGAGCTGCTTTGCAGACAGGTGTTCTGAGGCCAGGCCCCTTTTTACACATCTCTGCAACGCAGCTCTGTGGTGCTTACCGGAGGTACCAAGTGGGCTAGTTTCACCCTAGGGACCCTTAGGATTCAAGGGGACTTAATCTCTTAACTTAGAACGGCCACAGGGTGCGTTTACACAGTGGTGAAGGGAGGGGATGGGGCCTGAGGTGACGTGTGCAAACACGCCCTGTGGCTCGTTTTAAGTTGGGGAAATAATTTCCTTTCAATCCTGAGGGACCCTGGGGGCCAATTAGCCCACCAGGAGCTTCCAATGAGCGCCACTGCTCTGCGTTGCAGAGAGGTGGTGCGAGCCGTGCCCCTTTTTACACCTCTCTGCAATGGCGTTTACTGGACGTACCTAGTGGGCTATTTTGCCCCTAGAGATCCTCAGGATTCAAGGGGTCTTAATCTCCCAACTTAAAAAATGGTCACAGGGCGTGTTTACACAGTGGGGAAGGGAGGGGACGGGGCCTGAGTTAATGTGTGGAAACACGCCCTGTGGTGCGTTTTAAGTTGGGGAAATAATTCACCTTCAATCCTGAGGGACCCTGGGGGCCAACTAGCCCACCTGGTGCTTCCAGTAAGCGCCAATGCGCTGCGTTGCAGAGAGGTGGTCTAGGCCGTGCCCCTTTTTACATCTCTCTGCAACGCAGCTCTGTGGCACTTACTGGAGGTACCTAGTGATCTAGTTTGACCCTAGGGACCCTCAGGATTCATGGGGACTTAATCTCCCAACTTAAAACGGCCACAGGGCGTCTTTACACAGTGGGGAAGGGAGGGGACGGGGCCTGAGGTGCCATGTGCAATCACGCCCTGTGGCACTTTTTAAGAGGTAGTTTTAATCCCCCTGCCCCATTATATACTAGGGGCTTACAGAGGAGGTCATGCTAATCACAGGGGGAACCCAACGCATAGTGTTCCCTAGTGTATGTAGGTGTTTTCACTGTATTCTGAGTGTCTTTTAACATAGCACTGGCTCTAGGACTGGTTAGTCAGACTCAGTTACCACCAGTATCCGTCTGAAAAAGTTGAGGGTGCAGGATGATTTTGCAACAAGGCTTCTTTCTGCTCTTCTGTTTGTTCTTTCTGCACGTTATCCTTCTTCCTGCACTTCTCTTCATCTTCGAGGACTTCTGTTGCTTCTTTCTGCATTTCTTTTTTTTCTTTCTGTGCGTTTTTTCTCCTTTCTTCACATGTCCTATCTCTGTAGGCATAGTTAGAAATTAGCATTTAAAAAACCTTTGAAATTCACTGAAAAAACCATAGGTTTCAGGCACGTTATAGTTAGGAATTAGCATTTAAAAAACCTTAGAAATTCACTGAAAAAAACATAGGTTTCAGGGGCGTTATAGTTAGCTGGACTTTTCACTCGTACAAAACCATTGAAATTCCCCCGTTATAGTTAGTTCAGCTAACTATAACTTGCGCGCCCGCAATGCACTGCTGATGACATCACATATTACATCACTCATGACATGGTCAGTGACATCACTCATGACATCACTGATGACATCTCAAATGATATCACTGATGACATCATCCTTGTGATAGAGTGGCAGACCTCCTCTCACCCTAATAAAACCTTTGATACACACATTCAAAAATAGAAACTAAAATTTTCAAAACAATGGACATACCAATACCAGTTACAACAACCTATTCCGAATTCTAAGATCCACATACACATCCACTCATTCACCAACAGTCCTATACAGTCTCTCATACATGTACTCACTCATCATATGTACTCATACACCCATACATCCTGTTACACAATGCCACTCATCCATAGTTACTCACACATATAGTCACTCATGCTAATAAAGAATGAAACATCCATTTACTTGCATATACAGTTATACAGATACCACAACACTTACTTCTACAGAAACTTACACATACTTAGTCTTTTAAACAATCACTTACAGAAACACATACTTATTCATACAGGAACTCTTCCAATCTCTCACTCTCACATATACTCACTTATATACACCAATAGTCTTATATGCTAGTTTAAAACATATGTAGTTACTCATAAAGACACTATTGAGACAGTCATTCACTCACTCACACACCCATGCGCACACTCATCCAGCCATACAGTCCTGCACACATGCTGTCTTCAACACATACAGTGAGTCACTCATTCATGCACCTATGCATTACGTAATACCCCCCACCGAACCATACAGACACTCAGACACTCATACTGATACTCAAAAAACCAACTAATAACCTATATAGACACTCATGTAGCTACTCACCAACCCATGCAGCCACTTATACACAAAGTGAGAGACTGATACAGATATTTACATATTTAAACATTACTCTCTAAGCCATGTATTCACTAAGATACACTTAATCAGTCAGTTATACAATCAATTTTTCAAAAACAAATCATCCATTTAGACACTTATATATGCATTTATTCTTCCATCGACCTTGAGCTATACATATATAAAACATATTTAATTTTCTGAAAAACACACATTCACTGGATGATGTCATCAGTGATGTCATTTGAGATGTCATCAGTGATGTCATCAGTGATGTCGCTGACCATGTCATCAGTGATGTAATATGTGACGTCATCGGCAGTGCATTGCGGGCGCGCGAGTTATAGTTAGCTGAACTAACTATAACGGGGGAATTTCAATGGTTTTCTATGAGTGAAAAGTCCAGCTAACTATAACGCCCCTGAAACCTATGGTTTTTTCAGTGAATATATATATATATATATATGCGCGCTCACTCCTTCTCTCATACGGGTGTAGAAAAGCACTCACAGGGGTCTTTAGCTTCTTTTCAAATTTTTATTCATACAGCCAGCAATCACTAATTAAAATTTGAAAAGAAGCTAAAGACCCCTGTGAGTGCTTTTCTACACCCGTATGGGAGAAGGAGTGAGTGCGCATTCTTTACGCTGTTGCACTTCCGCGTCACAGCACCCGTCCGGGAGTGCGCTGGTCTAAGGTGTAGTGGAGCGAGATATATATATATATAGATATATACAGAAAATAAAAAAGATAGGATTGAGGTACATTAGACTTACACATTTTCATTTAAAAAACCTTTGAAATTCACTGGAAAAACCATAGGTTTTAGGCACGTTATAGTTAAAAATTAGTGTTTAAAAAACCATAGAAATTCACTGAAAAAACCATAGGTTTCTGGCACATTATAGTTAGAAATTAGCATTTAAAAACCATAGAAATTAACTGAAAAAACCATAGGTTTCAGGAACGTTATAGCTAGTTGGACATTTCACTCGTACAAAACCATAGAAATTCTGGCGTTATAGTTAGTTCAGTTAACTATATCTCACGCCCCTGCAATGCACTGCTGATGACGTCACATATTACATCATTCATGACATGGTCAGTGACATCACTGATATATATATATATAATCTACTGGTGATCGCCAGTAGATAGTTGTAGTTAGGACCACGTTTCCATAGGAAAAGCATTTTTTCATGTGCTTATAACTTGGAGTCGTTTGACAAATCTTTACGAAATTGTCCAAAAAGTTTTTCTTTTTTGATAAACTCCTATCTTGAAAGTTTGGGGGTGATTGGTCAAGGGGGGGCTGAGAAAAAGGGGGGTCCCAAACCGTGTTTTCTCAATGCATTTTACATAGGAAACTTTAGACAAGGCCACATGCGAAACTGCTGAATGGAATTATGCCAAATTTGGCAGGGAGAAAGGTCTTGGTGCAGAGAGCACACTTTTGTTTGAATGATGTAAATCCGTTCAGTAGTTTTTGAGAAATATCAAATTTGACAGATATCGATATTTGGGAATTCTGATATCTGATTGGCTGAGGGGTTACGAGCACGAGCTTGCGGCTGATTGGCTGTGAACGCTTGAAACTAGGAAGTGTTGGCAGCCATTTTGTGATTCAGTCTGTCAGCCTGCATCTCTCCGTCTACAAGCCATTGGTTCCGTAGTTCTACCTCTGCGAGGCAACACAGAAAATATACCGCAGCTCTGTTTGGGCGATATACCCATTTCACAGTCTCTCTCCCCACATCACCGGCTCGCGGCTTGCTCCCCACATCACAGGAAACCAGGACCTTGGTATGTTGTGGTGTACCAAAAACACGCTTCAGTTCACAGAAACCCCTATATGGCTAGCTATAGTATCTTATTTGTTCTTCGTACTACAGCGGAGCTACGAATGATTAGTTATCATAGAACAATGCGACTCAGGTCCTCTCAGAATTCTTGGGAACAAGATACTCTTTCGCTTAGACACTCATACATGTTCAGAATGTGAGTAACCAGAGATTTTGTATAGTTTAAAATGTTTTTTTCAACTAGCGAGCTCTGTAAAGTAGTACACGTGCTAAGGTGAGGAATGAAATGCATGTAAATAATATAATCAGCATAGTTTCAATTGCATAAAGTACGAATGGGGAAAGTATATTATAATGTCAGTGGATTAAGTTATATAGCGCTTACCACCCTACCCATGCTACGAGCTATGTTTATTATATCAGTGGAAGACCTCTGGGCTTGGACAGCGGAACCCCCTACCTCAAGTCTTATATGATAGGATTTACATCTCCCGACAAGCACAGCTCTTCCTCGGGAAAGATTGTTCTCCAAGTGTGTGTAATTTGCATCCTGTGCAATGTTAAAAGCACTCGAAATTTCAGAAGCGGAGGTCTGTTCCATGTTATGTCTATATGTGCGTGGGATGGGCCAAAGCTGAATAACCTGCAATGTTGTTTTCTGCTCTTGAACACAGCGTACGGATGATAACTCAGTGCACAGCAGAAATAGTGAAAGGCAGACAGTTCCCATGCTAAGCTGCAAAAACAGAAGTGTTTACGAGAACTAATGCATTTAGAGTCATGTGGAAAAAGTGCCTAAAATGGCTGTGATGCAAGGTACGAACTCATGCTATCTTAGCAACGTTCGTTGGCACCTCCTAACCCCCACAACCCCCTCCCCTTTGGGCGGTCCTACGCACAGTGAGCAAAGTAGAACACAGAGTCCAAAAAGTCAGAGCCAAGAACAGCAGATGTCCAATATTGGAAAATGAAGTAGGCGAGGAATGTCATCAGGGTTGAAAAGAGACAAATGTAATAATACCATGGTGAGAGAGAAAAAATAACATGTGGCACCACCAAATTAATCCATCAGTGTGTAAGAGCAGTAAGTTGTAACAGCTTCAAACAGGAAATCATTATTTTTGTCTGAAAAAGTAGACGCCATCCAATTCAGCAATTCAAAGGAGCAAACGTGCTCATTAATTATCGGTGCTTCTAGCACCATAGCATGGCAAATAGCGTGGTACTCAATGTAACTCTGTTGCAGGAAATCATGTGCAGCCGTACATACATCCCACTGAGCTAGCACACAAAGTGCAGCAGCACATGCCATGAAACCAATACCAGAACATTCATGCTCATGATTCACCAAAGGGTTCATCAGGAAAGGAAAATCCAGGTCAGGCGATGCTGTGTTTGTGAGGCATAGATCCAACGTCCATTGGAAGGGACAGAACATGCATGAGAACACTGGTTGGATGCAAGTATACCAGGGATAGCGGAAAGACAAATTGTGAGCCACACTGAGAGTTGCCAGCGGCAAGGTACTGTAACAGTCAAGCATGCGGTTGCATAGTAGCTGTAGTAGGGCTGGATTGTGAACGAGCACAGGTGGAGCAGCCATTTCTGAGTATGCAGATCAAGAGGAAAAGTCCGGCAGCCAAAGCTAGTCGAAGTGGCAACCCGCTGAAAACACTAGAGAAAATAGAATGAATGGAAGCAGGGATCACACCAAAAATTGTTTGAAAAGACGTTACAAGGCCGGATCTCACAAGTTTAAAAATATGCGCCAGCCCTGTTTTATGTGAAGCATTGAAAATAGAATGAATTAGCTCACCAAAATGTTGTGGGAGATCAGTGTTTAAACGATTATGAACTTCTGTTCTCATGTTGGCCACCTGCAGGGCATAAGACTCACGGGCAGAAGTGAGAGAAACTTCTTTCTGGGACAATAAGGCTCTTATTCGGCTCAACTTGTTGAACTCTGCCTTCAAGGTCGGAATGGAAGGCCAAATCGAGGTATCGAAACTCCCCTGTGAGGAAGGAAACAGCATGTTTTCACAGCAAACTACACGTTGTGACACAGTCACAATGTACGGAATATCTTTTAAGATGCCGCAGCATTTTTCATTATTCACGAAAAAATAACTGCCATTACACAACATTGTTTTGTCTGTTGTTGATATTGTACAGGATGATGAATCTGTGTTATATCATGGTCAGAACCAATTGTGGCTCGCGGCTATGCCTTTAGAAACCAGTTCATCGTCTCTCAGCTCTGCACCAGCGAGCCGTCGGGCCCGCAGCTCTACCTCTGTGAGCCAGCCCGTTATCTCATAGCTGTGTCTCTGCTAGCAGGCCCGTCAGCCCTTTGCTCATCCTCTGCGAGTCAGCCCATCGGCTCGCAGCTCGGGCCCGCAGCTCTACCTCTGCAAGCCAGCCCGTTAGCTCGTAGCTGTGTATCTGCTAGCAGGTCCGTCGGCCCGTTGCTCTTCCTCTGCGAGTCAGACCACAGCTGTCCCTCTGCGATCCAGTACACTGCTGTGCCTTTGCGAGTCGACGGCCTGTAGCTCTCCCTCTGCGAGCCGATATATATATATATTCACTGAAAAAACCATAGGTTTTACAGACGTTATAGTTAGAAATTTGCATTTTAAAAACCATTGAAATTCACTGAAAAAACCATAGGTTGCAAGGGCGTTTTAGGTAGCTGGACATTTCACAGGTACAAAACCAGAGAAATTCCAGTTATGGTTAGTTCAGCTAACTATAACTCGCGCCCCGCAATGCACTGCTCATGACGTCACATATTACATCATTCATGGCTTGGTCAGTGACATCACTGATGACATCACTGATGACATCTCAAATGACATCACTGATGACATCATCTACATGAAAATCTGATGCACCTCTTCACAGTCTAATATAACCTTTGATACATCCATTGTAAAATACAGACAACCATTTTTGAAATTGTTAACACACCAAAACCAGTTACTACATATGCACTCACTGATTGCTAGGTCTAGACACACATCTACTCATTCATCCATACAATCACTCATACACGCAGTCACTCATAAATACAATACACCTATACAGACAATCACACACCGCTACTCATCCATGCAGTTACTCACACACCCACTTAGTTATGCAAATAATCTATCACAGTCCCATTTACTCACGTATACAATTATATACACACCACCTCACTTATTCATACAGATAGTAACATACACTTACTCTCTTATATAATCACTGATACAAGTACACACTCATCCATACAACCACTGTCAGAATCACTAACTCTCACATATAGTTGTTTATATACACCATCACTCACATATAGTGCCTTTAACATATGTCATTACTTAGACATGTACCACTGAGACATCCATTCACTCAACAACACACTCATACAGATACTCACCCACCCATACAGCTGTTTCCATTTGCACTCTTGAAACCATACACCCAGTGAATCAACCATTCACACATCTATGCACAGAGTCACATACCTCCCATCCACCCACACACACTCAGTCTCTCATACAAATCCTCAAGCAAACAAACAATAACCCATTGAAACACTCATGTACCTACTAACCAACCCATGTAGCAGTTTACACAACAACAGACAGACTGATACAGACATTCACACAGTTTAGTCACTATCCGATGCATTCAGTAAAACACGTTTAATCACCCAATTATACAATCAGTCACACACCTGCTAAATCGTCGATAAAGACACTTATACACTCACTCATTCTTCATTCCACCTTGGCATATATATAAAACATATTTCAACTTTACAGAAACACACAGTCACTGGATGATGTAATCAGTGATGTCATCAGTGATGTCATTTAAGATGTCATCAGTGATGTCATCAGTGAGGTCACTGACCATGCCATGAATGATGTAATGTGTGATATCATGAGCAGTGCATTGCTGGGGTGTGAGTTATAGTTAGCTGAACTAACCATAACGGTGGAATTTCTCTGGTTTTGTACGTGTGAAATATCCAACTAACTATAACGCCCCTGCAACCTATGGTTTTTTCAGTGAATACATATATATATATATATATATATATATATATATATATATATATATATATTATCTACTGGCTGTTGCCAGTAGATAGTTATAGTTAGGACCGAGTTTCCATAGGAAATCTGAAAATTCTATTTTGAATAACTTTGGCGCCGGTTGATGAATCCTCGCGAAATTTTCAAAACTAATGGGGCGCTCCGATCAGCTCCTACCCTGAAAGTCTCGGGGTGATTCGTCAAGCGGGTGCTGGGAAAAAAGGGGGGTCCCAAAACTCGTTTTCCCCATGCATTTTCCCATAGGACCTTTAGTCGAAGGTACAGCCCGAACGGCTGAACAGAATTACTTGAAATTTGGCAAAGAGGTAGTCCTCAGGTCAGGCATGTGCCTTTTGCATATATGGTGTCAATCTGTTCAGCAGTTCCTGAGAAAATTGCAGTTAAAAGTACATAAATATCTATAGCCGCGCACCGTGCGCGCACCGTGCGCGCACCATAACGTGCGCAAGCGTAATTCTGATTGGGGGTTACATGTCAGTCAACATTCGAATCGGTCGAAATCAGGAAGTGTCGGCCGCCATTTTGTGTGTTGTGTGTGTGACAGGGAAAAAGAAAGGTGGAGAACGTGAAAAGGGGGCAGGGTAGAGAGTTCCTGACCCCTAGCCTTTGTCAGGGGGTCAGGGGGAAATCCAACTAACGGAAACCCATTTCAAATCGACACTAGTGGGCTTTAAGAAACGACTTGAAGAACTCAACAAAGAGATGAATGAGTACAAAGACTCTCTTACTCACTCAAAAGCCCAAAAATTCCAGAAAGATCTGTCCAAATGGTCCTATGTGCGAGCATATCCTTATACCAGCCCAGACTATACTCCACCGACCAAGAATGACTTTGGCACTGACAGCTCAGCTGATGATTCCACTGGGAGTGATTCAAGCAGTGACAGCTATAAGGCTCGACAGCGGGGAAGAGGAAGAAACAGACGACAATACAATAACCAGTCTTGGCTTCCATACCAACAACCCCCTTTTCAACCACCTCCGTTCCACCCGATGATGGGTTGGAACCCTGGTTTCTTTCCACCTCCACAGTTCCAGCAGAACCAATACCGCCCTCCTTTTTTAGAGAGGGGCAGGAGAGGCAGGGGCCGAAGAAGAGGCCCCACCCAAGTCCATTGGCAGCAAGACGAAGCAGTGGGGGACAACACGAGGAGCAAGACACAACGGGCAGGCCCCAGCAACCAATGAGTCTGATCACAAATCTATCATCCATAACACTTACGACCGATGAAACTTCAGTCCTGGAAAAGGGGCTAGGTTTTATACCCACAGCCAACTTTGATCGCTTCAAACTGAGATGCGAACTCTCCAACTTTTTCAGGAAACTCAAGCTCAAGAGTTTTTTTGAGGAAATACCTTCGGACAGCACCGATTCTCCGTCAAGTGATACTGGATTCAAGATCAAATCCAATTTTACACCTCCCCCACACTCTATACCGCCCAAAATCACAGCATTCGAACAGGCGGTTTCTAACGATGTTGAAGCCTTCATCGAACCCGACCGTTTCAAGAACATGACGGCGGGCGAATTTCAAGCGCTACTCTCTCTGCAATCGAACACGGACATCGTGATAAAACCAGCAGACAAGGGTGGAGGAGTAGTTATCCAGGATTCCACTGCCTACGACAGGGAATGTAGGCGTCTCCTTAATGATCCCATTAGCTATACACCTCTGACTACTGATCTGTCCTCGGAACTCCAAGGTATCATTTATGATTTGATCAAGGACGCCGAAACTAATGGTGATATCACCAAACAAGAAGCGACTTTCCTCACCACTAGTGAGGGGAAGATCCCTTACTTTTATACCCTACCAAAAACACATAAGAACAAAATACCACCTCCTGGCCGACCTATTGTGTCTGGTATTGGCTCGTTGCTGGAACCCCTGTCACGTTATTGTGATTTTTTTCTGAAACCGCTGATTCAATCAACAAGCACTTATCTCAAAGACACTAAAAGTCTGTTATCGCTACTCGAAGGGATGGTTCTCCCGGAAGGTGTATCCTTCCTTGTGACAATGGATATTGAAAGTTTGTACACCTGCATCCCCCAGGATGACACCATCAATGTTGTGAGACGAACCCTTGAGTCCAGTGACTGGAACTACACGACCCCGCGAGAATTCATTATCAGTTGTGCCACTCTCGCACTGAAAAGGAACTTCTTCAAATATAAGGGTGACCTTTTTCAGCAAATCACAGGAACTTCAATGGGCAGCACTTTTGCGCCTTCGGTGGCCGGGTTGTACGTTTTCGATTTCGAAGGAAAATTCATTTTGGCTCCACACAACCCTTTTCTGTCAAACCTCTTCTTTTGTAAAAGGTACATTGACGATGTGCTGATCATTTGGCAGGGCTCTGAGGACCGCCTCCAAGATTTCTTTGGATGGATAAATACTTGCGATCCCCATCTCAGGTTCACCCACACACATGACAAGGTTGAGATGATCTTCCTTGATGTGGTAATCACTAGAACAGGTGATACCCTCCAAACCAGAACTCATCATAAGCCAACGGCAAAAAATAATTTGTTACATTTTTCCAGCTACCACCCTCGCCCTCTGAGGGAAAACCTCCCCTTTGGGCAATTTTTGCATCTCCGACGGAACTGTAGCGAAGTGTCTACATACAAGAAACAAGCACAAGAACTCACATGGAAATTGAAATCTCGGGGTTACCCTGACAGGATCCTTTCCAGGAGCAACAAGCGGGCCCGGAATCAAAATCGAGACGCTCTACTAGAAGACCATGTGAGAGATGACCAGGATTCCATACCTCTCACTTGTGTAACTACTTTCAATGCAGCATCAAACGCAGTCAGTAAGTCCATTAAAAAACACTGGAATATCCTGACGAGCAATAATCACAACTGGGAAAAACCTTTATTCTCTTACAAAAGAGCAAGGAGTTTGAAGGACGCCTTGGTCCATACTCGCCCTAAGATACCAGACAAAGATCAAAATCAGTCTATTACTAGTGCGTGGGGCCTTCCTCCTATTGTTGACCACTACCCTTGCGGTTCATGTAGTGTCTGCCACCTGACTTCCCCCTCGAAATACCTTGAACTTGAACCAGGGAAACAATGGGTGCAGAGAACGCACACAAACTGCAATTCTACAGACGTTGTTTACCTCATTACCTGTCCCTGCGGACTAAGATACGTCGGGATGACAGGGAGGAAAATTAAGCAGCGCATATGCGAACATCGCAGTACCATTCGCTGTCGAAAACTAAGCACGAAATTGACAGAACATTTTCTTTTGGCCAATCACACCACGAACGATATGACTTGGTCAATCATTGAAAAATTGAAACCAGGACAAAACACCCAGCAGCTACTCTTTGAAAAAGAGCAAAGATGGGTCTATCGCCTTTCTACTCACCTCACAGGTCTTAATGATAACATCCCGTGGAACTCCATCTTGAAGAATTGAAATATGGGTAGATTTCCACCAATGGGACTAACACCTTGATGGCCTTTTTGTAGCACAGCCTAGGATTTTATCAGACCCCCTCTGTTGTAATTTTCATCTGAACTGACCAATGCAGTTGGTCACCAATAGATGTAAAACTCAATGCGCCTCACTTTAGTGGTCCTCATGAAAACAGCGGTCACTTAGGGGACCCTCCCACAATGTGTAATCTTTTGAAAAGTTTTTAGGCATTACGTAGCATCTCTAAATAGTCAACAGTCACCGGCTATTTCTAAACATAAATAACCGGGACGAGGTTTTTCGCAATTATTTTGTCACGTTCTCTGAAAAAAACTGACATGTCCTCCAACAGCCCACACAATCTTAATCAACCAATCCCAATGGGATTAGATCTGGGGGCTCGTCCGCTAACACACGCCCCTGATGATGATGTCACGCGTTGACGGACGCTGTTGCTATCACGTGACACGCGTCTTCGCATCACGTGATGGGTTTGCATTTGTATTTCTTCCGGCTCTCGCTTCATACTCACCAAGATCCGGGCCGAGCAGGACTGATCCAGGTATCTTACGGGAGTGTGCGAGCATGGAAGTAAGTAATTTCCCGTCACCATCGCGTCCCTCTGGTCCCAGTGGTTTTTATTTACGAGTACCCAGACCAACAAGGTTCTCCTGTTTATCTACTCCCATAGATACTATAGCTCACTACCCCCCTCTCGGACCCATGACGCAACAAATACTGGTTTACTGAGTAAGAGTTCAGCCCTCTTTTTTCCATGTTGTTGTTGTTTTTAACACACCTAATTGATAGTCATGCACTGGAGCAACGGCGCCTGGCAAACACCATGTGTGCTCGTTTCAGCATGTACTTCACTTGCACGAGTCCGCTATATGTATATATGTATATATATTTTTAAAGGCATACACTACGGCTAATACAGCCTACGCCGACAGCACATCGCTGGCCGGCCAGTCAATACATTGTTCTATTTGATCTTTTTCACTGACACAATTAGTGTGTAGGACCACAACGAAAACACAATGATAAAAGTACAGGTCCTCTAGCTCTCACAGAGCACCACTCTTTATTTGTGGGAGTCTTGATAACCACATAACGTTATTTGACACCCACTCCCGCTTCACAGCATGGGCCTACCAATTGTGTTCACCTGAATCACGTAAAGTACAAACTATTCAAGTGACACAATGTGTCTATCTGTATATGTCTTTATGTGTGTTATGTCTGTTTTTCCCTTACAGGCGTTACTAGCCCCTTAATTACAGGATGGCTTTTGCGGTGAAACAGTGAGTCTTACCGCTCTAATACACCACTGGTTAGGGTGCACCTTAGCGTGTGCATACCGCTGTGGTGTTCCCTATGGTCCTGACGAATGCTTAGCCGACTGGGCTCATTAAGCAGAAACATGTTGACCTTCCCCCATTTGGATGAGCCTTGTCCCACCTAATTGGCCGGCTCTTGTCCAACCCACTTGTTTTTATTTCGGTATTTGGTTTGCCACGATTAAATTGGTTATTGGTTAAAACCATTCACCTTTTAAATTTTCACTTCCCTTTCCATCAAAACCAGCTCCGCTGTAGTTCAGGCGTTGTAGCACACCAGAGAGGCATTCGGCCTCTCTGGTGGAACCCGATGATGAAGCATGTCACCAACTAGGTTGGTGAGTGAGGGTTCTCTTAAAAACACTATTTTTTGCTCACGCTGTTACTCCTAGTTTGCTCCTTGCTTTGTTCACTCTTTTGTTGTTGATGTATCATTAACCAGGGGGATCAAGAGTGATTTTCCCTCACCCTCTCGTTGTTATTGTGGTGCCTGAAGGACCCCAAAGGGTGAAATGTTTTTTTATTTTTTTTCAAAAAATCGCAGGGTGCGCGCACGGTGCGCGCACCCCTAGCCGCCATTTTGAGTTTTAGAGGCAGAAGAGAGTTAAAAACACAAGTGCAGAACATTAACCCCTTCAGTGCCCGCCCCTTTCCCCGCCCTGTGCCGGCCGTTGAATTAGCGGGCGGGGTCTATGACGAGCTGGACTCGTCATGGGCACAGCGCCACCGCGGCCCATGACGAGTCCAGCTCGTCATGGGCACTGAAGGGGTTAAAAGGGGGCAGGGTAGAGAGTTCCTGACCCCCTAGGCCTTCTCAGGGGGACCATGAAAGACCCCTTAGGTCCCAAAAAAACCCAAAAAAATGTTAATAAATATCGGGGAGTGCGTGCACGGTGCACACACATTGCGCGCACGGCGGCAATAAATTCATAAAACAAATAGAATTAAAAATCAAATTTAAGTGTTTAGATGTTGGTTGGCTCTAAAAAGAGCCGTTGTGTTCATTGAGTGTTTTTTTGTACCTACAAGTAAGTACCAATGCAGAGTCTAAGGTTCAAGAGGAAGACTCTGTTGCCTTCATCTGTGAAATGTACACCGTCTCCTCTATAAATGCCTTGCATGTTGTAACTCAAGTTGTTGTGGTATATAGAACCCATACCATAGTCATAGGAAAGCAGAAACAGACTTATTGAAGTGCTTTCTTGCTTTGTCAATCTGCGGACAATATTGGTTGGACCAGTTCCACTTTTGCCTTTGGCATATATTAGAATATGCAAAGGTAGTTTGTGGAAAAAGTGACATCAATTGCACAAAGGTGTCCTTAACAAGCATTTACCCCAGTTAAAGTGCCTAGGTCATTTCCACCACAGTGCACAATTATAAGGTCAGGCTGTGGGAGATGTAGAAAGGATTTCACCAAAGGCATTAATTGGTGTCACTTTAACCCTCTCTGACCAATCCATTTAATGTCTACATTTGGCAAAGCAAGGTCTTTCACAATACCTCTTTTTTCTGCATGCTTTTCACTCCAGAAGACATAGCTATGACCTACAATCCACAATGTGAACATCTTTCAAGGAGATCTGGATGCACTCAGAAGGTGTCTTTCAGTAGAATGGCAATATGAAAAGAAAGATAGTTGTAAAATGGAGGCTTACATACTTTTTTTTAATAAAAAGAACTCATTGGCTGTTTCAGACCATTCAACACTAAAAACTAGGCTGTATGTTTACATTTTTAAAAGCATGTTTTGTATTGTTCAGAAAAATGTGTTCCCACAGAACATTACTTTGGATTTGCTGTTAGGTTTGAAAAGTCAAGCACTCTTGCTCTTTGGATTAAAAACATTGTGTGCTGAACTTCTGACCTCTCTGCTCACACCAGTGTTCCATGACCTGTTGCTATGGTAGCAGGCAGAAGTCATGTTGGGGGTAGGGATCATTTGGAAAGGGTTGAAATTTGCAACCAATAGACATGTGTGTTTCCATTTGAAAAAATGTGGGGAGCACTGTGATTTGAAGTTAACATGTATATGTGTGAAAAAAGAGAGGGAAAGTTTGCCATTTACTGGTTCTGGTGAGAGGTGTACACTCAGAGATTCTGGCTCTGATAATCTGCTGTGTGAGTGCCACATTTCTTTCTCAACTAACTACTTTTAAAGGTGAGTTATGAATTTGAGAGGGGATGTATGTGGTGCATTTTGATATAAATGATAGAAATGTGATTCTTCTTTTAAAGTTGTGTTTTACATTTTATGTTTTGGAAGATATTTAACTGCCTTGAACTTGTAAGATATTATGGAGTATGTCTTCACCATAAGTTAAGGTGTACTGCTATCACCGAGGAATACTGTTTTCTGCCTAGAATCACACCATGAGTCTGTGTGCACACAGGAATTGTTGTCAGAGATTTAATTTGTGTTGCTCTTGTTCTGTAAGACTAGCAGTCATAGGAAAGGGGCAGCTTGTTTTCTTGAACTGTGATGGTTAGCATTCAGCACAAATCACTATCTCACAGATAAGAGGCAAATGGTAACACATTTCAAAACAACAGGGTAGATTTTCCTTCCACTCCTGCAATGGGTGAGGTAGTTCCTACATGTTCAAAACTCCAATTAACCCTTACCACACATGTACTCTTACATACATCTCTGCAGTCTTCATGCAGTTGTGCAAGCGTCCATGCAGATCTCTCTTGCATCTGACAATACACAGTCTGCAGAAGCAAACTCTTAGCACACAGCCAGCTGCTTCTCCTGCACTCCCATGCTTAATATTCAGCACTGTGTGGTATTTCAGATAGCAGTGTGTAACGCTAACACATTCAACGTCACCAAGGCTCATTTCCTTTGCTCTAGTCTAATCACTCACCCAGGTTCCACATGCTCATGGTCTCAAGTAGCTGTTAGGACATGTGCTCTTTTCTGCCTCTCTAAACTATAAGGAAAATGTGTCAGGCTGTTACAGTAATTATCATTTGCTCTACCACAGTAGTAAATGTGCTTTGAAATTGCCAATCAAATATTGTTTTCTGCCTAGAATCACACCATTAGTCTGTGTGCACACATGAATTGTTGTCAGAGATTTAATTTGTGTTGCTCTTGTTGTGTAAGACTTGCACTCGTAGGAAAGGGGCAGCTTGTTTTCTTGAACTGTGATGGTTAGCATTCAGCAGAAATCACTATCTCACAGATGCGAGGCAAATGCTAACACATTTGAAAACAACAGGGTAGATTTTCCTTCCACTCCTGCAATGGGTGAGGTACTTCCTACATGTTCAAAAGCCCAATTAACCCTTACCACATGTACTCTTACATACATCTCTGCAGTCCTCATGCAGTTGTGCAAGCGTCCATGCAGATCTCTCTTGCATCTGGCAATACACAGTCTCCAGAAACACACTCTTAGCACACAGGCAGCTGCTTCTCCTGCACTCCCATGCTTACTATTCAGCACTGTGTGGTATTTCAGATAGCAGTGTGTAATGCTAACACATTCAACATCACCAAGGCTCATTTCCTTTGCTCTAGTCTAATCACTCACCCAGGTTCCACATGCTCATGGTCTCAAGTAGCTGTTAGGACATGTGCTCTTTTCTGCCTCTCTAAACTATAAGGAAAATGTGTCAGGCTGTTACAGTAATTATCATTTGCTCTACCACAGTAGTAAATGTGCTTTGAAATTGCCAATCAAATATTGTTTTCTGCCTAGAATCACACCATGAGTCTGTGTGCACACAGGAATTGTTGTTAGAGATTTAATTTGTGTTGCTCCTGTTCTGTAAGACTAGCACTCGTAGGAAAGGGGCAGCTTGTTTTCTTGAACTGTGATGGTTAGCATTCAGCACAAATCACTATCTCACAGATGAGAGGCAAATGGTAACACATTTGAAAACAACAGGGTAGATTTTCCTTCCACTCCTGCAATGGGTGAGGTAGTTCCTACATGTTCAAAACTCCAATTAACCCTTACCACACATGTACTCTTACATACATCTCTGCAGTCTTCATGCAGTTGTGCAAGCGTCCATGCAGATCTCTCTTGCATCTGACAATACACAGTCTGCAGAAGCACACTCTTAGCACACAGTCAGCTGCTTCTCCTGCACTCCCATGCTTAATATTCAGCACTGTGTGGTATTTCAGATAGCAGTGTGTAACGCTAACACATTCAACGTCACCAAGGCTCATTTCCTTTGCTCTAGTGTAATCACTCACCCAGGTTCCACATGCTCATGGTCTCAAGTAGCTGTTAGGACATGTGCTCTTTTCTGCCTCTCTAAACTATAAGGAAAATGTGTCAGGCTGTTACAGTAATTATCATTTGCTCTACCACAGTAGTAAATGTGCTTTGAAATTGCCAATCAAATACTGTTTTCTGCCTAGAATCACACCATGAGTCTGTGTGCACACAGGAATTGTTGTCAGAGATGTAATTTGTGTTGCTCTTGTTCTGTAAGACTTGCACTCGTAGGAAAGGGGCAGCTTGTTTTCTTGAACTGTGATGGTTAGCATTCAGCAGAAATCACTATCTCACAGATGCGAGGCAAATGCTAACACATTTGAAAACAACAGGGTAGATTTTCTTTCCACTCCTGCAATGGGTGAGGTACTTCCTACATGTTCAAAAGCCCAATTAACCCTTACCACATGTACTCTTACATACATCTCTGCAGTCTTCATGCAGTTGTGCAAGCGTCCATGCAGATCTCTCTTGCATCTGGCAATACACAGTCTCCAGAAACACACTCTTAGCACACAGGCAGCTGCTTCTCCTGCACTCCCATGCTTACTATTCAGCCCTGTGTGGTATTTCAGATAGCAGTGTGTAACGCTAACACATTCAACATCACCAAGGCTCATTTCTTTTGCTCTAGTCTAATCACTCACCCAGGTTCCACATGCTCATGGTCTCAAGTAGCTGTCAGGACATGTGCTCTTTTCGGCCTCTCTAAACTATAAGGAAAATGTGTCAGGCTGTTACAGTAATTATCATTTGCTCTACCACAGTAGTAAATGTGCTTTGAAATTGTCAATCAAATATCGTTTTCTGCCTAGAATCACACCATGAGTCTGTGTGCACACAGGAATTGTTGTCAGAGATTTAATTTGTGTTGCTCTTGTTCTGTAAGACTTGCACTCGTAGGAAAGGGGCAGCTCATATGATAGGATTTGAATAGCTAAAAAAAAAATATAGTAATATATTTAAATTACATGAAGGTATTTTTTTTTACTTTCTTTTAGGTATTGGTGAACAACACTGAAATAATTTAAACATGCCTATACAATCAAGAAAGAGAAAAGAACAGCAAAAACACCTATATTTGAAGACAACTGGACAACAAAAATTAGTTGAAGATCCTCATGTTGGAAAAAAGAAAAAGTATTCTGGTGAGCAGACTAAGGATTTTTTGAAAAATATCTTCAAACATAGAAAAAATGTAAAAAATATATCTACTGCAAATAGTGTTTCAAGTAGAAAACAACAAGACAATAGACAGAAAATACTAAATGCTAATGTACAATCAGAAGCAAGAAAGAATGACTTAAAAAGAAAAACAGAATTTCAAAACATTCGTAGAAAAATGATTCAGAGAAGAGTGATGTTCAATTTGCTAAAGGATGTGAAAAAATATAGGAAGAAAGATAAATTTTATAAGAAAAAGAAACATATTGAATCAATTGTTGCAAAGGCTTTGGAATTAAAAAGAAAACTATTCATTTTAATTTTGAACAGGATCCATACATTAGATAAAATAGTCAATGTAATGAAGTCAAAAAGCAAAAGGAAAAGAGTAGTGAAAAAAATATAACTTTTGTAAAGTGTTCTTAGGAGAATGGAAGCATAGTTCAAGTACTGAACCATTTTTTAATGAAGAGAGTTATCTTCAAAGTAATAGTTTGTTGCATGCAGTTGACACCAGTGGTCGAGCTTATGAAGTTAAGGATGGTTGTGTAATGGAAAAGGAGAAAATGGTTCCAAGAAATGAGGAAGAAGTGTTAGCTGATGAGGTTATGGGGAAACGTCCTAAAGCCCCAGTGTACACTTGGAATTGTTGTAGTATTTGTACTGTACGACAAGAATCTATTGATAAATTACGTGACTTTCTAAGAGAATATAGTAAAAAAAGTGTAAAACAGAAGATTAAGGTGCTTCAAAGACTAGATCCATGCAGAGTGAGAAAGAATACTGGTTTGCAAGGACATTCTCTAGCTTGTCTTTCTAGGAAAGTTTGTCAAAGTGTTTTTCACCATTTTAGGATGCTGGCAGTTCATCATACTGAAATGAGAAAGTTTGTGAGAAGATTGTATTTTGCTAAAAGTCCAGCACTAAAGTTACATGAGTTGAATAGTGCTCTGTTCCGTGGATCTGTATCAGATGTGAAGAAGGGTTGTGAGGATATTGAGTTTTGTTACTTTGGTCCAGAGCAAGAAAGTGCAGGAAATGACACAGTTATTGAAGAAAATGTGGAAGAGAATGTAGAACCCACTGTTGGTAAAACATTTGAAGATCAAATGACAAAATGTACTATTATCTCTAATGAAAGACCAAATATTACTTGTATTTGTTGCCGGAGAAGCCATTATAAAACTCAAACAAGGAATGTTGATCTCTATATAAAAAGTGAAAAAGAAAATAATTTTGAGTGGAAGAATTTTGCTACATATTTGTTTCTGGAAAATTGTTTTGATTTGGGTGAAGATCAGTGTATTTGTAAATACTGTTATAACAAGTTAGAAGAAAATAAAATGCCAACTAGAGCTGTACATAATAATTTAGAATTGGTTGATATTCCTGCAGAACTTAGTGATTTAAATACGTATGAGTCTATACTCATTCAATGTGTCCATCCGTTTCAGACTATAGTTCGTATGGAGCCCAAAACAGGTAAATTACCTCCTTCAGATTTACAAAGAGGTTTAAAAGGAAAAGTTGTCTATTTGCCATTAGATTTGAAATTTTTTTTTGAAGCAATTGATGCAGATAGTTTGGAAACTGAACCATTAGTTATTCTGGTTAATGGTGTACCTACAAAGAATAAGAAAATTTGGCAGGAGCTAGTAGATGTACGAAAAGTACAAAGAGCAAATTTATATTTGAAAAGAAATAATAAATACTATGAATCAATTTATATGGATGAAGATGAAGAAGTTTTACTAACAGACACAGGAATACCAACTGGGCAAATTGAAAAAGTGGATAAGTCAAAAGAAGAAGAAATTTATGAACATTTCAGCATACATCCTCTTCATTCTAAAGAAGTTATGGGAAACACTATTGATCTGTTTCAGATGAAAAAAGCAAAAGGAACTCCTGTGAGTGTATGGGAGGAGAGCTTGGAAGCTCGTTGTTTTCCTCAGCTGTTTCCTACAGGAAAAGGTGGACGATATGATGAACGTCCAGTACAGATTTCTGCTTCTGAGTATCAGACTACAAGATTATATGCAGAAGATCCAAGATTTCGTCAAAGTATTCCTTATTTGTTCCATCTTTTATTTGAAAGTGACTTGTCTGCACTATCTTATGCAGTAAATCACATTTTAAAAACTGGAGTACATCTACATAATGTGTCTGCAAAGGATTTTATGAACAAAGTGCAACAGCGAGATGATCATTTGGAATCTCAATTGATTAATCTGATGGCTTGTTAGCGTGGAACTAATGAATATTGGTACTGACGCCATGGAGAATTGAAATGTATGTTACGGAATTTAGGAACTCCTACATGGTTCCTTACCCTAAGCTGTGCTGACTACGCTTGGGATGATTTACTGGATTTTCTTCGAGAGGCAAATTCAAATATTGAAAACATCCAATACAAGACAGCAGGAGAATTGTGCTCATTGGATCCGGATAATGTTTGCAGATATTTCAATCACAGATATGAGGCTATGATGTCCTTCATCTGCAATAAAAAAAATCCACCTCTTGGAGAAGTTGTGGATTTCTTTTGGAGAAAAGAGTACCAAGCACGAGGTGCTCCTCATATTCATATGCTGTTGTGGATCAAGGATGCCCCAAAATTTGGAACAGATTCTGATGATGCAGTTTTATCTTTCATTGAAGAATATGCAACATGCAACATGTGTCATTTGAGATGCCATCAGTGATGTCATGAGTGATGTCACTGACCATGTCATGAGTGATGTAATATGTGACGTCATCAGCAGTGGATTGCGGGCGCCAAGTTATAGTTAGCTGAACTAACTATAACGGGGGAATTTCAATGGTTTTGTACGAGTGAAATGTCCAGCTAACTATAACATGTGTGAAACCTATGGGGTTTTCAGTGAATTTGCACGGTTTTTTAAATGCTATTTCCTAACTATAACGTGTGTGAAATCTATGGTTTTTTCAGTGAATATATATATATATATATATATATATATATATATATATATATATATATATATATATATATATATATATATTATCTACTGGCGGTTGCCAGTAGATCGTTATAGTTAGGACCGTGTTTCCATAGGAAATCCGCAACATTCAATTTGGAATAACTTTGGCGCCGATTGACGAATCCTCACGAAATTTTCAAAATAGGTGGGGCGCTCCGCTCCGCTCCTACCCTGAAAGTCTCGGGGGGATTCGTCAAGCGGGGGCTGAGAAAAAAGAGGGGTCCCAAAACGCGTTTTCCCCATGCAATTTTCCATAGGGACCTTTAGTCCAAGGTACAGCCCGAACGGCTGAACAGAATTACTTGAAATTTGGCAGAGAGGTAGTCCTCAGCTCAGGGAAGTGCCTTTTGCAGGTCTGGTGTCAATCTGTTCAGTAGTTCCTGAGAAAATCAAAAGTAAAATCATATATATATGTGGGCGGAGCCTAACCACACATCTCATCCTGAGATCTGATTGGCTGTCAGCACTTCATCCAAGAAGTGTTGGCAGCCATCTTGGGACCAATATACATGATAGCACCTCATTAAAAAGCATTGCAGTTAATAGAAGGTTTTAAGACTTTAGTTACATTATAAATCATTTGTTGATGGTACCATACTCATTTTAGGAACTGTGGTATGTTCTAAGGTGATTTCACCATGTGAAAAAGCCTTCTGCTGGGATATCATGATTGAGAGAAAAATATTTTCTCATGCTTTTCCCACAGAGGTTTGGAAGGTGATCTATAAGCTAAACTGAGAGCTTATTTTCTGTAAATTCACATTATCTTTTTCAGTCATGTGAGAATGAAGTCTGACATTCTCAGTAAAACATGTACATCCAACAAGGGCAGAGACTGTCAGTTGATTCCTTTGTGTTCTACTGCAGCTTCCCAGAGTGTTCCAAAGAACAACTAGAGCGCTAACAGTCCTACTTATGATAAGCGTATGGCACACCTGAAGCCATCTTTCTTGGATTAAAGTGGTAACTCTTAAAACATTTAATTTAAAAAGGAACAAAATGAGGGGGTTCATTTTTCCATAACAAGTATGATAAGTGTGGCAGAAAGAAAAACTAGGGCACATTTTGACTTCTCAAATCCTCTTTTATTTCATTAAAACATTTTGACATGCAGACTGAAACATGCACTTTCAATACCAGCAGCAGTTTTCCCTGGTGAGCAGTAGCTTTACTACAGTGATCTAATGAGCAAAAAGAGTGCTAACATTCTGAATTTATGGCAAATGTGCGACACATCTGAATGCCTTCTTGATGGAATCAAAGTAAAAAACTGAAAGTATTTCCTACTGAGGAGACTCCAGTAAATGAGGAAATTAGGAAACTTCATAACAAATAAGTCTCCCAAGATGGCCACCAGAGACAAAAGAGCCCAAATGTAGCCCAAATATCACCCAGATGTAGCCCAAGTATAGCCCAATGACAGAATGTCCCAGAGTGTTCTTAAAAACAACTAGAGCGCTTACTGTCTTCATTATGACAAAAGTATGGCACACCTGAAGCCATCTTGATTGGAATAAACTGGTAACACTTAAAACATTTAATTTAAAAAGGAACACAATGAGGGGGTTCATTTTGCCATAGAAATTATGATTAATGCTGAAGAAAGAAAATGAGGGCACATTTTGAGTGACTTCTCAAATCCTCTTCTATTTCATTAAAAAATTCTGACATGCAGACTGAAACATGCACTTTTAATACCAGGAGCAGCCTTCCATGGTGAACAGTAGTTTTACTACAGTGATCTAATGAGCAACTAGAGTGCTAACTTTCAGAATTTATGGCAAATGTGTGACATATCTGAATACCTTCATGATTGAATCAAAGTAAAAAACTGAAAGCATTTCCTACTGAGGAGACTGCAGTACATGAGGAAATTAGGAAACTTCATAACAAATAAATCTCCCAAGATGGCCACCGGAGACAAAAGAGCCCAAATGTATCCCAAAATCACCCAGATGTAGCCCAAATATAGCCCAATGACAGAAGTGTGCAAAACACTTATTATTTTGTGTTTTTCCAGTGTTATATAGTGCAGACTTGTCAGGTATTGGAGTGCTTTACATGAGCATTGGTTACATCACACAAGAACAAATTCATTTTGGTTGTAGACATGGGGAGACTAAGTGATTTGACCAGAATCACAGAATGTCGAGTTGAAGCAGAAACTCCAACCTGGTTCCCCAGTTGCAAAGTCTGCAGTTCTGGAACTAACACCACATCCTCTCCCCTAAGTGCAACATTTAATCAAGTGGTCAACTGGATAAAAAAACATAAAGATAACAAATAATTTAAAAGTGCTTTATCGCTATTTGAAAACTCATAAAATATGTCCTTATTTCAGTCTTTTAGAGCACTAACCATAATTTTGATGCCAATAAGACCCTCTCATATATGTAATTTCTAAAGGAAATGCTCTAGGTATTACAGTTTTGATTACATCAAGATGACGTCAAGCGTTCCACACTTTTGTACTAAATATAGAATGTTAGCAATCTAGTTGTTCATTAGGATACTGTTGAGAGGCAGAGGCCAGGGGCACGGACTCTGAAAATTGAAGGCAGGTAGTAGGGTGAAAAGGCAACAATTTAACCACACTGAGCAGGCAGGAAGGGCTGTGGCAGCACAACAGACTATGGAGGGCAGTGGAAAGGGGGGCAGGGGCAACAAACCAACAATACAGGACTTGCAAGAGAGGCTGTGGCAATGTAATAGACCATTGTGGGCAGAAGGAAGAGGCAATGGTAGTACAACCATACATGCCAACAGACCCGATTCAGCCAGGAAACGTCCAATGTTTTTAAGCTCAAATGGGCTTTATTTGATCTGTCTCCTGTCTACAATCTCCTCTTTTTCAATGTAACTCAAAGGGGAAAATCAATACCCCAGTTCTTTTTCAAAATCTCCCTCTTACCAAGTTCAAAATGTTCGCAAGTATGGTACATTGGATCATGGAAGGAAATGGGGTAGGGACATGGACTTGGATAACAGAGGACAGGAGGGACATGGAGAGGTGCACCAAACTGACCCTGCAGGGCAGGCATCAGGGTTTGCAGCAGCACAATACACCACACAGGGCATGCGGGACGGGAGTGCAGCACAACAATCCATAGAAAGCAAGAGGGAGGGGACAGGACCATGCACATGGACAACAGAGAACAGAGGGGCAAGAGGCAATGGTAGCTAGCTGACCATAATGGACAGACAGGAGAGAAAGCTGCAGCATAACAGACCATAAAGGGCAGGAGGGACGGATCAGGGGCATTACAATGGAACAGACAAGCCAGGAGGGAGGGAGTAGGGGTCTGCACATGTAAACAGAGGGCTGGGGGCAAGGGGGCAGGGCACGAGCAGCAAGATAGCCATGGAGGTCAGGCAGGATGGGCACTAGAAGCAAGACACACCATGAAGAGCAACAGTGAGACTGTGATGGCATACACACAGACCATGGAGGGAAGGTGGGAGGGGGTCAGGGGCAGCTAACTGACCACACAGGGAAGGTGGGAGGGGCCATGGCAGCACAGAAGACCATGCATGGCAAGTGGGAGGGTTAGTGGCAGCACAATGGCTATGATGGGCAAGAAGGAGGGTGCAGGCGCATGCACAAAGGACGATGGAGGATAGAAGGGAGGGTCAGGACCTGTGCACAGACAAGAAAGTTCAGGGGAAGGGGCCTCACAACAGACCGCACGGGGCAGGCAGGAGGAGCAGTTGCAGCACAACAGACCAGGGAGGGCAGAAGGGTGTGGCAGTACAATGGACCATGTAGGATAGGAGGAAGAGGATAGGGGCATGGCATGTGGACAGGCAGGGTGGAGGTGGCAGGGACAGGTTACAGTCATCTGACAATGCTAGGCAGGTGGGAGGGGAACACTCAGAGTAGATAGGAGTGGCAGGTCCATGGAACATGGTGGGCAAAAAGGATGGAGCAGGGGCATGCACAAAGACATCGGAGGGCAGGGGGAAGGAGAATTGGGGCAGCAAGCTAAGCACAGAGTTTAAGCAGGAGGTCAATGATGGGGCATAGAATTGGGCAATGGAGGGCAGGAGGAGGGGACTGGTACATCATACTAAATTGAGGGCAGTGGCAGCACATCAGACCATGCATGGCAGGAGGGAGGAGGCTAGTCCATGGTTTCACATAACAGAGGATAGGTAGGAGGGGGATGGGGCAGCAAGCTAACTGTTCAGAGAAGGCGGGTATTAGGAACTTTATTGTTTTTAAAACGTGTGTCTGTGCGAACTACTTAAAATATGAACAAGTATGCAGCATAATCTCACTTTTATTCAGGAAGAAGAGGACGTTTGTGACTGTGAATCCGGGCTCACTTGGCAGACACACCCCCTGACCCTCCACCCCCTATCGCAAAATGTAATGCCCGTGAAAAGGGTAGGTGAACACAGTGTTATATAGAACATAGTCCTGAGAGCACGATTGAAAATGAAAACTAGATATAGTGTATGGTATAAACTATGCACCAAAAAGTGTGATATAAGATGAACCGGGCGTGAAATATAATATGCAATACATTGTGCACAATGACAGATTCATTGGAGAGCGCGAGATAGCACAGGCACTAGCGCGTGCTATGCGATGTGCGACTTGGAGTGTAATATGCACAGGGCAGTGTTGTATAACCTAACTAGTCTCTAAAGTTGTAATATAAAATATGTGCTGGGGAGTGTAACGTTGCATATGCACTGTGACAAAGATATGGATCCCAGATTGTAATATGTATGGCATAGCACTGTGCGTTATAACATAGGCATCGAGGAAGGCACGTTAGATGGGGCAATATAACCCGTGCGAAGACAAGTGTGGCATGACATATTCACGGGGTGGTGTTACAGTGCACATGGGCTAGAGAGTGTCATAGCATATGCACTAGCTGGTGGAATACAACACAGAGGTGTGTGGCACTCGGCAGGCAATGGTGGGTGTAACACAGCATTGGGCTCTGCCAGGAGCGCGCTGTGACTCTCAAGTGATGTTCGTCCCCTTTCCAGAGAGTAAAATAAAAAGTATTACACATCCGGCAGTGGATGTGTGTTTTATTAACCGTGAGCGGGGTTTCTTACATAGTTTTGGTCGAATTTTTGTCGAATCCCCTTTGAATGGCTTGGTGTGCATGTGTATTAAATGTGCCCGTCAATAGCTACCCATGTTTGTATAAATAAACGACAAGGGTGTCTACCGGGATTAGGCACGGTAGGGCATCAGACATGTCAGAGCTTCACTAGTGGTGTAAATACATTCCACGTGGATTCATTGTATGCATAGTCGCCTTTTAATGAATATCACTCAAATCGTCATGGTGATAGGTACGTACGGTTTGTCCAGCATGTCCTAGGTGTGTCTATAATTATATATTTTTTAAAAATAATAAAAAACAGTGGCCAGCCCTGGGATTGAGGTCATAAAAATATAATTAGGAGACAGGCCCTGGGGGATGGGGTCATCAGGGCCAATGAATTAGAATAAGAAGGGGAACCACACAGCCCCCCTTCTTAAAAAATTAAAATAAATAAAAGACTGGCATCGTGCCGGAGGCCACGCCCCCTCCTTGCAGCACTCTGCAAACGCGCCCCCTGGCGAGTTGTAAGTTGGGGAATTAATTCCTCTTCAATACTGAGGGTCCCTGAGGGCCAACTAGCCCAACAGGCATCTCCAGTATGCGCCAGGGAGCTGCGCTGCAGACAGGTGTTCTGAGGCCAAGCCCCTTTTTACACCTCTCTGCTCTGTGGTGCTTACTGGAGGTACCTAGTGGTCTAGTTTGACCCTAGGGACCCTTAGGATTCAAGGGGACTTAATCTCTCAACTTAGAACAGCCACAGGGCGCGTTTACACAGTGGTGAAGGGAGGGGACAGGGCCTGAGGTGACGTGTGCAAACACGCACTATGGCACGTTTTAAATTGGGGATATAATTTCCTTCAATACTGAGGGCCCCTAAGGGCTAACTAGCCCACCAAGTGCTTCCAGTAAGCGCCACTGAGCTGCATTGCAGAGAGGTGGTCCAGGCTGTGCCACTTTTTACACCTCTCTGCAACGCAGCTCTGTGGCACTTACTGGAGGTACCTAGTGGGCTAGTTGGACCCTAGGGACCCTCAGGATTCAAATGAACTTAATCTCCCAACTAAAAACGGACACAGGGCGTGTTTACACAGTGGTGAAGGGAGGGGACGGGGCCTGAGTTAACGTGTGCAAAAACGCCCTGTGGCCTGTTTTAAGAGGTAGTTTTAATCCCCCTGCCCTATTATATACTAGGGGCTTACAGAGGAGGTCATGCTAATCACAGGGGGACCCCAACGCATAATGTTCCCTAGTGTATGTAGGTGTTTTCACTGTATTCTAAGTGTCTTTTAACATAGCACTGGCTCTAGGACTGGTTAGTCAGACTCAGTTACCACCAGTATCTGTCTGAAAAAGTTGAGGGTACAGGATGATTTTGCAACAAGGATTCTTTCTGCTCTTCTTTTTGTTCTTTCTGCACGTTATCCTTCTTCCTGCACTTTTCTTCGTCTTTGAGGACTTCTGTTGCTTCTTTCTGCACTTCTTTTTTTTCTTTCTGTGCATTTTTTCTTCTTTCTTCACATGTCCTATCTCTGTAGGCATAGTTAGAAATTAGCATTTAAAAAACCTTTGAAATTCACAGAAAAAACCATGGGTTTCAGGCACGTTATAGTTAGGAATTAGCATTTAAAAAACCTCAGAAATTCACTGAAAAAACCATAGGTTTCAGGGGTGTTATAGTTAGCTGGATTTTTCACTTGTACAAAACCATTGAAATTCCCCCGTTATAGTTAGTTCAGCTAACTATAACTCGCGCGCCCGCAATGCACTGCTGATGACATCACATATTACATCACTCATGACATGGTCATAACACCCCTGAAACCTATGGTTTTTTCAGTGAATATATATATACATATATATACGTGTATATGTATATATGTCAGTCATAGTTACCTGACCTAACTATAACTCGCGCCCCCGCAATGCACTGCTTATGGCCTCACATGTTACATCGCTCATGACTTGATCAATTACATCATTCATGATATCTCAAATGACATCATTGATGACATCATTCAGTGAGTGTAAGTGTTTTCTAAGAATTGTATTAAACATATATATTAAGCTACTACAAAAAATGAATTAGTATACTAGGTGAACTACTAATTAGTGATACTACTTTTAACTGAGTGGCTGTGAGAATCAATGTGTGAGTGGGTGTCTGAGTGGTTAAATGGGTGAGTGAGCTGGTGTGCGAGTGGCTGTATGGATGTAGAAGTGGGTGTGTGAGTAGGTGTGTCAGTAAGTGAGTGGCTGTGTGAGTGGCTGCACTGGTGAGTGAGTGTGTGTGCCAGTGGCTGAATGGGCAGGTTAGTGGGTGTGTGAGTGACTGTATGAGTGAGTGACTGGTGTGTAAGTGTGCTGTTTCAGTAGGAATTTGGTTAAGTAAGTTGGTGTGTGAGTGGATGTATTGGAGAGTATGTGTCTGTATGAATGGCTGTATGGGTGAGTGAGTGGATGTTTGAGTACTTGTATGGATGCGTGCATGGGAATGTAAATGGTTGTCTAGGTGTCTGAGGGCGTGTGTGATTGGTTGTATGGGTGAGTGAGTGCCTGTGTTGAGAGGCTGCATAGGTGAGTGGGTTGGTATGTGAGAGGCTGCATAGGTACATAAGTGGGTGTGTAGTAGCTGTATGAGTGAGTGAGTGACTGTGTGAATTGCTGTATGGATGACTGACTAGTTGTATGAGTAGCTGTATGGGTGAGTGAGTGGTTGCATAAGTGGCTGTATCAGTGAGTGAGTGTGTGTGTGAGTGACTCTGCAGGTGAGCAAGTGGATGTATGAGTATTTGTATGGGTCTGTGAATTGGTATGTGACTGTATGAGTGGGCGTATGAGAGGTTATATGGGGATGTGAGTGGCTGTGGATGATGTCATGAGTGATGTCATTTGAGATGTCATCAGTGTTTTCGCTGACCATGTCATGAGTGATGTAATATGTAAGGTCATAAATAGTGCATTGCGCAGGCATTAGTGATAGTTAGCTCAGGTAACTATAACTGTTGAATTTTGATGGTTTGGTACGAGTGAAATTTGAGCCTCACTATAACGTCCTTGTAACCTTTGCTGTTTTCAGTGAATTTTTAAGGTTTTTTAAATTCTATTTTCTGACTAAAAAGTCCCTGTAACCTTTGTTTTTGTAAGTGAATTTCTATGTTTTTTAACTAGTAGTCGCATTTGCAGAATGGTGGAGAAAAGAGGTAGGGCCTCTGGCCAGCTCTCAGCAATCCAGCTGTGTGGGACTTACTGGAGGTAACAGGAGGGGTTCTTGCCCCCCAAGAACCCTCAACATCCAAGGGGACTTCATCCCCGAACCAGTAGTGCACCAGGAGGTGCATTTGCACAGTGGTGGACAAAGGGGACAGGGTCTCCAATGACTTCCCAGCAATCCCACTGTGTAGAGCTTACTGAAGGTAAAAGAGGGGTTTCTGGCCTCCAAGGATCTTCAGCATCCAAGGGGACTTAATCCCCCAACTGGTAGTGTGCAAGGAGGTGCATTTCTGGCCTCCAAGGATCCTCAGCATCCAAGGGGACTTAATCCCCCAACTGGTAGTGTGCAAGGAGGTGAGTTCGCAGAGTGGTGGAGAAAGGGGGTGTGGCCTCCGATGACCTCTCAGTTAGGGGTGGGCGGAATTTGCGAAATCCACTTTCGCAAATTATCGCGAAAATGTTTAAAATTATCGCAAACAAGCGGAAATATCGCGAAGATGCGGAATTGTTTTTCCCGCATGTTCGCGAGATTTTCTGCATGGTTGCGGGTCGCCAACTTACCCATGTGGTTGCTCGCAGGCGCGGCCATCTTGTTTTGAGTTGTCTCGCGGTGCATGATCGCGAGAAGAAAGACGTGATCACGCGACGCATGATGTCACTGCGGGCGCGAACTGTCGCGAGACAGCGCAAATGGCTAAAAACAATCCAACATCTCATGGAGAATGCGACCGGATCAAGAAAACTTGTCGGTGAATGCAGGGATTCAGGTAAGGCGATCGCGCGCGCGTGAGAATGTATTATTTTACAGCGCAAGCAAGGAACAAATTATCGCCAAGCTGCGGAAAGCGGAAATTTTGACATTTTCGCGCTCTCCGCGGAACGTGAAAATGTAAAATTATCGCAATTTCCGCGGACGGAACGAAATTTTCGCCCAGGCCTACTCTAAGTAATCCCCTTGTATGGGACTTACTGGAGGTAACAGGAGGGGTTGGTGGCTGCTAACAGGCGAGGAGACTTCATCATACAACATGTTGTGCGCCAGGAGGGCCCTGTGCAGAGTGATTGAGAAAGGGAGCGGGGTCTCTGGCGACTTCCCTGGCCCATCCTTTTTATTTTTTAGATTTATTTAATAATAGGATGGGGGGGCCACACGGGCCTCCTCCCCCAGCAGATTTTGTCCCCAGAGACTCTATCTTCTGGGGCCTGTCATTTTAGTTTTGATTTTTTTTTATAATGGGGAGCCCATCCCTGGGGCCTGGCCACTAATCCTAGGTGCCCCCAGGGCTCCCTGTTTGCATTGGGACCACGGGAGGAACCTGAAGCCTCCCACAGTCCCTTCTGGCTCCTCACGTCCTGCGGGAGCCAGCATTGCTTACAGACATAGGGAGCTGCTAAACTTGCAGCTCCCTGTGTCTGAAAGCAAATGTATCTGTTTACCTGCTCACTTGACAGAGAGCAGGGAAACAGGTGAATGTTCTGCTTCCAGTAAGTGAGAGCATTCTGTCAGCTCTTGCTTGCTGGAAGCACAGTGTTTGCTGAGACTTGGCTGGAGTGATAAAGCTCCTGCCAAGCCACAGCAAACAGTTATGTCCCAAGGGTGAGCACCCTGGGACATAGGAGGCGCAGCCCCGGGGGGTTTCAGTCCCTAGAGCCATCTATGGCTCCAGGAGGGGAAATGCACGGCCCCCCCTCCTTTGTTGTTGTAGGACCTGCCCCACGGAGGTGGAGGTCCCTGGGACCTAGAACGGCCCTGGAGGGGGGCTAAAAGACCTCCATTCATTTGAAAAATAGAATTTGGCCTCGTGGAGCTGGTGGTGCCCGGGGGGCTGTAAGTCACCCATTATAAATGCAATATCCCCAGGGAGGTGGTTGTCCACGGGGCATGGGGGGATTTTGTAAGGGCCCACAATTTGTTTTGTATTGGCCCTATGGAGGTGGTGGTCCCCGGGGCTGAGGGGAGGCAGAATTAATTTGATAAATAGATGCTGGTCTCCTGGGCACGGGGGTCCGCAAGGCCCCCCATTACTTATGAATAAGTATCGGAGAGGAGGAGGCCCCTGGGGCACGGGGGGTTCACTTTCTTTAGAACATTAATGACCACCTGCTCCCAGGACCTGGTTCACCCGGGGGCTAATCAACAGAGAAGTGCAGGAGCCCACGCTTCTCTTTTTTTTATTTTTCAGCAGGAGTATTGGCTCCAGCGCGGCTCCCACTCACATTATTTTTTTAACTATTTTTTGCTCTGGTTGGTCTCTCTGGGACCCTAAAGAGGCCTCGGGGTTCAGGGTATTTCAACCCTGCCCCCTTCTCTTCTTTTTATATTTTTGATGGGACTCAGGACAAGCCACGTCCCAAGATGACTGACAAACTTCCTGATTTGAAGTGTTGGCAGCCAATCAGATCTCGGCACGAGCTCGGGAAAGGTTGCAGATCCTTTGCATCCTTATATATGCAAATTTGGATTTCAATTAATCTCTAAAACTACTGAACATATTTACTCAAATCACAAAAAGGCACTTCTCTGGACCAATATTTACCTTTCTGCCAAATTTAGTGTACTTCTGTTCTGCAGTCCGGGTTGTTGCCGTGTCTAAAGTTCTGATGATTATTAACATGGGGAAAACATGTTTTGGGACTCCCCCTTTTTCTCGGTCCACGCTCAACGGATCACCATGAAACTTTCAAGAACGTAGCTGGAGTGATGTTTACACTGTTTTGAAAATGTTGCGATGATTGGTCAAACAAAGCCAAAGTTATTGGAAAAACAATAATGCTCTTCCAAAAGAAACTAGGTCCTAACTATAACTACCTGCTGGTATATATTACCCACTGGTGGTCACCAGTAGGTAGTTATAGTGTTTCCATAGGAAAAGTGATTTTTGACTTGCCCATAACTTTGATGAATCTTCACGAAATGTTCCAGAAAAGTGTTCCGGTGATTCTTTTTGTGCACGGAAAGTTTTGGGACCGTCCATCAAGCGGTGCTGAGAAAAGAGGGGGGCCAGGTAAAAAAAGTGTTTGGCATAAAGGTAGATTTAGTTCTGCAGATCACGTTTGCAGTTATTTGGTGTAAATCTGTTCAGCAGTTTATGAGAAAATAGGGAAATCCAAATGTGTATATCTACAATTGTGAAGCCTTCACAAATAATAATGAGCTAATGCAGAGATCTGAAGAGCTCTTATTGGCTGCCAACACTTCAAGCAGGAAGTGATGGAAGCCGTCTTTGGACTCAGCTTTATTGTTATTTCCGTTTCCCAAAGTGTTTTTTGTTTTATTTATTGGTTCAGCCACTTATATGCTGGTATTCCAGCTGGCGGTGCCAATTATCGCAAGTTAAAATACAGTGAGAGCTTTTGCACACAGCCTGGCCTTGTGTGTGTATATTTAGTCACCCAGGATGTCATGTGTTTGATCAGACACTGCGCCGGGGGTTAGTGCTGAGTGGTTTGTGGCTTACATTCCCAAGTAGACTTGATGCACATTATTTACCCCTGCAAAGCCCTGTTCCTAATGCCACTGAGGGAGATGATGGCCTTTTTGACAGGAGGACAAAGGAAATCTGCTTTGGCTGAGTTTTTGTGCGCATTTGTAAGTTTGTGTCAAAGGTGTATGCTTGTGTGTTTGCATGTGTGCATGTGTGTGTTTGTGTGTGTGGCTGTGCATGTGCCTCAATGTTTGTATGCTGAGCGTGTGTACATGTATGTGAATATACGTGGGCCACTATGCTTGTGAGCTGAGTGTTTGTGTGTATTTGTGGCTATACGTGTGCCTGTGTCTTTGTGTTTTGTTGTCATCAGTTTGTTCTTATGCACCTTCTCATGTAAACTCTGTACGGCATTGCTGTTTGAGACAGTGGGCCAGCTAATAACTTAATGCAAAGAAATAGAACTAAGAAGATAACCTGTTATGGGGTTCCGAACGCTGAGTTGGAAACAGGACCTTGATTGCCAGTGGGGTCACTCTTTGAAGCAGTGTGAGATGTTGTCTGCTTGCAGAATCTGTGCCTTTAAAGTAAGCCTGGGCGAAGCACTACGCTACGCTCGCGTAGTTTGCGAAGTTCGTGCTACTTCGCACTACGCGAACTGCACGTAGCACAGTGCGAACACGCGTAGCGTAGTGTTGCGTAGTGCTGCGGTCATTTTTTGCTTGCTCGCGTTCCTCAACGTCAAGTTGGCGACCGCGAGCAAGCAAAATGACATCCCGGCGAGACTTTTTCCTTGTTCGCGATCAGCAACTTCATGTTGGCGATCACGAGCATGGAAAATAAACCTCCCGGCGAGATTCCCAACGCGAGGAGGTCAGGTTTCTCATTGCGAGTGTTCGCGTATGCTCGCGATCGCTCGCGATGAGAAACTACCAGTTCGCGTTGAGAAAGCTGAAGCTCGAGTAAAAATCTACTTGAGCAGCAGAAAACTACAGCTCGCACTGTGCAAGATGCCATTTTCAATGATTGCACAGTGCCGGTTGCTTGTCCGCACTGTGCAATCATTGAAAACGACATCTGGCACAGTGCGAACAAGGTACTACGCAGTTCGCGAAGTGCTACGCGTAGCTCGCGTAGTGCGAACTTCACTTTGCGTAGCTTCGCGAAGTGCTACTTCGTGAACTACGCCCAGGCCTACTTTAAAGAGGCTGTTCCGCGGCGCTTCACAAGGGCCACCATCTTTTCCTGACAACAAGCAAAGAGGGGATTCCGGCCCTGGAATGAAGGCTCGGGGCATCAAGGAGCAGCCACTTCGTCAGGTGTAGTAAGCACTATATAACTACAATTGCAATTTCTTGCAAGCACATACATGGATACAACGTCCTCTTGCAGCGCTCTGGAGCATTATTCAAATGGAAGGGTGGTGCTGGCATTATTAACTTTAAATGAGAAATGTAAACCAATGAAGTCAGTCCACAAGTATATCGGTGTTTGGGGCTCTTTGGTGCCCCACACGTGAGTTCTACCCCTTTCCTCCTGTTCGTTTGCTTCACTTTTGCTTTGTGGCAAATCATACCTTCCACGGCGCACTGTGCTTCTCTCTAATGACTTAGAGGTTGTAGAACAAGAGGTGAAGTGAGGTGTGTTAGTGCAACAGCAGCACTGTCTGCTTCACTGCATTTGAATGCTATGATAGCTGGTTCACATTTAGTGATTTAAAATTCATGATTTCAGCAACCCATTACAAATATTGTTCCAGCACAACTACTTACACTACGTCAGACCGAATGTGAAACACAGTAGGCTAATGTTAACACCGACCTCTTTCCTAACGGCACTGATGCACGATTCTCCAAAATGTATTAACTTACCCACACAGTCACTCATGCACCCACTCACCAATACAGCCACTCACATATCCAGTCATACAGATACTAATACACCCACTCATACACCCATACAGGCACTCATACACTGAGTCAGTCACCCACACAGCTACTCACATACCTCCTCCCTCACCCATACAGTCACTCATGCAGCCACTCATTCACCCATATAATTACTCACTGTGAGAGGCTGGCTTAGTATAAGGTGTTCACTTATGTAAGTGTAGCACCCTGCACTAATCCAGACAGCCCTTATGGGGATCTTGGTGGTATTAGACAACCTTAGAAGCTCTCTAAGTGGTAGCTGTGGAGAGCAGTCTTGAGGCTTAGTCCAGAAGAAGTGTAAAGCAGTTTGCTTTACCGTACGTAATCTAATGGTATAGGTTAAGTGAAAAAGAGCCACACAATGTAGTTATAAAAATATGTATTTGTTATTAACACTCCCTAACACAATGTATTATCTCCTACCGGGATATGTAAAGACAATACACACAATACTTTGTCAATAGAATACGTAAGTAGCACAGAATACATAGTGGTCACCAGGGGGAAACCAAACCATATACTAAAATAGTGGAATGTGAACCACGACTTAAGTCAAGAATGGACCCAGAAGACGTAGAAGAGTCAGGGACTCCTGGAACCACCCAAGGTGAGTATCTAGGAACCCTGCAAAGACCATATGCAAAATGGGAAAACAACAACGTGCTCAATAGAACTCAATTGGGATGATGCAATGCAATTATAAAGAAAAAGGACCCTTCCCAGCGAACTGTGAAGAAACCCTGTGGAAGATGTAAGGTTGGAGAGTCACTCCACCCGTGGATACCCCAGGAACCAGGACACCTACACCAGGGAAGCCAGGTGCAAGGGTGTGAAGTGATGTTGGAAACAGCAGTAGACCACAATGGAGGACTTCAGAAAAGATGCCGCTGGCGCAGAAGGTGAAAGTGTCCGGTGGAACACAAAGGTGGATTCAAAGTAAGAGGTACCTGCAAGCAGAGGGGACATAGTCTATGCCACTAAAGAGTGACCAGGAGGCATGAAAGATAAATGCCCACCAATGTCGGAGATGCAGGAGAGTTGATGGTGCCCTTGAAGTTGTAGCTGTATGGACAAGGCAATGCAGAGGAGGACCAGGAGCCATGCATGAGCTGACCCATGTCCGATGTCAAGAGACAAGGGGTCAGTGTCTGGCAGCGGCACCAACAAGCCTTGGCAATGGCAACCAATGTAGTTGAAGAAAAAGGTGCAGTGTCGGGACCAGCAAGGTCCAAGTGACTCACCACGAGCAGGTAAGTCAGAGCAGGCCCCAAGCAAGCAGGGTAGCCCACTGGAGCCAAAGAAGACCCTCAAGAGGACCCACGGGCGAAAGGCACAGGAATCACAAGAGGACCTAGAGCAACTCACCGAAAAATGAAGGCCCACGGTGTAAAGGATGTGGTGCAAGCAAATGTCTTGGTTGCAGGAGATGCTTGAGGCTGTAGCTTCTTGGAGCCTGAAGATTTTTGGAGGAGACATGCCTTCTCAACGGCAAGTCAATGCAGTGCACACGGGTGCTATTCCAGCAATTCAGAAGAAGGATACTGTCCTCAAACACAGTGAGAAGACGTGAAGGCCTTGAGGGAGTTGAAGAACAACCATTTGTGTTGCTGAGCCTTTTGGAGTCTGTGAGAGACTAGGCTCAGCAGACCGGTCAGCTGTGTTGTGGTGCCTGCAGATGCAGGGGAGTAGCTTCTTCACTCCAAGGGAGATTCCTTCAGGTGTCTTGGATGTTCACAGGCCTTGTGAAGAACCTGTATGGAGCAAAGGCACAGACAGTGCAGCAGACTTGAAGGACGGCGAGACCAGGAGCAGTAGGAGTTTTCAAAGTTGCTGTATTGGTTCCCAACGTGATGTCCAGAGAGGTCCAGAGTGCCCAGATGGTTGAAGTTGAAGTGGTCCTTGTTTTAAATCTTGTCTCACGACGTATTTAGGGACCCACCCACAGGTAAACCCTTAATACCCAAGGAGAGGGTTGGAATGATTCAGTGGTCCCTCCCAGCAGAGGGGATGGACAGTAGGGAGGATACTCCCATTTCCTTTGTCCAGTTTTGCACCAGAGCAGGAGACAATGGCTCCCTGAACTTGTTTGAACTGGAGTATGCAAGGAGGGCACCAAATGTGCCCTTCAAGCAGTCTGAGGGGCACTGGCAAGCGCCCCCACCCAGTCTCAATACACTAAGTCCTGTCTTGGAAGAGGTCACACCTCCCTGTGACAGGATACCTATTGGCATTCCTCTGCTTGAGATTAGCCCAGCAGTAGAGGGCAGAATCGTGTCTCTGGTCGGCAGCAGCCATAGTTTGCTGTCTTGGTCTAGAAGACTGGTACGGGAGCATTGAGGGCCTCTCGGAGGAGCTTTACAGTGCATGGAATCATTTACGTTATGTGCGGGTATGATTCCAACATGTTTGTTACCAAACATGACAGGGTTCATTACAGCCAGATTAGAGATGGTTATCGCGTAATGACGTATGGCCACTCTATGTACCTTAATGGCTAATGCACTTACAACCCAGGAGAATGGACTCCAAAGGTTGTCGGGGTGTCCTGCTCATGCAGGGGCACCCTAACACTTAGAACCGAGCACTGTGCCTTCAGGATTGAAAGGCCTACCTTATGGGTGACTTATAGGTTTTATTTGCAGTGACCTCAGATATAAGGATACTTATATCTGTCGTAAGTGGTGCTAGCACCAGCTTACACAGGCTGCAATGGCAGACCTATGGACTCAATTTTAGTGGTCTCTCATGGTTGCATAATGTATGCTTCAGCCCATGGGAGAACTCTGCTGTACCTCTGACCTGGGTACCTTGGTACCGTATACTAGGCACTTATAATGGTACACCAGTAGCCAATCTGGAGTGTACCTAAGTACTCATAATGTACAATTTAGGAAAGAAGCACAGAGACTGGGGTCCTAATTAGCAGGATATCCGTCAGATTAGTCAGTAAAACATAATGACACCAGCAAAAAGTGGGGGCGATACTTTCCTATAGTCACATACCCACTCACTCACTCATACAGATACTAACACATGTGCACACTCACTTATACAGTCACTGACACAAGCACACACTCATCCATTTATCCACTCTCACATTCACTCACTCACCCATACAGTCACTCACATACACACTCCCTCACCCATACACCACTTATGCACCCACTCACTCACTTACCCATACAGCCACTCACTCTCCCCATCACTCACCTTTACAGCCTCTCACATACCCAATCACCCATCCATATAACACTGACACACCCACTCACTCACCCACACAGTTACACACACAGTCACTTACACATCCATACAGTCACTCACTCACCCATTCAACCACTCACACACACATAGAGCCACTCATACACCTACTCGCACATGAATACACACAGTCGCACAGCCACTCCCATAATATGAGTTACAAATAGTATAACTTTTGTTGTATCTTAGTATATATCTTTAACACTTTAAAACATTTAGAAAACGTTCACAATCACTGAATTATGTCATCAGTGCTGTCATTTGCAATGTCATCAGTGATGTCACTGACCATGTCATCAGTGACGTAATATGTGAGGTTGTGCAGTGCATTGCGATGTATAAGTTATAGTTAGCTCAAGTAACAATAACTGTTGAATTCATCTTGTTTTGTATGAGTGACATCTGAGCCTAACTATACCATCCCTGTAACCTTTGTTTTTTTCAGTGAATATATATTTATATACATGTCTATATATATCAAGCAAATGAGAAAAAGCTCTCTACCATCACAATGTGCTGTCATGAATGTCCTTCACTCACATCTCAGACAAACTACTAGTTTTTTTAAAGAACCCTCACCCACCATCCTTGTTGGATGCATACTTCATTATTGGGTTCCCAATTTAAAATTCAAATGCATCCTAGATGTGCTACAATGCCTGATTATAGCTGTTTTTGTTGTGTGGCATGTTGAATTCATGAGTGAGTTAAAACTACCTCAGTGGTAAAAAGCAAAGCATGGTTATTGAGTGTGTGATGTAATGTTAATACACCTAAAATATCTGATTCGGTAGCACGTAATAAGGATGCCACAAATAAGTTCTAAAAAGCGTGGGTTCAATGTTAAAAGTGCAAATATGGAATAGATTGATAGCAGTAATCGACATGCAGGTTATGCATTCTATGTAATCCATATATTTGAAGGAACCTCTAAATAATCAACAGCAAACTGGACATGACGGCACAAGTCAGCACCGTCACTGTGTCCTGCTTCCAGACCCTGAAGTTGCTGAGGAAGTTCTTCAAATGGCTCAAAAGCTATGCTAGAAGAACATTGACTAACACCCTAGTCACCAGCAGATTGGACTACGGGAGCACCCTCTAAGCTGGGATCACCAAGCAATTCACTAGGGGACTACAACCCATCAAGAACTCTCCTGACAGACTCCTCCTCAACCTCCCCCACAGAGCTCACATCACAGCACACCTCAGGGAGTTCCACATGCTCCTGATACATAAAAACACATATTCAAACTCCTCACACACAAATTAAAGGCACTATACAACTTAGGCCCCACTGTGAGGGTCCATTAAGAAATTAACAGTGGAATCTGTAATTCTGAACCTGGTTTCCCAGTAATTTCAATTTTTTCCTGGACTTCCACAAGGAGATTTTAACAGCTAACATAATCTCCATGTGAAAGTAAAACATTAGGGGACCACCTGTAATGATAGCCAAAGTCCTTAGTGGATACAATAGATCTGTTTCCTAACAGAGAGCTTCACAGACAGCTGAAGCTGTCTGTAGGGGAAACATAAAAATGATGTGGGAAATATAACAGAGACCTGCTGAACAGATCTTCTGAACTTTGCTCCTAAGAAGCAATATGCTGCCTGGCTTGAACCCTTTCAGTTAAGAAAACCCATACAAAAAATTCAGAAAGCGAGTAAAAATTAATTTCTGTTGCATGTTGGGTGTTCCACATTTATGCAATTTGCTTTCACCTAAATATGTGAAATTTCATCAAAATTATGTAAAATTACAAGTAAGTATGCATAATGCAAACCAGTAATTTAGTGCTCTGTTTTTTCATGAAATGCGTCCTCATGTCAAGTTTTAATGCAAAGATGTGCACCATGTTAAAAAAAAGTGCAAGAATAAAAGTGCCTTAAAAACAGCTGTTCATGTTCTGTTTGCGTGCATTTGTGGTAAATCTGTAGTTCAAATGGTGCATTTCGCAGTAAATGTTTACAGTGAATGACTCGAAGTTACGAAATGTGGCATAATTGCATGACTTTGGAAATTTTAAAGGCAAGCATAAGACGAAAGTGGCCAAGTTACGTGATTTACGCTGGTGAAACTAAAATTTAGCCCTGGCCTAACTAGCAACTCAACAAACTAAAAAATCCGCATTCCACCGCTCACAACCTAGCCCATATTGCCTTCTTTACGGTTTGGCATAGACATTCTGCATAGCAGCTTTTATACCTACCTGAAACATTTCAAAAATACCTCTAAAAATGAATAGTGTTTTCCAATGTACTTTTCAATATTTAAAATTTTAAATATTTTACTTCAATAATAAAAGACATAATACCAAAAAAATCATTTTACTGCTTCATTGACTGATTTAGATGTGCTTAGAGTTAATTAAACATTTAAAAAACAAAAAATTGGGACTTTGTCCGGAGGGGGACCTTTATTTTTTCCAATGGATTTTCAATATAGTTTAAAGGCAAGTGGTATTTTTCTTGTTCACATTGCACTAGGATTACTTGACAAGATTTCAATGGAGTAATAAGTCCCAAATTAAGGAAAACTTGGGGAAATAATTGAGTAAACACGATTTCCAAAGATTATCCCTCGTTCCCAGGGCAAAAACACTTAATCGTTAGGCGATCATGCATTTATTAAATACATTACCCAGGGTTATCCTAACTACTGGATGCAGAATTTCTGGTGGGATTACCTCAATAGATGTAATGAAGGCCTGACTCAATAACTATAGGAGTTATAAAATGGCGGAAGAATGTGCTGCTCAGAAACACTGAGCCGGTTGCAGCTTCACATGTTTATGATTATGAAGCTCATGCACAGTCTCCCAGAATTTCCGGGATAGTACGTGCACCAAATCAGGGGCGTCACTTCCATTGGTGCAGCAGGTGCAATGGCACCGGTGCCCAGAGTCCTGGTTGGCCCGTTGAACTATGGTGATTGCTGTATTTACTCCTCCAACAACACCCAAATAGGGCATTTTCCTTGATTGCAACTGGCCTATGGACTCCTTGCTAAAATAGTGTACAAAATGCACTGCTTGCAGCACAATTAGTTTGAAAACATTAGCACAATTTGCTTCTGTGTCTGTGCAGTGCTCATGACATGGTTCCTGGGCTTGTCCCCATCAAACGTCCACAGCAGATGCATTGCAGTGCGCAGTGGTGGAGCCAAACGCTCTTTAACATTCTTCGCGTCCATATTCACCAACCTGAAGTAAGTTGTCTGACAGTGGTTTGACATGCTTCGGGGTATATTCACAAGGGAATGGCACAGCTTGAAGTTAAGCACAAACTGCTAACGCCACTCTGCCATTCTGAAAACGCAGGGATAAGTCGTATTTACAAAGATACACACTTCCCTGCATTTTCCCTAATGCTGGAGCGAAATTAACCCCTTGCATGCCCGCCCCTTTCCCCGCCCAGTGCCGCGCTTAACATTAGCGGGCGGAGTTCATGACGAGCTGGACTCGTCATGGGCACAGCGCCACCGCAGCCCATGACGAGTCCAGCTCGTCATGGGCACTGAAGGGGTTAAGCTACCTAGCGCCAAAGCAGGCACCCTTGCACCATAGTGCAAGAGTGCTTGCATTGTGGAAATTATTGTTTATGTGCAGGCAAGGACACATTCCTGCACATACACAATCACAAATGGTGTTTTGCTGTTTCTATGTGCGCTGCACAATACAGCACACATAGAAACAGCAAAAACGAGGAGAAAGAAAGAATTTCTCCTCGTTTCGCCATGTTAAGACCAGGTTTTCCCTGGTCTTAATTTTGGTGCTGCTGCTATTCACGCCACCCTGTAAATAGGGGGCCGCATCATGATCAATCGGTGATGCAGCAGAACACAACCGCAACACCCATTGCCCGCCCCTTTCACGTTAAGTATAGCGTGAAAGGGTGCCTTATTTACAAGGTGGCATTCAGCGGCTTAACGCCGCTTTCTAAATAAGGTGTAGCCCCTATCGTCACAGGAATGTCATTAAAAGTGATGTTCCTGAGGCGATGGGGGCTTGTAAATATGCCCCTTCGTCCTTGAATGGCGGCACGCAGGGGCGTAACACAGGCCCCCGCAGCGCAGAGGGCCCCCTCCGCACCACACTCATCCTGAGAGCTCCATTGTAAATACGGAGTGGGGACCCCTTTATGTACCTTGAAGGGGGGCCCCCCTCAACTTTCGTTACGCCAGTGGCTGCACATTTTTACTTGTTTGTCGCTGCTATTGGTATCTTTACTTTGCTCATATCATCGGAGCAGACTAACAACAAAACGAAAGGAATGCTATCAAAGAACCTCCGACATCCACGGGGACTCTTTCTTCATTGGACGCCATTTGTCATTTGCTGCTCCGAAGGGAAAACGCTTCTTAACACACAGATCGATACTCCCTTAACCCAGACCTAATCTGCGGAGAGGCGGCAGCGCCTCACCTCGGCCTTCTCAAACACGCTCCACTCGCCCTTTCCTTCAGTAATAATTTTGTCTGTGTTAAGGCAGCAATTTTTCATCCTTTGGTAAAAAGTGGCGACAAAGGAGGGAGTAATAGTTCCTGACACTCTAAATGATAGATCTGACACGCGGCATGCTGAGCTGGGAGCTGTCACGTGCCAAAAGAGAACGACTGATAAGCAGCCTAATGGGGCTCTTGACATTACTGTCTCTTTCCCTTGATAGGCCAAATCCAACTGTGCTCTTTTTCCCCTCAGAAGAAGTTATTCTTTAAGTCTGAGCAACGAAACCGGGAAATCCACTGCGCTTACCGCGCGGCCCAAAATATACGTTTCCCCGTCCTGCAAAGTGATCAACCCAGGCCCAGTTCCCTCTGCGCATTAAGGGCAACACGACATGCTGCCTGAGGAAACACTAACATACATACAGCCGGCGAGAGGGGAACAGATGGGGCTCAGAAATGAAACCAGCAGATTTCTGGAAAGCGTTCAAAGAATATGCCACTTCATTTTAAAATAGAACCACTCAGAATTTTTCAACGTGAGCCATTGAGAAAAAAAAATGGCCTCTCTGTTAAAGACCACGCTGGAAAAACACAAAGCTGACGCTCATCTCTCTTGCGTACGAGACACAGTTGCCGGTGTACCCGAAAGGTCATATTCCATCCTTTACAGACAAAAGGTGCTATCAAAATCTAAACTAAAAAAACATTATCTTTTGATACATTTTTCCAACAGTGCTTTATTTAGTCCGCAGCACACAGCTGTAATAGCGGGTGTCAGTCCAAGGATTACCAATCCTTCATTCATATATTCATATACGACATAACAGGGGACATATATATATATGCTCCAATTATACGTTATTTAGAACAACTGTACTAATAAACACGCATTCAGACATTTATTACCAAAGTGTCGAGGCCAGTTTCCAGTTTGTTTCCCCAGTAGAGCAAAATTCACATGAGAAAAACACTGTTTACTTCCTCACAGGTTGCATGTTACTGCTACTTTACAAATAGAAACAGTCTCCCAACAGCCCAAGGCCTCTTCATTGCGATTTTATTTTACTGGATACATTTAACCCCTTGAATCTTGGTTTTGATTAAATCCATTTTGTCAAAACAAATACACATTTTTGTTATTGGGCCTGTATGTTCACAGGTGATGTTGTTTGGATATAATTGGTACCATCTCATACATACTGTAACCAAAATATATGTATTGGGCATCACCGCAATGTACCTTAAACACAATAAAATGTATTAAAAAAATACACAAGGCATAAGCAATGTATGCAGATAAGCAGAGTGTGGTCTGTTATTCATTACCATTGATGAGAGTGAGGGGGGGCCCCGTGACCCACTCGAGGCTTCCTCTTTCATGAGACATAGACGCTATAAATATACATGTGCGTGTGTGTTTTCACTGAAAAAACACTGTTAAAAGTCAGTTATAGTTCAGCGAAAAAAGTACAAAAAGCCCAGAATTTCTAAGCAGTGCTGTGCAATGCATAATGCACACCATCCATAGCTCAGCCCCACCATATTTTGCTGTTTGTGGACAGTTTTTAAGTCTTGCCTACGCAGCGCGCATGCGCCGCATAGGAAAAAGACCTTTTGTAATCGGCACAGCTTTGCGGGCAAAAACATGCACACATTGCATTGCTTTCAATGGCAACGCGTGCACTTTAGGCGATTCCCTTGCGGGAGTGAGCTTTCGCGCCATGTGTTAGCAATTATCGCTCCTGGCGCTGCTCGCTCCCGCAAGGGAAACGCTTTCACTTTTGCCGCCACTCATGACCCCTCAGAGAAGCTTGCAATACATATTATTTTCTAGCTGCAGTTTCTTTGAAAAGTTGACCTGAAAAGTGCAACATTTCAAAAACGTTTTTTAGGACGCTTTCCAGGCCCTGCATAGAGATGGTTTTGATCATTGCCACAGCTAACTCTGTTGAATGAGCGAATGCTGGCCACGCGGCAACTGTTTTGCAGTTCGCCATTCCCACCTTGGAGAAAATAAAATAACTAAGAAAATGGTTTGTGTGTGTATTTACTTGCTAATTATGTGCCGTGTCTTTTGCCTGCTTGAAAATGTTCAATATTTCACTGACTGCAACTACTGCTTAATGTTTTGCAGGCACATGAGTAGTTTACTCTGTCAGCGTAATTTAGGCATTTAAATGTAATTTCTCACAAGCGTGCTGTACTTTCATTCCTGGCCTCTGGGCTGTATTGCGCAACGCGCTGTATTACACCACACGCTGGTTTATTTTGCAAACGCCCCTTCTTAGGGAAGTCTTAAACAGAGGCTGTACCACAGAACATTAAGTGCCACTGTTAAGAGACAGCCGTGCGACGCATGTTTCTCAAGCCGCTGGCTGGATGGGGCAAGGCTGTCTCTGGCTTCCCGGCAGCCCCTGCGGTTGCCTTTCTGCCGATCAGTGTCCCTACATTCATTTACGGCCTGGGCAATGTGCTCGGACTGCTTCTTGGAATTACTCAACCTCCTCGCCCCTCCCCAGCCATCATGTGGTGTGGTCCATCTTTAATGATACCAGAAGTGCGTCACGGCAACATTCATTGTAAAGGTTGCCATTCCTCAGGTGAATTGTCTGTTTGGAATGCCCAGCTCTCGGGGTTCGAGTCTCGGCTGGGACGCTCAGCATCCTGTGAGTCTCTGCAAATCACATAAACTCCCCGTCCCGTGTCTAACAAAAACGAATATGTCAGTCTGCAACGCAACTGGTGCTCATGTAAAGCGCTCTGATACTTTCTGGTTGAGTTCACTCTATAAAAAGAAAAACAAAAAATGCTGCTCTCTTTCTCAACAGACCTTCCATGGAGGCCGCTAGCAGAGATGGGTGGGCACACTAGCAAATTAAGAGGGAGAATCAGGCGTGCTACGCCCATTGGGATCAAAGGGCTTCAGCCCCTCCCCCGTAGTGCGTGGCAGCCCGGGCTGAGACAGTTTCCCGGGCACACACAGAGCGGCACCCGAGGACTTCACAGGTCTTTAAAAGACCATTTGCGTGTTAATGAGGCTTTGTTGCTTTTCACCCCTTCTTAGAGCCCCTGCATCTCCACTCTGCATAGTACTGGAAGAGTCAGCCCCCCCCCCGAAATTTTTCGTAGCCTCTCCCGAAATTTGGCTCTAGTTGCACCTCTGGGGAGAATCAAGCCAAAGGCGAGCTGACAGCTTGACTTGGCTCTAAGAGCGTGGCATAACACATGTCGAGCTATTCGCATATTTGGCATGTAAACTGTGTAGTAAACGTCATATAAAAATATAATAAAATCTCTCTTCAAATAAAAAAGTGGCTAAACACTTATAAAGTCCCAAAGGCGAGACCTATTGGCTATGCCAATGCTTGTTTTAGATATCATGGTTACAGAATGTACCGACCCTGGCGAGGTTTGGAGATATGATGTGCCTTATCTGTTGCACAAAATAACTGCCAAATATCAAGGATTTTTGTTGTTTTTGTTGAACCATAAATTACTTTTAACAGTACCACTTCCGTGCTGTACACTGCATTCAGTCAGGCCCTGCACCCAATACACTTAAGCTGTGCCCCAGAGCGCACTTAGCGCAAATTTGTTTAACGCCGGCTGTCGCCGGATTTGATCGCTGAGTTAACGCGTTATCATCAACGCTTATCTCCACGGCGATGGAAAATCCGGCGTTAGCGGCAAAATGAGGGAACATCGCTGGAAATCCAGCGATACAACTACAGCGCTAAGGGAATCCTTGGTGATAGGGAGATGTGGACCTAGGCTCAGAATCCACCTCCCTTTATGAATATAGCTAAGTCTGAAATTTTGCGGACGTTAGCTGAAGGTGATAACCGCGGTTAGCACGGCTTTTTATATCGCTATTGGTGTCCTGGGTCAGCTTGTTGATAGAGAGTAGTGCAGTTAGCGATATTTCCCATGTTGTTGTGAGAGGAAACGCCTTCTTTGCATCTCATTCGAGATTCGATGTGAGGCGTTAGTGGAACGGCGGCTGACACAAGGAAACATGAGCTGATGCCTATTAGTGTGTCCTTGCTAATAGTGAGGTAATTCATTCGCCTCTTTTCGGCCGAAAACGTCAGTTAAAGCGGCGTTGTTGGCCTTGTTGATATGCCCCCAAATTAGTTAAAGTGCACTGTGCTTGATTCTTTTAGATGGGCTCACCTTTATCGTTTCTCACAGGGCCAGTTATGAGGGAGCTGGACACCAATCAGAGCCTGTAGTTGGTTGGTGGCTGTTCTCCTTTCCTTTCTGTTGCTCCCACTTCTAGCTAGAAATAGGAGAGCAACTGAAAGCTTGAGCCAGGCTCCAGCCTGAAGCATGGCTCTGATAGAAACTCGAGTCCAAAGCGAGCCAAGTATTCATGTGGCTTTTGCCTGCCACTCTCTGTTGTACTCAGGATGTGACATTAGAAGCGGAGTTGCTGATTTTTGGAACTGGGGAACCAGGTTCCAGTCTCGGTGTCGCCTCAACATCCTGTGATTCTGGGCAAACATCTGAATCTCCCACCTGCACAAAAAAAAAGAGGTGATGTATACTGTAACTGATGCTCATGTAAAGTGCACCAATATTTTTGGGTTGGGTTTGCGTTGTATAAAAATTGCGGAAAAATACACAGAGCTAAAAACACAGCATTATCATAAAATGGAAAGACAAACAGATATCCAATTAGGGGCTGATTTTTTGAATAAGTAAAACCCAAAAACCTGGATAAATCGCCGGGTTCCCTGCTTAAATTGTGTCATGGTCGACACATATTTTATTCCACCAAACTCCTTATCTTCATAATTGCATGTGGAAGCATTTTCAAACAAGGTTGGATTGGGAAGGTTTGTGGGCAGACAGCACGGGGCAACTGGGGAAGTGTTTTAAGCCCACTTGTTGGCACATTTTTCATGGCAGTGAGGTGGGTGTCTGTTTCTCTCCTTTAGACCATCTCTAGAGGCCTGCTGGGCACCCGCTTGGCGCCTGCAACAAGGGGCAGATAGGTGTCTGCCATCCCCTTCATTTTCGTCCCAGGAAATTCCAATGTATTTCATCTGCCCCTTGCCGGGCCATCCCATTGTCATGAGGGGCCAGCTGGTTATCTGCACACAGATGTGTACCGATTGAAGAGGAGGCAGTGTCCCTGGTAGCCCATTCAACTCCCATTGGGGATAACATTATCCTTTCCTTGACTCCCTCCTGTGCCAGACCAACACATTGCTTGAACAGTGGGGGATCAGAGGAACTGAAAGGGGGCCTTAGCAACAAGTTGTGCTGGTGAGGAGCCCTGAGCTGGCAGCTGTAACAAAGCCAGATACAAAACCTTTGTCTGTAATCCCACACATCTCTAGAAGGTGCATTATACCCTGGGCAATTTTTTTGAGTCTCTCTGTTACAGCCAGTCTTCTTTCCGATCTTTTTACACAAAGTGCACCTTACTACTTTTTAAATAAAAGAGGGAAGCTCTTACAAACCTTTTTTCTAGGACTATGCGATGTTCCATGAAGCTCCCCAAAAACTCTGCTTTGCTCCATTGAGTTCCATGAGCAGGCGGAGCTGCTCAACGCACTAGTTCACATGACCTTTTTATGTTTTGAACAGCGTGAAATGCGTTATTGCACTGAAAACTGCACGTGGGCGTGCTCGTTTTGTTTTCTGTTCCATGCATGGTGCTACGCCTGTTTTTCTAATCCACCCTTAATATTTTCAATCCTACCCCTATCCAACTCATCCAGCCCTCACTTTTTTATTGTATCAGTGTGTGCCTCTGTGCATTTGACGTTTTTGTCATTATTGTGTGTTTTTAGTGAGTTTTTGTACTTTTTTTTAGTTTTCCCTTTACTTCCTTAGTTCTTCCTTACTTCCTTCCTTTACCTGTTTCTCCTCTTTTTTTTCATCCTACCCAGCACCACAGCAGAGCAGGGCAAGCAAGGGAGTGGCGGCACCAGTGCCCAAGCTAGCCACACACCTTGCAGTCAGTGGCGCTGCCAAGGGATGCAGCCTTGCGCCATTTTTTGTGAGGCGGAGGTGGCAGCACTTTCTTTTTATATGGAATGCCACCTCCCCTCCATGGTGGCAGCAGCTAGCAGGCCTGGCAGCCATTACCCGCTGGGGGAGCATCAGCTGCATTGAGGGAAGGTGCACTGGCGAGTTTGCCACACCACCCATGTCATGAGCACCCAACAGCAGCTAACAAACTGCTGGGCTGTTATCAACAGTAAGCAGGACCTGCTGGACCTGCTAGGCATCAAGATTGCGGGTCCCGTTGAGTAATTATTTGTCATGTTTGTGTTCTATGATGCTAACAAAAAATCTAAATAGATTGCAGCTCACATCCAAATGTAAGTTACGTTTACATTAAGATTTTGTGATCAAGTGTGAGCTAGCCAGGTGCTCTGCACTACCTTATTGTACTTGTTGTAATCGTCAGCACTCGCTTTGGCTGGTTATTTAAGAAGCCATTGCAGACTCATCTGTCCTCCTGCCACCAAGATAGTGATATAAGTGAGTTAGCGTTCTCAGTGACTTTCTTTATGCAGCTTGTACCGTCCCAAGCAATCTCACAGTGATGTGTAGTATGCACCTATGCATTGAAAAAGGGGGATAGAGGAATGCAAATGATATGAGAATCAAAGATCATTTGTTGCAATGCATTAGTTCCAAATGCAGTTTAGGAAATTTGGACTAGGGATTAGGATTAGTACAGCCAACTCGATAGTCAATAATAGTACTATAGGCAATCTGATTTAGAAAAGTGCAATGCTACTGCATTTGCCTGTCAAAATATTTTTGGGGAGATTAACTGTACCACTAATCTTTTTTTTAATTGTCTTTATTAATTACATCAGCACCCACCGACAAGAAGAGGGATAGATCAGAGGGGGGTCCAAGAGCCAGCGAGGAGGCCACCACCCACTCCGCTGCCGACGATTCTGCTCATCCCAGTAAATCCTATTATTCTTATTAATATTGTCATTATTTCTCTAAATTTTACCTCTGCCCACTATTAGACAAATTTAAATTTTGCCTCGTTTTTATACTGTCTCCAAATTTATTTCAAATCATGCACATTTTTGTTTAATTCTTGTTATCTGTGTGTCATCCTTTTTTCCCATATTTCATGTTTTTGTAGCTGACTTTCTCCTGTTACTTTCTCTCTGTACTAGTCTGTAGCTTTCTTCTGGTTTGTTGGTAAGCTTTCCCTCTCAACTATGGGGCATATTTACAAGGAAGTCACGGAGCGCGGCATTAGCTTCCTTGGTTTAAGACCATGCTCCGCCACTTCTGAAACTCAGAGTGGCGCTGTATTTACAAGAACATGGCGCAGCCCTGCGTTTCCCCCTGTGCTGGTGCTAAATTTAGCTGCCTATCGACAATGCAGGCCCCCTTGCACCATAGTGCAAGGGTGCCTATGTTGATGGGAATGATTGTTAATGTGCAGGAAGGTGACCTTCCTGAACATAAACAATCTGAAATGGCATTTTGATACTTCCTGCAGCACACATAGATGTTGCAAAACGTAATTTTTTAATGATTGTTTATATGCAGGAAGGGACACCTTCCTGCACATAAATAAATAATGGTGTTTTGCTGTTTCTAGGTGTTTTGCACAATGCAAGACTTAATTTTGGCGCTGCCCCGTTTGTATGCCACCCTTGGAACGCCCTCCACAATACCTTTTGCCTGCCCCTTTCAAGTTAAGTATAGCATGAAAAGGTGCCTTATTCACACACTGGGCGAGAAAGCAAAAGACACACAATTGGTGGACGGAATGCAGAACAAATCAAAACATTCACCCCTAGTCAAGAGATCTGGGTTAAATCCATCATTCTTTTGCTCACCATGCCACCCCAGTTTAGACCTGGCCATATGTAAATCAGTCTTGACCCTGTGCCTCATGGGAACAGTCCAGCCCAAACTGCCAAGCCAGGTCCTCCCTGGACTGGAAACAAACATCCTAGGACCGGTTTCGGGGTTTCACCCCTCTTCAGCCAGGATAGCTTGATTCCAGTGGCACAGTGAGCCCGGGACCCACGTCTGAGCATACCCGGCGCACTTAGGGCGAGAAAGCAAAAGACACACAATTGATGGACGGAATGGAGAACAAATCAAAACATTCACCCCCAGTCAAGAGATCTGGGTTAAATCCATCATTCTATTGCTCATCATGCCACCCCAGTTTAGACCTGGCCGTATGCAAATCAGTCTTGCCCTGTGCCTCATGGGAACAGTCCAGTCCGAACTGCCAAACCAGGTCCTCCCTGGACCGGAAACAAGCATTCTAGGACTGGTTTGGGGGTTTCACCCCTCTTCAGCCAGGATAGCTTAATTCCAGTGGCACAGTGAGCCCGGGACCCACATCTGGGCATACCCGGCGCACTTAGGGCGAGAAAGCAAAAGACACACAATTGATGGCCGGAATGCAGAACAAATCAAAACATTCACCCCCAGTCAAGAGATCTGGATTAAATCCATCATTCTTATGCTTCCCATGCCACCCCAGTTTGGACCCAGCCATATGCAAATCAGTCTTGACTAGGCCTGGGCTAAAATTCCGTTCTGCTCGCGGAAATTGCGATAATTTGACATTTTCGCGTTCCGCGTAGAGCGCTAAAATGTCAAAATTTCCGCAATCCGCATTCTACCGGAAATTTTTTGCTTGCTCGCGCTGTAAAATAATACATTCTCGCGTGCGTGCGATCGCCTTACCTGAATCCCTGCGTTCGCCGACAAGTTTTCCCGATCCGATCGCGTTCTCCATGAGATGTTGGATTGTTGGTAGCCATTTGCGCTGTCTCGCGACTGTTCGCGCCCGCAGTAACGTCATTCGTCGCGCGATCACATCTTTCTTCTCGCGATCATGCACCGCGAGACAAGTGAAAACAAGATGGCCGCACCCGCGAGCAACCGCATGGGTAAGTTGGCGAGCTGCGACCACGCAGAAAATACTGTGAACGGGCGGGAAAAAAACTTCCGCGTCTTCGCGATATTTCCGCGTGTTTGCGGAGATTTTTAACATTTTCGCGATAATTTGCAAAAGTGAATTTTGCAAATTCCGCCCACCCCTAGTCTTGACCCTGTGCCCAATGAGAACAGTCCAGCCCGAACTGCCAGGCCAGGTCCTCCTGGGACTGGAAACAAGCATCCTAGGACCGGTTTCGGGGTTTCACCCCTCTTCAGCCAGGATAGCTTGATTCCAGTGGCATGGAGAGCACGGGACTCACGTCTGAGCATACCTGTCCCACTCGGGGTGACAAATGCAAAAGGAACTATTGATGGACAGAATGCAGAACAATGTCATACATTCACTCCAGTACAGAGATCTGGGCCTAAATCCATCGTTTTTTTGCTCACAATGCTATTCCAGTTTGGACTCGGCCATATGCAAATCAGTTTTGATCCTGTGCCCAATGGGAACAGTCCAGCCCGAACTGCCAGGCCAGGTCCTCCCTGGACTGGAAACAAGCATCCTAGGACCGATTAACCCTTAACAAACCTGATTGCCCTGGCCTCACCCAATGTTTCCCTAACCCTCACCCCTGCCAAAAAATCCGTCCTGGCTTTGTAAAACACTACTCAACCCATGTTAATCTAAGCCTTTTCTAGTATATTCACCTGCCCCTGGCATGACCTTCCCTAAATTCCCCCCTCAAAAAAAATCCTCCTTTCTGGTCTAGCCTTTCCTGGGACCTAACCTTGTACCTTCCTTGACTCTTTGTGTCATACTATGGTCTGGTTCTTTGACAATTTATCCCTTGCCTGACCTCACACACTTTACTTCCTCCCCTGGATTTCTTTCTGCAAACTGCTTACATTTTATGTTGACCCATGTCTGACGCTGTGCTTCTTCCAGTTCTGGTATTTGTAGCCAACAAGATTAAGCCTTGTCTGTTCACTTTTCTTCTTATAAAATTTGGCCTACTGGTCACAGCATGCTATGTGCTGTTGGAGTGTATCAGCATGGGTGTGTGGGATAATGTGCTGCATGGATGAACACTTATAAGGTCCCAAAGGCGAGACCTATTGGCTATGTCAATGCTTGTTTTTTGATATGCTGGTCCTGCTGTCCACCACCACAACTAAAACGGCAGGAGTTAGTGGGCCGGCTGTGCTAGCAGATACTCTTGACACTCCTGCAAGTATATTGACTGCTGGGGGCTCTGGAGGAGGAGGAGGCGAAGGTGGAAGCCTCTGCCCCAGGCCCCAGTTCCTTCACCCAACTACAGCCTTCAGCCTCCCGGCAACATCAACACCAGTGCCACCACCAACTGTCAGAGGCTCTAACCTTCACTGCTGCCCCCGCTTCTGCACAGACCATCAGTTGCTGCGCCACGTCCTGCAGCGTATGGGGCAATTAGAGGGAGGCCCAGATGGAGCAGAATCCTGACTGCCTCCATACCCACCCTCTTCTGAACCATTTTTTCATTTTGGTGGGAGGAACTTTTGTAGTGGGTGGAGAGGGTGGGAAAGGAAGTTGGGACCGGGGTTTGAATATTTAATATTTCTTTGGACATTGGTTGGGTACGATGTGATTTGTTTGGGGAGAGAGATCGCCCTGTTGTGGGTAGAAAGGGTGGGTTTAATTGTTATTGGGTAAGAAATAATAATTTTACTTCCTTTATGCCTCAAATCTTTTTGTGGTGGTTACTTTTACTGCAGCCTGTTTTTTAAATGTACTTTAAAAAGTATATACCAGTTAGTTATACCCTTGTTCCCTACTACCCTCTCTAATTATACTGACTACTAGGGGTGAGTGCCATATCCTATATTACCTTAAAAAACACTCCATATTTCTCTTACCTGAATAGATAAAGCGAGGGTTGCTACCTCTCTCTGTCTTCTTACTGCAGTGCTTCCCCAAGGTCCCATATTATGTAAGCCTGGGCAAAGCACTACGCTACGCTCGCCTAGTTTGCGAAGTTCGCGCTACTTCGCACTACGCGAACTGCACGTAGCACAGTGCGAACACGCGTAGCGTAGTGTTGCGTAGTGCTGCGGTCATTTTTTGCTTGCGAACTGGTAGTTTCTCATTGCGAGCGGTCGCGAGCATACGCGACCACTCGCAATGAGAAACCTGACCTCCTCGCGTTGGGAATCTCGCCGGGAGGTTTATTTTCCATGCTCGCGATCGACAACTTGATGTTGCTGATCGCGAACAAGGAAAAAGTCTCGCCGGGATGTCATTTTGCTTGCTCGCGGTCGCCAACTTGACGTTGAGGACCGCGAGCAAGCAAAATGACATCCCGGCGAGACTTTTTCCTTGTTCGCGATCAGCAACATCAAGTTGGCGATCGCGAGCATGGAAAATAAACCTCCCGGCGAGATTCCCAACGCGAGGAGGTCAGGTTTCTCATTGCGAGTGGTCGCGTATGCTCGCGACCGCTCGCAATAAGAAACTACCAGTTCGCGTTGAGAAAGCTGCCGCTCGAGTAAAAATCTACTCGAGCAGCAGAAAACTACCGCTCGCACTGTGCAAGATGCCATTTTCAATGATTGCACAGTGCCGGTTGCATGTCCGCACTGTGCAATCATTGAAAACAACATCTGGCACAGTGCGAACAAGGTACTACGCAGTTCGCGAAGTGCTACGCGTAGCTCGCGTAGTGCGAACTGCACTTTGCGTAGCTTCGCGAAGTGCTACTTCGCGAACTACGCCCAGGGTTAATATTATGGTGGTAGGAACTTTTTTAGTGGGTGGAGAGGGTGGGAAAGGAAGTTGGGACCGGGGTTTGAATATTTAATATTTCTTTGGACATTGGTTGGGTAAGATGTGATTTGTTTGGGGAGAGGGATCGCCCTGTTGTGGGTAGAAGGGGTGGTTTTAATTGTTATTGGGTAAGAAGTAATAATTTTACTTCCTTTATGCCTCAAATCTTTTTGTGGTGGTTACTTTTACTGCAGCCTGTTTTTTTAAATGTACATTAAAAAGTATATACCAGTTAGTTATACCCTTGTTCCCTACTACCCTCTCTAATCATACTGACTACTAGGGGTAAGTGCCATATCCTATATTACCTTAAAAAACACTCCATATTTCTCTTACCTGAATAGATAAAGCGAGGGTTGCTACCTCTCTCTGTCTTCTTACTGCAGTGCTTCCCCAAGGTCCCATATTATGGTGGTGGTAGTAGTAGCAGGCTAGCGCGCTAACAGGGAAGGTATCACAGCGAGATCTCACTCCCACCTAGGTGAACTCCAACTGTAGGATGAATCAAAGTATTATCCATCATAGGCAACTAGATTGAATGAAAACACAGAGTTAGTGTGTTATATTATGTATATCATAACTTTAGAAAGACAGAGACCAGACGACCACCAAGACCCAACAAACAATCCTGATATAATAACAAAAACTAGCAATAGTTACTTCTTCTGAGCAATGGGGTACTCGTTTTTAATTAAAACTAAACTTATGAAATCCTCGAGTTAGAAGGATGGGAGTCAGAGTCAGAAGTGCACAAGGTTAAGCATTTACGCAACACAACAGAAGGCCTGAATGATGAGGTTGATGAATGACGTTCTTCTATATCTGAAATGTGGATCACTTTTATGCATTGGTGGGTAAATGGGGCCAGTGCGGGCAATTACTCAGTTAATTGAAGATCCCACAGTGAGTTGGTTCCGTTTTCACTACATCTGCCCCACCTAGGATGTGATCCATTTATGGTGTAAATAATTAAGATACACCTCAATAAATCACACAGCCCAGGGGAAAAGGGTTAAGGGTTTGATGAATGAGTGTGACAAAGAGAAACACTACCCAGTAACAATATATTCATCATCAATCGGTGTGGAAGGAAGTGAAGGAACGAGTATGGCACTGTTCGGTTAAATGCATTGCAAACAGTCCTTTAGCCCCAGAGACCCAAGTTCTTATTATTATAGATCTAAATTCTCTGTCATCTAGGTTTGAAAAATACAAATAATGGAGGAGTGAAGTGAACCCACACAGTTCTAAAACATTATTCTTAAAAGAAAAATGATATTATATTGACAAATTGTGTGGTGCAGCTGCTTTCTTCTCAGATTGTCCATCAATCTTGGGTGACTGCTGAAGCGGTACAGTAAGGTAAGTAGGAGTGCTTTGGAGCTTTCACCTTATGTGCAGGAGAAGAGCAGGCATGTGGATTGTAAAACAGAAATGATATTTGTAGAGTAAAGGAGAAGTACAGAAGGTAAGCTTCATGAAGAGTGTACCGAGAAGACTCATAGGCAAAGCAATAGAATAGTATGCTGTTGTCATTGATTTTAGGACTCATGTGCGATCGATTAACTGAGAAGTGAGAGTAAATTGCAACCAATCACAGACAAGTGGCTGCATGTACCGGTCTGGTCAATATCTCAACTGTCATTATAACATTTAGCAAAGCATGTGCATAATGTGATGATGTGACATCACGTGCCTATCTCCAGTTACTTATAACATCAGGTCCCCAGCCCTCACCCGACCATGCAACCACATAACAGACGAGATTCAAATTTGAGCCAGCACATACACTAAGCAGCATTGAATTTTCCAAACCACCACTCACCAGTCCACAGAGCTGCATAGTCCTCTTAGAGTCATCATCATGTTGGTTTCCCTGATCGACCTGTAGTTCACTGCTTTTGATTAACAAGAAGGGTGATATTGAGTAATTTTGTTGAGTAGATTTCTGTTTCTTAACTAAACAAACTGGTCTAGTCTTTGAAGATGAATTTGTGAACCAGAAAAAAAGGAGTGGACCCAGCAAGCAAATCCCACTAAGTGTCAAAGTAGAAGGTCCAATCAACCTCAGGAAAAATGTTCAGCCCTTACGACACAAACATTGCAAGTCATCACAATCAAGCTCACAAATTATAGTTGAACATCTTCCCTCACTGTCTGCCACTACATGAATAATCACTGGGCGGGGGAACTTCTTCACTGCACACTGATTCAACTCTAATCCGGTCATACATGTGCCTAAAGCGGTGGGGCTGCATAAGTCAGTCAGACACAAACCAACAAAATATATAATGTTCCCCTAGCTATATCATTTCTTTTTTTTAGGCAAAGCAGTTTGGCGATATAAAGCTCTATGGTGGCCTACTCAGTTAGGGAAGTAGAGTTTGTCCTCAAACACAGGAGGTTTGCCCAGAAATTGGTCAGCTAATAAATGTAAAATGTAAATTGATACTTGTATAGCGCACTACTCACCCGCAAGGGTCTCAAGGCGCTTGTACGAATACCGCTGTGGAACCCATCCTGGCTTTCCCTGTGAGGCGTCCACTCCTGGGCACCCCCAAGGTGGAGGCCAGGCATCCTTAGCGTTGTGGGGGCCGTTGTGGAGATTAAGCAAGCTATTGCCCAGAGTTGCAGAGTGGGACTCCATGATTGGAATAGGCACCGAGGCGAGAATTATCAGGTCCGTAGAATTTTTGAGCCCAACACCCGCCGAGGTGGGCAATTGAACCCTGGTCCCGGGCTAGACCTCTGCATCAGGGTCTGCCGCTCTAATCATTGAGCCACACTTCTCCACTCATTGAGCCACACTTCTCCATACACTCTGATCTGAGTCTGACTAATCACCCCATCCTCCTGCTGTGATATTTAAGGAATTGAAAAATTTAGTGGTAAAAAGTGCTTGTTCAATTTGATTATGGTCAATCTCTCCATGTTTTGAAGTGAGAGACTGATCCTTCTCACTATGACGACTGCACCAGCTGCATTTAACACATGCTCAGCAGACACACTAGGTACTGGACACACCAGATACTTTATTGCCAGCCTATTGATCTGGGGCTATTGGTGGATCTTCCCATACCATTACACCAATGGGTTTTGATCCACATAGACCTGTCTTGGCCCATCCAGATACTCATGGATCCATCCTCACAATGGTCATTGGTAATGTCACTTGCTCAACCTCTTTTACCTTTGCATCTGTGCTGGTCTTAAGCCCTGCTCTTTGACACCAAGTCAATGCAGATGTTGTGGATTATTCTTGTTTTCCTGTTGATGGTGCCACTGGTGTTCTTGTTGCTGATGCTGGCTGCTCTGGTGTTCGTGTTGCTGGTGCTAGCTGCTATGAGACAACACGACAGTTGTCGCTTTAAGTTGAAGACAGCACCCCAGTACTTTTTTCCATGAGTGAGACACTTTGTTCCAGCCGTTCTTCTTGTCAACAGCTTGTATTCTGAAACATCCCCTTCTGAAAATGGAATGAATGTGGCCAGTATTTCTTTGTAACATGGATACAGTATTGTGGCACAGATGTACTCTTTGGATGACACAATGTCTCCTTGCAGCCTTGCATTCTCAGCCAAGCGAAGGATTAGGCGCTGACCCAAGGTATACTCATCTACGTTTTTATCGCACATGGCTCTGAACCTGTCAGACACACTCTTTAATTGGTCCTTTAGCATATACTTCAATGGGATAGCTTGGTCAATCTTGATGTCCTCCATGTTAACTTCCCATGTGAAACCTCAAAAGGAAGTAGCATCTATGTGAAGCATTTGACTAATTTCCATTTGTCCAGCCCAATGGTCATGCTTTTAGTTACATCCCCTCCTCTGTGAATTACAATACACACTCATTGATTGGTTTATACTGCTCAAACAGACATTGCAACTGGGAATAGGTTGAGTTCCAATGTGTTGGCACCTTCTGTATGAGGACTTTAACTAGTATTGGTACTTTATAAGCACACCGAAGGATCCTCAACTGCTTCCAGGCTTTAAAAAAATGACTGAAATGAACGCAGATTATTTTGTAGAGGTTCAGTAAGTTTCTGACTAGAACTTCTTTTTTGAGAAAGTCAATGCAATGTGCCAAACACAGGACCCTGAAATAACCACCATCTTCCATGGCCTTAACTATATCACTGCCATTGTCTTTGTCAACAAACCCAATTCTGAGACCTCTGGGTTGCAGCTGTTCAAACAATTTGCTGTTAAAGTCTTTCAAGATGTTGAAGCTGTATGGGATTTCTCCATGGTGAACATGGTTACTGTTGCATACCACCAAATGCCCTTAAAAGTATCTTCATAGCTAAGACCAGAAGATATCTGATGCTTAACCCTCACAAAAGAGATCCAGTGTGCAGTGATACACATGTTATCGGTGGCTTGACCGCTGGTCCACATGTCTGTTGTCAGGTGGATAGTCTGAACAACACTCTGCTGCAAAGCTTTCCCAACCAATTCCAGCATATTGTGATGGATTGCAGCCACTCTGAAATAGTAGGTCCTGCTGGGAACCTTCCATTTCGGTCAGATGGCCACCACAAACTCCAGCGTTAGCATTTTAGCCTGCTTCCCATTGTATAAATGTGCCATTGGGTGGTTGCATTCCAAAGGCCTCGCCTGCCTTTGCTTGTGGTGCCACTGACACAGGCGACTTCTAGAAAGAACCAGAAGGTGGTAGACTCAAAGTGTGTCTTGGGGCATTCACTATATGCAGTTGCTATGGTGTCTCCATCTCACTCTTGTGCCACTGTGAGGTTGCAAAGGCAGGTGATTCTGTCTCAGTTCTGGGGAAAAGACGGCTTCGCATAAATATGTCACCCTGTTCTTTCTCATCACCTACACATCCCATTCCGGTCGGAGGCTCTGGAGCTGATTCCCATCTCATATCACCTTGACCACCACCACATGCAAAAAGTTGATTAAGGTGCATCTCCCAGCAGAGTGAGTGATGTCTTCTCAATTGGGTCCCTTGGCATTCAGTACCATAGTGTGTAACAAGCTTTCCTCGACAAACACTAGTGTTGCAAATGGAGCATACTGCATAGTTGTCCTCCTGTTTGCTAACTGTAAAGAAGTCCCAAACTGGGGAGGTGTGCCTTTTCAGTGGGCCACTGGTGGCACTGCCAGTTGATGTAGAATTGGAGGTAGGTGTGTGTGTTGACGACAAGTGGCTCTCTGCAGCATGTACTTCAACTGAGCTAGTGGTGGATTCAGGTGTCTTCAGGATAACAAATATGGGCGGTGGTGGTGCCACATTCCTCAGAGCAGGTTGAATACTAGGAGGGGTCGATATCTTTACTGCCCTTCTTCTCCAAGGTTTTAGAGAGATATGTCAACTCAGTCACCACTGATTACGTGGAGGCCAACCATCTTCTGTATTCAAGCCAGTCGGGCTTTAGAGCCAATTTCAGCACGGAAACAGCCCTATTAGAAGTAGCTGAAATCATTAAATCCACACTTGACAAAGGAGGCAACATGGTTTTGATGCTGTTGGACCTCTCCGCGGCCTTCGATACCGTACCCCACATTGGACTACAAATAAGGCTCGAAGAGGGTGGTATTGGAGGCACAGTACTTACATGGTTCGACTCCTTCTTAAATAACCAACAGTAAACCATTTGGTCCCCGCCTTTCTCGGCTCCCATCCCGCCATTTTATGTTGGGGTCCCACAGGGCTCAATTCTCAGCCCAACATTGTTCAACTTGTACATGGCTCCTCTGGCGCTTCTCGCTGAGAAACACAGGGAAAAAATAGTGTCATATGCTGATGACACACAATTGCTGTTTACTTGTGAGAAGGGTGCCGAGTTCAATGGTAATTGGATTATACCTGTCTGACAGACGTGTTCTCTTGGCTTAGGCAAAATCAATTGAAGTGCAACTCTGAAAAGTCAGAGATTATGTTCTTCGGCTCACATCCCTGTGCAATATGGCGCAACTGGTGGCCGCAAGACATATCCCCCCCGCTACGTTGGTCAACATCGTGAAAAATCTTGGGGTCAAATTTGACGACTCTCTTTCAATGAAGCTGCAGATTCAATCAGTGGCTGGGACCTGCTTTGGATTACTATGAATGCTAAGGAACTTTATCCCTCTGCTTCCAGTCTCTCACAGGAAGACGGTAGTCCAGGCCTTGGTGTATTGAGGCTGGCCTACATAAACGCCTTATACTTAGGCCTTCCTGATTATTTACTTGGCCGCCTCCAGGTGATCCAGAATGTGGTGGCCAGAGACATTCTTTTGGCTGGGCCGAGAACACGGACGACCCCTCTTCTGTCTTCCTTACACTGGCTTCCGGTGTGGAAGAGGATTCATGTTAAAGCGTTAGTGCTGTTTTTTAAAGCCTTCCATAAAATAGGTGCCCCATATCTTGGGGATAGACTCCAGCACTATACTCCACACCGAACCCTGTGGTCTTCTGCCCAGTTTCTGACCATTACCCCTAGGATACGGCTCTGTTGGATAGGGGGCAGATCTTTTCAAGTGGTGGCTTCATGCCTTTGGAATAGCCTGCCCCTCTCTCTTAGAGAGGTCCAGGATCTCTTCACTTTCAGGAGACAATTAAAAACTTGGCTTTTTAAACAGCAGCTCCCGTGTTGGTGTACTTTCTTCTGTGCTGCCGTTTTTTTTTTCATAGTGCCAGTACACTCCTTGGAGTATCCGTGCACTCTACAAATACCTGCTAACATAACATAACATAACATAACATAACATAACATAACATAACATAACATAACATAACATAACATAACATAACATACCATGACATAACATAACATAACATAACATAACATAAAATAACATAACATGACATAACATAACATTACATAACATAACAGTGGTGGTCTCCTCTAGGACAGCTTCCGCAATGACTGGCTCATCATCCTCATCCCCTCCCATAATTATAAGGCTTTCAGGAACTTTCCTTTTCCTGAGCCTCTCCTGGTGTGTCTCGAACATAGCCGGGGTCCAATCTGTGTCCAGATCATCAGAAGGAGGGCTTGGAGAAGATGGTGGATTACCCTTCCTTTTTCTTGCTGGAGATTTGGGAACCCATAGCTGTAAAAGAGGAGCTTCTTGCTCAGCAGGAAGTTAACCAACTGTTCTGCTCCCACTTCAGTAAGATCCATTGCTGGCGGTGGATGTTGTCCACTTTCCTGCAACAATTGGGTATTACTATGCGAAAGAGACAAATCTAATTCAATGTCACTGCTCATCGACATGACGGCAGTGGCTGCCTCGCTGAGAGACATGACCTTGGGCTTAGGTTGGGGTGGTACCATTGATGCAGGAGTGCTACTCCCTCCTTGTTACCCGGCGGCTGGTGCAGCAGGCACAAGTTTGCCCCAAAAATTTGTGGCCGGGACGTCAGTGGTGGAAATCTGCTTCTTCTTCTCCTCCCCACTAGCCACTTTCTTTGGCAGTACCTTTCTTTTGGGCCACCTTGAAGCTGTTAGTTGGCAGTGGCACTAAGCTGCACAAGCGGAAGAGATTGGAAGAATCATGTGATTCTCTGGCAGTACGTGGGTGATGTCTCTTGTGCATCTAAAGGCAAACAAGAAAGAAAAACATTTAGTGAAGCATGGCATTATTGCAGTTTGAATTAGCAGACAATATAATTTAGTGTGGTTACTTAAGTTATCATTATTATCCTAAATAATTAAAAACAACAGTGAATTTCAAGACAAACCACACCACCAGAATATATTTAATTTCCAATTAGGATAACAACATGCAGATGTAACTGTTTTCTTTGTGTGGATCTAAGGGAGATGCCTGTGGCAGTCAGGGTGGTACATGGAAACATTGAATAATGCTTAAACAATGTATGCTGGTCTGTGCCCATGGCAGGCAAGGGAGGTCTAGGGAGAAATGGGATCATTCTTAAAAAAATTAATGCTGGTTTGTGTTGTGCACCTGTGGCAGGCAGGGGGTCCAGGGGAAAATAGAATAATACCTAAAAAACACATGCTTTTGTGCAGCTGTACATCTAAGACAGTCAGGTGGTGGAAAGATAGTACGAAAATGTAAAGTAAAAAACAAAATCAATTTAAAAACATAGAACAATATAAAAACAAAAAAATAAATATAATAATAATTATGAATTAAAAATCTAAATTAAAAAATTAAAAGAAAATAAGAAGAAAAAAATATAGCCCCATAAAATACTTGCTGATGTACTGGGGATACTAGGGGATTATTAGAAACCCATTGGGAGGCAAGGGAGTTCAGGAGTAAAATGCAGAAAATGCATAGAATATAAAACTGTTAATATACAAATACTACAATGATCCTCAAGCATAATATTAAATTGATATCAGGAAAAAGTATAAAAAATGAAAAAATATAAAAAGGAATAGCCCTTTCATATCAATCTCCATTTAAAAACTAGAAAAAGAGAGTAACTGAACAAACTGGCCATCAACTACATGGTCAATCAGCAACAGCAAGCAAGATGGCATGGCGACAAAAAAGAACACATGCAGGCCTATGGCAAAAGCACACTGGCTGGCTACACAAAATGGTCACCAGCGACATGGTCGAACAACAACAAGCAAGGAGCCATGGGAAACAAAGAACACATACAGCACTATGAGCACTGACTTCACAAAATGGCCCCTGGCCACATGGTGTGGAAATGTGGATTTTCCTGATCAGTTATGTCCCCTATCTTGGACCCCAACGGTTCTATGTGCATGTCACAAGTACATGTATGTTCCCTCCAGTTCCAGTTTCCAAGACGCAAACATATGTGTGTCTACCGTCGACATGTTCTCTGTCAGATCCGCCATCAATGGGCTGGATATTCGATTCCTAAGTATGAAAGGCCACCGACTTTATATGGCTAAGTTACTCCATTTTTACAGTTCAGGCAAGTAGGCCCGATTCTGTCCTCAAAGCCTTCCCTGCTCTCTGTCTCTGACAGCTTCAGCTTGAGCTCGCATCTGTATCCATGAACTTTGTCCTACTCCCTGTGCAGCTAACGGTGCCTGCCTCGGCCAGTTTGCCTGCCTGCCAAGAAGCTGTATTTCACCTTCGAATTATCTACTTTGCTCTTCAGCCGATGCATTCCTGTCCAGTGATTTAGGTAAACATTTCCTTTAGCTCACAAGCAAAGGACTCGGCCTTTCCGTCCTCCTGCAAGTAATTCATAGCCCTGTTGCCATGGAAAGTTTTCTGCCCCTCGCATCTCATATAGACACTTAGACGCTTGTACACGCACACACAGTCAGTATAGAATAGATTCTGTCCGAGAGTCTTTTCTTGTGGATAACATAGTTCTCTAAACATAGGATGTTAGATATGATTTGGGATTAGGTTGACTTGACCCCCCAGACTTCTCGTCTCCACATGTAGAGCTAAATGTCAAGTCCCCGTCACCCCCTAGTTGCACGTCAATCACACGTCATGCTGCTGCGCGCGCATCTATGTTAAGTATTATCTTATAGATCCACCTATGCATGATAATCAGAGCCAATCATGTATCTTTCTGCTCCTTATTACGCCTAGTTTCGATTACGTACCAATATGTCACTTCTCTTATCAATTGTTACGCCTTTTGCATTCATTTCATTGTAATGTGTGACCTATAAAAGTTACTTCTTGTCAATAAAGTATTGTACTTCACTTCCTGAACCCTCGTGGTGACGGAACCTGAAGGCCGCCACTCGAGTCGGCCATTTTGGAATAAAGCCCATTCAGAAAATCTCTTATACCACGGATTCTGCCTCTTGTTATTCTGAGCTATTTTACTTTATTTTCCGCATGAAATTCAGTCAAGGTAAAAAGAATATTTATTTACCACATAATGGCGCCCGAACAGGGACACTTTCTCATCTCACGCGCCGGCGGTGCGTTGCAGGCCCGGTCTCCTGCCACAGCTGGACGGACCATAAACGCGTACCAGCAGGATTTCCTGTAAGCTCCCTCCGGTCAAGCGGGGGCGACTGAGGCTGCGATCAACCCAGACGAGGCGGTGAGAAGTGCGAAGTATCCCGACCAGAGCCTAGCTGAGAGAGCAAGATCCGAGGTATACAGAGGCCCACCAGGTTTTCGAAATCCCGATGTCCAGAGGGTCCGCTGTCCGCAGTCATCGAGTCCCGTTCATTCTCTGAGGCCTTCCGTTTCAAGGAGCTACTCGGTGAGTACCATCGCCGGGGAGGCGTGTTGACAGCACATAGGTTGTGCCGGTCAAGACGGATTTGGGTACACAAATCCGGTCTGCACTGTTTAGCAGTGTATATGTACTGTTTAGCAGTATATCAAGTATTCCGAAGTATTCAGTTATTGTCAAGAATTCAGCTTGGTGATTAGTTATGCAGACTGTCATCATCGTCGGTCATTTTTAAAAAAATGTTTAATGTTTAAATGTTTAAGGTGTTCAAATGTCTTGCATATTGTGGTATGAATGATTGTTCATTGTTCACCGTTCATTATTGTGTTTTTCGTATTAAGTGAATTCAAGAGTAAGTATCAGATCAGTTGTCAAGATGCCGCTCTTCTCGAAGTTAAGACAGATTACTACCAGAAAAGGGGTGCTCGAAGAAGCAGTTCCTATTCCTCCTAGGGACACCCCAGGGCATTTTATGTATCACAAGCATGGCTTAGATGCCATATTGTTTCTTGATCTATGGGTAGATTATACCAAGGGATTGCCGGAAAGTCAAAGGTGGCCAGCAGCGGGAACCTGGGATGCAGAGTGCATCATGAAAGTGGAGGAAGAGTTATGGAAAAGAAAAGTCAGACAGTCACAGAAAGACGCTGTTGAGTTATGGCGTAAAGAATCTCATAGACGTACAGAAAAAGCACGTAGACAAGAAGAGAGGAGTAAAGAGAGTTCAAAGGAAGTTCAAGAAAATATATTAATTGAGGAAGGTATCCGAGTGAAATCAGAACAAGTAGATAGACAAAGAAACGCTCTTATGAGTGGTATGTATCCTCTCCTAGCCGAAGGACTACCTAAGGCTGTTCCAGAGATGCCAAAAGACTTGCCACCCCCATTATTTCCAATTAAGGTACATCCAAAAGGGCATCCCAGAACCGCAGAAGATGTTTTTCTTTCCTCATATCTAGATGACGCAGCTCCCGAGTATGCTAACCCCACACCACATAGACCGTCTGGCAGAGGGGTTCAACGTCAGGATCAGGTATCTGTCCCCGTGCAACAGCAAGTCCCGACACAAGCTCCGGCAAGCACATCTGTTTCCGCATCTGTCTCCACAATCGATTCTACAGTGGTATCGACACCTATAGTTGCTGTGTCGCGTTCGACGAATCCATTCACACCCGACGCCCCTGAAGGGGCCACGGGAGGTGCAAGCAATACTTTTACGCCACCTAGAATAAATAAACTTGTTTTTCAAGAATCAGCGCATTCACGTACACCCAAATTCGTAAGTGAACGCACGCTTAAGGAACTCCTTATAGATTGTAGATATGACCCGGTGGTCGGTAAAGAGGACGAAATGGTCCTGGCATCATTACGTATCAGACGAGCCGCAGAGTATTTAGCGAGGTTACCAGGAATGACTACGCATCTAGATAAAATATATCATTTTGTTCAAACAGGGCGAGACCCAGAATGTATTAACAGAGCTATGGAATTCCAGAAAGTAGAGATACAGGGGGAACTGTTACGTTTCCTCATAAACTGCGTGATCAGAAATCAAGACCGTCCGGGGGTAGACCCGAATACAATGGTTATTCTTACAAGATGGAGCCAGAATATATCAGAAGGGAGACACGATAAGAAAAACTGTATAATAGCCATGTGCCGAAAAATCCGTAGAGAAATAGAACGTATTCACGAAGAAAGATTGGAAACAGACGAGTTCGAGCAAGATGAAGTCTCCGAATCAGGGAATTCCGCAAGACAGTCAGAAACCATAGCATACGTAGGCAGAGGAAGATCCTGTAATAATACTAGATGCTTTTCTGATCCCATACACTCAGAATGTCCAAATAATAGCAGAACGTATCCGACGCCTGTAATAAATTTAAAGTCTCCTGAACATCTGTTCCAAGCCGCAGATAAACTACTACGAGAACGAAGGGGTTACCACCTCCTCGATTCCATGGATGAGCAAGAATTGGCCAGATCAGCCGTTCACTGGATTGACAGTCCTGAAAAATACGGTGATGAGACCGTAGCACACACGTTTTTTAACCTCAGTGCAGATGAACAACGTTTAGCTGGAATCTATATGATTCAGCAACTCCTTATACTATATAAGAGCCAACATGCTGACCCTGGTCCTTTACCTGATATATTAACGGAACTACTCACGAACAGATGGAGAGGTTCTAGTAACAAGTTAATTAAGGAAATATTAGTGTCACGTAAACAGTATGTCCTTTTTGTAAGTCCGGATTCTTTCTCGCTGCCCCGCAGAGAAAGAACGCCGTATTATATGGATAGACAAAATCCCTTACGAGAAGTGCACCCAATAAAAGGCGAAGACAATGAGTTTCACCGTGTATTTGTATACACACCCATATCAAAAATTGAATTGTTAGAAATGAAGAAAGTAGTACCAAGCCATGACAAAGACCCAGCGGGTTTCCATCGAGAAATTAAGGACATGTTGCTGATGGGAGAGTATACCTATCCTGATATTATGACGATATTAAAGGTGCTCTTACCTGCTGGCATTTATGAAAAACTGAAAGAAAAAGAGTGGGAAGTGGGAGACCAAAAGATAGATTGGACAGCATTAGAAACGGAAGAAAAGGCCCGAGCTGCAGGTTCAGGGCTCGGGGATAAAGTCAAAGCATTACCAGGTTTACTAGTACAAGTACTGCCACGTTTGTTAACTACGAAAAAGGAAGATTGGGGTGCAATCACGGCCTGTAAACAAAAGCATGATGAAGACACAAGTGACTATTATGCCCGTTTTGAAAAATGTTTTGGAATAAATAGTGGTATAAAAACAAGTAGTGAGTCGTATCCACATTTATTTGTGACAAAATTAGTAGAAAATGCATTACCTCCAGTAAAGAATAGAATATTGAAATTCGAGAGTACCTGGCAAAGTAACACTCCGTCACAAATGCTACAAATGTTACAGTATCATCACAATAGAATTAGAGATGAACAAGAACACGAACAAAGACGTATGAAAGATACAAAAATGAAAATGCTAGTGTCTCAGACAGTACCGGCTGAAGGACATAAAAAGGGTATGACACAGTCCGATTCAGCAGGACCGGTAAAAGGGACATGCAATTATTGCAAAAAGCCAGGTCATTACGTACACGATTGTCCAGTTTTAAAACACAATATCGCCATAGGTAAAACACAAGAAAGATCACGGCCACTCAGACAAGATCAGAATGAACAAGGAGCTATGCCACATTTGGCACATTCCCAGGCCATGCCAGCCGCACAACAGCCAATACAGTTTGTGCCAGCTGCACCACCGTTGCCTGTTACTGCCACACAAACCACAACACGACAAATGTATCAGACTGCACAGTATGAATATCCTGAGTATCAGCGTTACGCATGAACCAGCCTAGAGAGGGAAGTTGACTTACCGCTTATCGAGATTCCTGTAGATCAAGAAGGACCTTATGTACATAGTGAATTATTAGGTCAAGATAGAAAATTCTTACTCGATACAGGGGCAAGTCGAACAACTATAAAACGTAGTGAAGTTCCAGGGGCACCCCTCTCAGGCTCTCAAAATGTTTCCCTTGGTTTTTCAGGAAAACCTATTGTTAACGAAGTATCACAGCCTCTTCCACTTACGATAGGACCTTTGACACGAACTACAGACTTATTGCTTACTAAATCATGCCCAGAAAATCTGTTAGGAATTAAAACTCTGAAAGCCCTAGGAGCCATAATATGTTGTTCTCCGGGAGGAATAAGGTTGTTTTTACGTGATTTTAAAGGTCACTATGTGTCTAGAGACATGGATCCCCGACTACAGACTTTACCAGCGCATCTATGGGCACAAGGCCCTACTGATGTTGGTTGCATGAACATTACACCATACCGAGTTACACTCAAGGCAGGAGTGGTATTACCACGAATGCGACAATACAAGTTACCGCAAGATGCTGTAGTGGCTTTGCTGAAAATCATTGATGAGTTAATTGCCCAAGGAGTAGTTGTAGAAACAGACTCCAATGTATGTAATTCGCCGATAATCCCGATTCTTAAACGAACTGACCCTACTGCTCCGCCAGTATACCGATTGGTTATTGATTTGCGTGAACTAAACAAGTGCATTGTGCCACAATTTCCTGTGGTCCCCGATATATCATCATTATTGACAGCAATTGATTCCGAAGCAACATTCTTTACTGTAATTGATCTCAAGAATGCCTTTTTTAGCGTCCCAATAGATCCGGAAAGCCAATATTTGTTCGGATTCAGTTTAAATGGGCGCAGCTTTAAATTCTCACGCGCTCCCCAAGGATTCACAGAAAGCCCCAGCATCTACAGCCAAGCACTGAAACGAGAACTTGACAGTATCCACATGCCAGTTAACACTGCACTGCTTCAATATGTCGATGATCTGCTGATCACCGCGAGAAGCGAACCTGAATGTGAAAAGGCTTCTCTGACAGTTTTACATTTTCTAGCCGACAAGGGGCACAAGGTGTCTCCTTCTAAGCTGCAATTCTGTGTCCAGCGAGTTATTTATCTTGGTCACTCGCTGTCCAAGGAGGGAAGGCAGCTTACACCAGATCGCATCCAGTTAATTGCTAACATGTCAATACCCCAGACACAAAAGGAGGTGCGGGCTTTCATAGGCCTCACTTCATATTGTAGGCAGTGGATCCCTCAGTACGCATTTCTAGCAAAACCACTCATTCAGTTAACCACACAGGAGGCAGCCACATCGACTGTTCTCCCTTGGACTCAGGAACATACACAAGCTTTTGAAAGCCTAAAAGAAGCTTTATGTCAAGCACCTGTTTTAGCAACACCATGTTATAGCAAACATTTTACACTCTTTGTCACAGAACGCGAAGGTACTGCTTTATCAGTACTCACTCAGGATCAAGCAGGATCACGCAAGCCATGTGCTTATTTTTCCAGTACATTAGATCCCGGAGCTCAGGCTTTGCCCGCGTGCCTGAAATCAGTGGCAGCAACAGCTTTGGCAATCAGACAAAGCGATGCCATAGTGTTAGGACATCCATTGACAGTACAAGTACCACATGCAGTAGAAGTTCTTGTGAACCGAACACAAACACAACACTTGACCATAGCAAGACTTACCGGTTATGAACTGACATTGTTTCAACCACACATAGAGATCCGACGGTGTAATACATTGAATCCTGCTACACTATTACCTGTAATTGGAACAGACCCACTAGCTCATGATTGTGTTGAAATTATTGAAATAAAGACGAAACCTAGACAAGACTTGACAGACGTTCCATTGTTAGATCCAGACCTGACGTTGTATGTAGATGGATCGTGCACGAGAGCAAGTACAGGAGACTTAGTGGCCGCGTATGCAGTCACAACAGACACTGAAGTTATTGAGACAAATTGTATAGATACGTTGTCAGCCCAAGCAGCAGAACTTATTGCCCTAACACAAGCCTGTATTCAAGCCACAAATAAGAAAGTTAATGTATACACTGACTCACGTTATGCATTCGGAGTTGTACACGACTTCGGCGTGCTGTGGCGAGAGAGAGGTTATTTAACCTCCCATGGTGCCCACATTCAGCACGGAACCCTCATTCATGCCTTGTTAGACGCAATACATCTACCAACTGCCATATCGATTATGAAATGTAAAGCACACACGAAGGTTACTGATATCATTTCTCAAGGCAATGATTTAGCTGACAGAACAGCTAAACAGACTGCTCAGAATCGCACATTAGACATGACAAAGCCAATAGTTCAGACACCAACACAGTGTATGACAATTAAGGATCCCGCACTTGACGTAATTGACATACAGACACATGCTACTGCAGAAGAATTAAAGAAATGGACTGAACTAGGAGGGATCCAGACAGATCAGGGATGGATGACGAAGGAGAAATCTGTATGGTTTCTTCCTGACTCTATGGTCCAAGCCATTATAGCTACAATTCACAGCCCAGCGCATTTAGGAGAGAAAGCTATGCTAGATAGCATTCAACACATTTGGTTCAACAAACATTTACGAGCAGCAGCTAAACAAAAAGTCCGTACCTGTATGATATGTTGTCAGTTCAACCCAGGAAAAAGTGTTCCCGTAGAACAGGGTGGATTCCAGACTCCTGATCATCCTTTTGAAGTGCTCCAAATGGATTATATCCAGATGGAACGATGTCGAGGATTCAAATATGTTCTGGTAGTTGTCTGCGCTCTGTCCCGTTGGACAGAGGCGTACCCGGTTTCAGATTACACGGCCCCGACTACTGCCAAACAGTTAGTTCGAGAATTCTTCCCGCGGTACGGTTTACCACGTGTTGTATATTCAGATAACGGCCAGCCTTTCTCATCCGAATTAATGAAACATGTCTCACTTTTGTTGGGATATCAGTGGAAATTCCACTGTGTCCGACACCCCGAGGCAGCAGGTCTCGTGGAACGACATAATCAAATTTTGAAAATCAGATTGTCTAAAATATGTAAGGAGAAAGGTGTTGACTGGATAGTAGCATTACCAGTTGCACTATTTTACATAAGAATGGTAGCACACTCTCGAACAGGGCTATCCCCGTATGAGGTGATCTTCGGAAGACCACCAAATATGTGGGGGACGCCTATACCACGTAAAATAACTGATGTTAATTGTAATATGCTGACAGATTACTTGGCTTCCTTGATGTCTGCACTACAATCTTGTCGTTCACAGGTAGCTGCAGCTTTTCCTGACAACACTGAGGTGAAACCCCATGACGTTGCTCCGGGGGATCTGGTGTTTGTGAGGAATTTCGATCGGAAAACCCAATTGGAGCCCAGGTGGAAAACACCGAAGCTAGTCCTGCTGACCACAAGAACAGCCGTGAAAGTGGAGGGCCGCAAAGGATAGATACATTCCAGCCACGTTAAGAAATTTCATGGACTATCCTCGGATATAGACACTGTGCCCTGCACTCCCTCACAGACTGATTCAAAACTCCCTTTTGTTGAACAGAATGACTCTCAGTGCTATAAATTAAAGCTTAGGCCCAAACAGTCGAGCAATTTGATTGTTTAAGTCCTCTCCAAGGTGAAGCGGTTGAATTGTCTCCGACATGTATCCCTTGGACCTGAGTAGAGAAAATACCCGAGAAATGTTGAAACGACAGGCGTATTGTAAATCACTGCGTAGCTACTGTATGAGGACATTATTAATTTTGTTTTTATTAAGTGTTTTAATAATTATTACGAGTGTGATTTTGCACATATATCATCCTATTTCTAGACATGTTTATAATGTTGCTGCTGAACATTCTTTTAGTGACCTACCGCCACATGAATTATCTTATAGACTTGCGCTGCGCAATAACACTTTCATTAGTATGTTACATCATTCCCATCAGACTAGTAATGCCACCAATTGTTGGGTGTGTGGCCGACTCCCTCCCTATCAGAATAACAAAGGAGTTCTGCCTTTCTTTCCACATCCGTTCACACACAATGGCTCCTGTGGAGCATGGTTTAGTTTACTAAATTCCATAGACCCAGACACAGCAGTTTATCAACAACATTGGATATGGGGAAATCTGAATCTAGTTTTATTCAAAGTCTGTCATCCTAATAAGGAGGGTCACCCCAGTAGAACAGGAACTGATCTAGAAAATGAAGTGTATAAATTAGGTAATTTTACACCTAATCTTATGATTCTGAATGTCAAATCCGAAGTTGAACTAATTCTGCCCACTATGTCAGTATTTCCAGTTAAGGGTGAATTATGTGTAAGAAAAGTTGGTTCCATACATATGGGCCATAGCCAATGCGTTACTACAGTAGAATATAGTGATCAAGGTAAATCTTCATTTAGAGCTTCTCGCCATTCTTACTTTATATGTGGTCAGACGGCATATATGCTTCTGCCTCTGGATTGGGATGGTACCTGTTACATAGCATTCCTTCTGCCACCTGTTTTCCTAGCTCCACCTGATTATTATCGGAATGTTCATTTAGTACACAATAGAGAGCGAAGAGATCTCCCAGTTGTCGATTATACTGAGACGGCATGGGACAAGTATGTAGATTTCAATAAAGGCATCTTTCCCTATATAGGTACAATATCAAATAGTAAGCTGATACGCAGACTAACCAAGACTCTTGAAGCTGTAGTAAACGAGACTATAGCCGCCCTAGGCAATCTGACAGAGGAACAATCAGTGATGAGAATTGTTGTTCTCCAGAATCGTCTTGTCCTTGACGTCATCCTGGCCGATAGGGGCGGAGCTTGCAGGGTCATCGGATCCAGCTGCTGCATATTCATACCAGAAAATTCGCCATCTGTATATAAAGCTATAACACGCCTTCATAAGATTGTGAGCCAGATACACGAGAATCCAGGCACTTGGACGTGGTCCGGGTGGTTTTGGAGTGTGATATCAGCCTGGGGATGGAGAGTTCTATCCTTCCTAGGTATTGGCCTTCTTATGCTCTTCAGTTGTTGTTTATGCCTGCAATGTGGACCAGCGATTTGTGGTCTGTGTGCCACATCATGCATTCCGTATCAAGGTTCTCGTTCAAAATGCCGGAAGAAGAAGGAAGAAGAAATGATGCTCCATGAGCAAATCGATGGAATGATGAAGATTGATATCTCTTGAAGGGCAAGTAGGGGACAAGGAGGGAATGTGGAAATGTGGATTTTCCTGATCAGTTATGTCCCCTATCTTGGACCCCAACGGTTCTATGTGCATGTCACAAGTACATGTATGTTCCCTCCAGTTCCAGTTTCCAAGACGCAAACATATGTGTGTCTACCGTCGACATGTTCTCTGTCAGATCCGCCATCAATGGGCTGGATATTCGATTCCTAAGTATGAAAGGCCACCGACTTTATATGGCTAAGTTACTCCATTTTTACAGTTCAGGCAAGTAGGCCCGATTCTGTCCTCAAAGCCTTCCCTGCTCTCTGTCTCTGACAGCTTCAGCTTGAGCTCGCATCTGTATCCATGAACTTTGTCCTACTCCCTGTGCAGCTAACGGTGCCTGCCTCGGCCAGTTTGCCTGCCTGCCAAGAAGCTGTATTTCACCTTCGAATTATCTACTTTGCTCTTCAGCCGATGCATTCCTGTCCAGTGATTTAGGTAAACATTTCCTTTAGCTCACAAGCAAAGGACTCGGCCTTTCCGTCCTCCTGCAAGTAATTCATAGCCCTGTTGCCATGGAAAGTTTTCTGCCCCTCGCATCTCATATAGACACTTAGACGCTTGTACACGCACACACAGTCAGTATAGAATAGATTCTGTCCGAGAGTCTTTTCTTGTGGATAACATAGTTCTCTAAACATAGGATGTTAGATATGATTTGGGATTAGGTTGACTTGACCCCCCAGACTTCTCGTCTCCACATGTAGAGCTAAATGTCAAGTCCCCGTCACCCCCTAGTTGCACGTCAATCACACGTCATGCTGCTGCGCGCGCATCTATGTTAAGTATTATCTTATAGATCCACCTATGCATGATAATCAGAGCCAATCATGTATCTTTCTGCTCCTTATTACGCCTAGTTTCGATTACGTACCAATATGTCACTTCTCTTATCAATTGTTACGCCTTTTGCATTCATTTCATTGTAATGTGTGACCTATAAAAGTTACTTCTTGTCAATAAAGTATTGTACTTCACTTCCTGAACCCTCGTGGTGACGGAACCTGAAGGCCGCCACTCGAGTCGGCCATTTTGGAATAAAGCCCATTCAGAAAATCTCTTATACCACGGATTCTGCCTCTTGTTATTCTGAGCTATTTTACTTTATTTTCCGCATGAAATTCAGTCAAGGTAAAAAGAATATTTATTTACCACAAATTGTGACCTATGGGAAACAGACACACACTGGCCGGACAAAGGAGGCATTGGTAACTCTGAAAAAAACTCTACCATTAATTCAGCAATGCCAAAACCTAATTTTAACTGAGCTATAAAAATGTTCTAGCAAGTCACTACACATCCACACAAGACATCAAATATTACCCCACATATACACTTTTGGAAAACAAAAATATGTGAAATACAAAAAAGCACCACATTTTAATTTAATCAAATGCCATCCCAGCCCTAAATGATGTTGAAACAACATGTAGCAGAGAAACAGTTATATCATGTACCCTTGACTAGTACTAGCCTGGGCCTACTGACTGGATAGCCTGATGGCAGATTAGACCGCATAGTAAAATAAATAAATATTGCAAATTTAACAAACATTGAGAAAATGCACCGAACTGTGGAACATTGCTCCTTGACAAAAGAAGAAAAATCCAAAAATCTAACTAGGCCCATAGTGAAACTGCAGGCCACCCACCACAATACATTTTAAAAATCAAATAATGTACAAGTAAATATGGGTGCATGCCCTCTATCAAACAAACAACACCCTTATACAAGAGTTTTTGAACTTACTTGTATAATCTCAAGTACAAAGCCCTTAAATTCAATTGTATATATGCAGCAGACAAAGAGAGTGATCTTTCCTGCTCCAAATCCAAATGAAAAGTGATCAGGAGATGGACATAGCATTGTGAGGAGCATCCTGGTTAGGGTCAGAAAGTTGGAATCTCTGGTGCACTGCCTTCTTGTTGGAAAAAAAAAAAAAAAAGGCTTCTCATACTAAAAAACAACCTGAACGGTCCGGTGAAGTAGGCTAGTAACTCAAAAGTGCCTTTTCGACTACATTTAGCTGCCTCTCAGGTAGATAATCTGCTTGATGTGCAACCTTGGTCACCAAAGTCATGAAAAAGTGGCGAAAGCTGCTCTAGCTGACGGCAAGTCTCACGCGCATTCCCTAGTGGCTGACAAGTTTCACACATGCGAACAGAAAAAACTCTGCTACATGGCAAAAGGTGGAATTTATTTGGAACTCCATGTTCAATGCAGAACGCAGAGTTCCTGATCTCTGCAAACTCTGCAAATGGAGTGAATTTCTCCGCCCAAGCCTACTTTTTTCAGACTATCCTCTGAGAATTTATGGTATTATCTATGACCACAGTATAAAAGATCCATTAAATAGGGAACTGCAGTTGCCATCTGGCCGAATTGTAATCTTTTTATCTTAACCAACAGAGCCGCTATTTGCAATGTTTGGTAACTCCTAATTCAGTGAAGATGCAGGTTTTTGTTTGAAGTAGAATTTTATATAGACTGCACTTCCAGTCCTCTCTTACTAGTTGGACAGGCTGCCAGCACCTTGCTGGCTCTTGTTTCACACATCACATATTCTACAAAAATAAAGACCCCAAGAACTGTTGATGTGAACTGCAGTAGTACAATGCAATACCAGGTTTTCTCTTGACAGCACACTGGGCTAGAAATGCCTTTCATGGGTATACTGCTGCTCTTTTGGGACCGGAAGGGTGCCAGAGATGCCCTGGGTACGTACTGCTGTCAGCCGTTTGGGGATGGGGAGGGAGTGATTCTATGTTCATGTTTTAAAACTTGCACTTTTAATAAATACTTCTCAGTGCAGTGCTATAATGTAATGTAACAATGTCAAAGTTTTCACATGTTAATGATATACATTTTGAATTTTGAAGAGAATTTATCATATTTTACAGGATGTTTGTGGTATGATTTGCATAGCAAACATTTTCAGGTGTCAGCTCATGAGCGGGCTCAAAGAGCTAAGCCAGACCCTTGGTTCGACTCTGGCTCGGCTACCCCATTAATTTATTGGCTCACTAATCCTACTTATAACAGCTCTCTCTGAGTTGAGTAGAGAGATAATAAAAAATCTAACAATTAAAAATGTTTTTCTCCTCAGTAGTTAAAATGCACTGTGCTTGATTATTACTGGATGGGCTCAACAAAATGAACGCTCTTGGTGCAAATTGTGAGTTTTTAAAAAGCAAGTCTCCAATGAGAGCATGTACTTGGTGGGAGCCTCCTCACTTTTCCTCTCTGCCATTTCCACAGCTTTTACCTCCCACTTGGAAGAGCAGGTGGAATAGGGGCATTACAATAAAAAGACTTGCTTTCCTCACTAGATAAAAAGCACTGCACATGTTTTCCTCCATAGGCACACCAAAATGACCACTCTCGACACATAGGGGCTCATTAGGATTTCAGTCGGAAAGCTTCTGACCACAGATCGGAGGCTTACCGACCGACATCCTTGGTTTAAAGTCCAACCGCCTAATTGCAATGTAGGCGGTCAGAGATTAAACCGGCCGGTCATTCCAGCAGGCATCCGATGGGCTCAAGGAGCCCATCAGCCAATCGAAAACTACCACATAATTCCTTATGTATGGCGTTTCCGATGTAGGGATAATGATGCCGGTATCGAACAGGCTTTTTATGTCGGGCAGTCCGACATGGCAAGCCTGTCAGAAAGCGACTTAGGTGGCACCTAGCAGGGCCCCTATCCCTTAGCGGCCTCCGGTTGGGGTCCTGGGGGCAATCCCTGGTGCCTGCCACGTGGGGCATGTATTTACAGGAACTCCCATTTCTCTATGGGAGCATGTGCTGCTGCCGGTTTCCTACCACTGCACAAGCTCCCATAGGGAAATGGGAGTTTGTAACTGCACCATATGTGGTTGCATTGTAATAGAGTGTTCAGAACCGCCCACCTACGGTCGGTCGTTCCCACACTGACACGAGTCCGCCCAACATCGTAATCAGGGCCAAAGTGCTGGTTTTGAGGGCGCAGGCCACCAGAGTCCACTCTTGGGTGGTGACTCCTCCCTTTCCACTTCTGACAGCTCTCTCTGAGCAGACTTCTCTTAGTAGGTAAAGTGCAGTGTGCTGTATTATTTCAGTGAGCTCAAGAATATCTAGGGCCCTATTTATGAGAAACCAATGCAGCAATGTACCGCAAGTCATTTTGCTGAGCCAGGCTGCATTTGTTTTGAAGCACAGGGATGTGACATATTTAGAACAATAAATTGTATCTCTCTGCTCTTCCCTGCGCTGGCACACAAACTGCTGCCATGCGCCGGTGCAGGCACCATCGCACCATGGTGCAAGAATGACTGTGTCATGAGGAGATTATTTTTGTGCAGGAAGGGGCACATTCCGGCACAAAAACAATCAATTGTGGTGAATTCCTCTCCCAATGCGTTCTGTAGAATGCAGCACACATTGGAAGAGGAAAAGACATTTCTCCTTGTTGCGCCTCGCTATGCCATCCCTGGGGTGGCATAGCATTCTGACGCATTTCCAGGTTTACGATTGCTTGTAAATCTGGAAATGCATCAGTGGCCATGGGTGTTGCGTGGGAACACCCACAGCAACACCCATGTCAGGTCCCTAACACGCAACGTGTTGCATGGATAGGGGCCATATCGACAAGCATACGTAAAGCCACGCAGGGTGCCAGTGCGTCACACAACGTGACACACCGGTGGTGCAAGGGGCTTGTAAATAAGCCCCCTAGTATACAATGCCCATGTAAATTAGCCAGTCATTCATTCCTTTATTATTTCATTAACGTATGCAAGCAATTGTTCTTTATATGGTTTATTTGTTAATTAATTAATTTATTCATTCATTCACATAGTTGGTCATTATAATTCTGACTTGTCAAAATGTGGAACAGAAAAGTAAACATGCATAACACAAGGCATTTATTTAAGATTTTCAGCTTGCAAAATCTAATAGTATCTTATATTTTTTTACCATCCAAATCGATTTTGCTGGTAATTCATTTTGTAATGTTTTTCAGTTGTCTGTTGAATATCAGATTAAGGGCGTGTACATTTCTGTTTCCCAATACTTTTTCCTGTATCCCGAGTGCTGACACTGCTATAAAAATCAAATTTTGAACAGATTACATGTACAGAAGGCCAAAGCAAAACACTGGCTACTCACACTATGTTAAGATTACCGACTAGCTTTAGAAGGGCTTTTGCAATTTCAAATGACATCAAAATTAGCTATGGTGTATCCAGAGACTGAAGTGCAAAATGACAAGAATTTGTTTTTCAATTTTCCATTGAAAATGAATAGCTAAAAGTGTTTAGCTTTTAGTCACATTGACTGTATGAATAAAAAATAAGTGCGAACCTTTTGATCAGGGAATTCAAATTGTGCTCGAAGGCACGCTTTTAAGCTCTTGCACATACATGTTGACCTCAAATTTCTGTAGGGTTAAAGTTCACAGCAATTGCCTAGAAATCTGAGGTTAAAAATGAAACAATTACCCGCTTGCTATGCGAGCCCTGATTTTTTTATGTGGGTCAATAGAGAAGATGTCAACATCTTAGCCAGGCTGACTTGAATTGTGTCCAGGCACCAACATCTGCATCCTTTGACTGGCGTGAGTTCACATCCTGACATCTTCATTCCACCGGCATCTCTGGGGTTCAGGTGTCCACATCTTTGTTCCATTGACTTTCATGTTTTACAGATGTTAATCTATGAAGCCGGTGCACATCAATTGAGCACAGATGTTGACATCTTTGCTCCATTGACCAGCATTTGATTGAGACGCTGAGTGCAGATGACGTAGCCATGCAGATGTAAATGTATTCAAAATGTAGGTGATAAAAGAGCATTTATCTCCCCTGACAATCAAAACCATTTACTTAAATAATTAGTAAAGTAAGCAAAGGGCTGGGAAAATGGAGAGGATTTAACTGTCATTATCTGATTATTTGACTTGGAATGTTCTTTAATGCTTTATATACCAACTATACCTATATCAATGTTGTCGTGTGCAAGTAATATCCTTTTTAAGATCTGATTAGTTTTGAAAAAATTAATTTCTCGACATACTTGCATAATAGAAACTTGGGTTACTTACACGTGTCCTTTGAATGACTCTACAAACGTTTGTATTTTTATTTTGATGTAGGTGCTTTCTTCCACACTGGACACATTTTGAACACAATTTTGGCTCCCTGATGTAGATGAACTACTATTATCAAAGTACTTCTCAAATGACCCATTAACTCAGTTCCTTTTGATTTGGATGTGATGTCCACTTACGTAGGGTGTAATAGTGTAAAGTCAGAAATGTAGCGTCAGTTGTATCTAGTGAGACTGTTTCAAGGCGCCTCATCCTGTAGCAGCATGCTCTTGTCTTGACCGCGGGCACTAGAATTATGTGGCAGTTGAGGTCATCATTTTAATGCAATTTTCACTAAATAATTTGGTAAAAAGTCCAAATATGCTGCATTATGTGTTAATATTTATGTCAACATTATCTTGCTATTTTATCATTTTAATACACATTCACAAAGAGTTCCCACATTGTATGAAAATGCAAAGGTTTCTTTGAAAGACATGTATACGCATTCACCATCTATTGGGAATGTTATTCACCAAAGATCTGTGCACAGGTCAGCTTGCATTTTGTTGAGTCTTTTCAGCAGAAGCAAGCCTTAAAGTCCACATTTCTTGTAAAAAAAAGATGTGCCTCTTATTCTTCAGAGTCCAGTTGTTTTTTAGGTCTCGCCTGACCCAGCGCATGTGCTGGTCTGGCGAGACTTTTTGACAGGGCTCCAAAAAGTGCTACCAGGCCAGCCTAGAGCTACAGCGCAAGTGCGTGGGCGCGCGCGCTGCGTTTTTCCGCGATTACTTTTACTTTCGCGGCCGCAGGCACGCTTTGATGTTTGATCGCGATCGCGATCACTTTCGCGGCCACACGGCTGCTTGGCATAGCTAATAGGTCTCGCTTTTGGGACCTTAGAAGTATTTAGTTATGCAACTGTTGCATGGCTAAACACTTATAAGGTCCCAAAGGCGAGACCTATTGGCTATGCCAATGCTTGTTTCCAATTGTCCTAGGTTTCATGCCTCACTCTATGGCATATTTTCAACGAAATGGCACAGCGCTGCAAGCAATTTCGCTGTGCCATGGTGCGTCATTTCAGTAATGCAAGGGATACGCCGCATTTTCAAGAATACGGGAAACCACTGTGTTTTCCCTCACGCCAGCGCTAAAAAAACTTCCTATCACCAGTGCAGGCACCCTTGCACCATGGTGCAAGGGTGCCTGCGTTGCAGAGATGATTGCATCTGTGCAGGAAGAGGCACCTTCCTGCACAAAAACAATCTTCAATGGGGGTTTGCTCCTTCCATGTGAGCTGCAGCATGCAGCACACAGAAATAGCAAAAAACAAGGAGAAATGAAAGTATTTCTCCTCGTTGCAGTACTCTAATGCCTCCATTTGAAAGGCGTTAGTTTTTGGCGGCGTATCAGATTTTTAGATCCGTGTAAATCTGGGGTAATGTCAAAAAGCAATGGGTGTTGCATAGGAACTCCTGCAGCAGCACACATTGCATGCCCCTTTGCTGCATAAAACGGTGGCGAGGAGGTCCATATTCACAAGGCGGCGTTAAGTCACTCAAAGTGACTTAACACCGCCTTGTAAATATGGATCAGGGCACTGTACCACCGGAGCAGCGGAAAAAGTGATGCTCCAGTGGCACAATGCCCTTGTAAATATGCCTCTCTGTGTCCACACCTAGAGCTTTAGAAGTACCTCCTTCCTCTAAGCAGTAGCCCGCAGAACAAAATGGCATATTACATATTCATCATGTAAGTTTCTCTCTGAGAAGCACTGTAAGATTTAAGATATTAGACACTAGGAAGAGAAGCAAAATGTTTGGAATGCTTCTGTGCTTTGACTTCCCGTTAGAAATAACCTCTGTTCTAAAACATTGTCTCTCCTATAACATGAATTTAACTGAATAATGAAATAAAACCTGAATGAGAAGAAGGAATCATTAATTCTGCCCTGAATTAAATTACGTTTAAATATGAAAGGACATGTTTTATATTGTAGAAAAAGCCCTTCTACAGTCCATCAGCTGGGACACTAATGCTGTCTGGGTAATTGTTTCACCTCATTAGTGTCAGTTTAACACCTGACTACAGGGATCAACAACTGAACGCTAGCAAGTTACATTTTACAAAATGGCTGCCTGTGCGGTGCGCCACCAGTGCCATGTTTCTTTCAGTAACTTTTCATCCGTTTAAGCTAAAACGTTTCTTGTTGAAACCTGCTAAATATACGGAAAATGGTGGAATGTATGAGAAGTAGCTAAAAACACATGGGTCATGAGGTTGTCTGTGAAGCTGTTAAATGGAATTTCAGTCCCTGCCTCAGATGGTTTCTTCCACTGAAGCTCAAGGATAGTCGGTTTGATCTCTTGTGAGATCGCAGTTTAGCAGATTGGGTGCTCAAGGTTTTATTATGTGAGCCGAGGGTTCCTTCGTCCTGATAATGGATATTCATTTTATGCATTATCTGGTATAAGACTGTTTGGATGCTTTGTGATCATGGGTGTCTGTTTGGGGTGGCCAACAGTAGCAGCTGATGCCTGGGGCGTTGCTTGGGCACTTTGATTGGTGAGGAGGTGGAGGTGAGCATCTTGTTAAAACTTATTGTATGTGAAACAGGACATGAGGAGGTCTTAAGGGACAGTGGAAAGAGAGAGGAGTGCGGAGTGTTTGGGGTATTTAAAATGCAATATCATTCAAACTAATCAACATTTATTAAGGCCTTCATAACATAGACGAGAGAGAGTGTGTGTGTTTTTGTCAGTGTGGGCATGTAAAAATCCCAGGTGAAATCCGACAGACACTTCACATCACCTGACTGAAAGCACTGTACCCAACTAACAGAATACTTTTTTAGGGGATGTGTACAACTCCAAACACCCGCCTGGAAATAAGACCCTGGCTGATGCACCTGGTTAGTTCTTTCCAACTTGAATTCTTCCACACGAAGAGCAAATATAGAGAGGCGATTTCTGTTCACACCAGACACGTATGTTGTGCTAAGGGAAATTCTTAAAATGGATTAGAGAAAGTCTGAAACATAGCAATGTTCTAGCTTACATATATGAGGCACACACATTTCTTATCATCATATTCAATCACTTTTGAACAGTACAATGAACACAGAGAAATTCTTGTCTTGATTTTTAAGTTTATTTTCTGTCTTTTTCTTTATGCCGAAAGACCTCCTTTAGCCAACACTTGTTTCATTGTCTCAGGGAGGTATCCTTACGACTTCATCAAGGTTATTGTGTGTGAAATAATGTTGGGGTCTGTCCTCCTTCTCGACATGTCAGTCCCAGCTGGAATTAGTCAGTCAATGATCCTGTAGATGGCCCTGTTGCCATATTGTGAAATCATTCACCATGAGGTTTATGTAAAATTTAGAATATATGCTCGGGTGTTCTCCCTATTAAGGGTTGCCGAATAATCCACAGTATTGTGTGTAATACTGTTAGTTTAAATACATTTTCAACATCCCTCTGTATTTGAGTGGTAATGGAACCCATGGTGATTGTAGTACATTAGCGGGAACCTATGTGTGTGGAGTCTGGGCAGATCGGCTCCAGACTTGAATGCCAGTCCGGGCGCCAAATCCTACCCAGTATATGGAAGGTGTGAGAGATGATGGACTAGCCATTTTTTCACATTACCCAACTGACTTCACATTACCCAACTGAAAGCACCTGTACCTAACTAATTACAACAGAATACATTTTTTAGGGAGGTTTAACACCCCAAACACCCCCCTGGAGCTCTGCCCCTGGCTGATTCTCCTGGTTAGTTATTTCCAGCCGCGGCCCGTGGAGGGAGTTCCATGGGGCAGAGAGGCAGGGCGGGGGAGTGGTGGGGGGGTACTAAAAACCGTGCACCATATGTTCATGACAACTTGGAAGATCACAGTATTCCCCTTAGCTATGTACTAAGTACATTGGATGCACCCCCTCCCTTGCCCCCCACAATAAGGCATCAACCACAACTAACCCACCACCCCCCCTCCCCGCACTGCTGTCTCCCCTTGAGTATTGATCGGTTCGATTATTATGCTGCCTGGTACTCCAGACGTGGATAGTGATGCTGCTCCAGAGCCTTCTGTTGTGACCCCCTTCCACACGTGTGTGTGTCGATGCTATGAATCGCTCCCATTCTCGCTCCTCTACTGGGGTATCCCGCATCAATCTGGCCCCTGGGGGTGCTCCACGCGTTGGAGTCTCTCTGGTGTCGAAGCCTCCGAGTCCCTGCCCATCCTCGTTAAGTCCGCCATCAGCCCTTCCCATGCCTGGGCGCTCTCCGGCTTTCCCACTCCCCGCTGTGCATTCCGAAGCAGGACCCTTCTCTCGCAACCCGCCCACTTCTCCATCTCACGTCTCCCTCTGAGGACATCAGGGCCCCCTGGTTTCTTCCAGCTATTAGTGATTTCCGGCTTCACCAGAATAAATGCCATGTCATGGAACCTGGATGTGGTTTTGGTTTTAGCAGAGTGTGGAAATAAATGGAGCAGTACGTGGGCCGGTGTACAGGGGACCACCCTTTCCATCACCCTCGCTGTCACTTGTGTCACTTCCTGCCAATAGTGAATTAAGGAGGCACAGCGCCACATCATATGTATAAACGTTGCCCCTGTTCCTGACACCTCGGGCATCTAGCATCTGCACCATCGAAATATCGGTAGATACGTTCTGGGGTTAAATAGGCTTGATGGAGTATATAAAAGCTAATCAGGCTAAACTGGGTATTTCAAGGTACTTTGGCAGTTCGCTCTAAAACATTGTCCCAGTCCTTGTCCTCTAGTGGCCTGCCAGTGTTGTCCTCCCATTTGTGTCGTAATCTGTCTAGTGGTTGTGTGGAGCCCCGTCCTATGGCTCTGTAGAGGCAGGCCACAGCCTTGATGGTTCCACCCACTACGCTCATATATTCGCATGTGTAGTGTCGCGGGGGTCCCACCGTCCCCGCACCCCAGTGTCGCCGTATCGCTCCCGCGACCGCACCATGTAGGAGAAAGTGCACTGGCGGTATGTCTCAGTCCGCCCTGAAGTCCTTAAAGGTGAGGAGCTCCCCGTGACAGAAAAGATCCCCGACTTTTGTCGCCCCTGCTTCAACCCATTCGTTCAGACCTCTCCACTGTCCTCCATGGGGAAGGGCTTCCAGTAGCTGCAGCGCCATCTCTGGGGAGTATGGGCGCTTTGTTTTGGTTTTCTGCAGGCATCTGCCCCAGCAACGATGTATCACCTTGTGTTCATTACTGCTGATTTGTTGGGGCCTAATCGTCCTTAGCAGGGTTCGGAACACAGCAGACCCCTCCGGGGCGAACGCGGGCACCCCCCTGCCTGGGTCCCTGCTTCCCGCAACCCATTGTGTGAACCTCTGCAGTTGTCCTGCCAAATAATAAGCATCCATGTCGGGCATTGCCATGCCGCCCACCAGTCTCAGCCGCTTTAATGTATTGAGGGCTACCCGTCTGCGTCCCGACCCCCATATAAAAGCCGACATGCAGGAGTCCAGCTCTCAGAACCATGCCGCCGATATCCAAATTGGTAGTGTTACAAAAAAGTAGAGCAGCCAGGAAAGTGCCACCATTTTAAGTAGTGAGATGCAACCCATCACCGAAAGAGGGAGTTTCCCCCAGAAGGTCATAGTGTCCTTAAGCGAGCAGAGCGCCCTCCCTATATTGCCCTCCTTCGCGTCCTCCACCGTGTGGAATATGTGGACCCTTATGTACCGGAAGCAGCGGGGCTCCCATCTCAGGTTACCCAGACTCAGAGGGGGCCTCGCGTCCCTCACCAGGGGGAAGAGTTTGGACTTCAGCCAGTTCACTCGCAACCCCGATAAGGAGCCAAAGTGCTCCATCATAGCCTTAGCCCCCGGCAGGTCGCCCTCTGCATCATTTAGGAATAGTAGAAGGTCATCTGCATATAACGGCACTTGGTGTCGTATCCCTCCCACCTGGATCCCCTGATACGCCCTTCCGGACCTCGCTATACAGGCCAATGGCTCCACTGCCAAGGCAAATAGCAGTGGGGACAGTAGACACACCTGGCGTGTCCCCCTCTCCACCCGATATTGTGCCGATATTGTGCGACCAGTGCGGACCCTCGCCACCGGGTCAGCATATAGTAACCGTACCCAGATTATAAAGCCCATTCCTAGGCCAATTTTGTTCAGTACTGCATGTAAGAACCCCCATTCGAGGCTATCAAATGCCTTCTCCATGTCGATGGTGAACACTGCCCCTCTCTGATCCGCCGTCATTCCTAGTTCAATAATAGACAATAGTCGGCGAATATTTAGGGTTGTGTTCCGACGAGGTATGAAACCTGCCTGGTCCTGATGTACCAGAGGCACCATATAGGGGAGTAGGCGCGTTGCCAGTATTTTACTTAGAATTTTAACATCAAGATTGAGCATCGACAATGGCCGATATGATTTGCATTCCAGGTGAGACTTTTCCGGCTTCAGAAGCGGAATTACCACCGCCTCCCTAGTCGTGCCAGGCATGTGGCCCCTCTCCCTGGCCTCCGCGTACATCTCAACCAGCCTGGGGGTCAGTACGTCCGCGTATGCAGCATAGAACTCCTTAGGGAGCCCATCGGTGCCCGGTGTTTACCCTCTCGAAAGTGTCTTAATAGCTACTCGGATTTCGCGGTCCGAGATTGCGGCTCCCAGAGGCTCCGCCTCTTCGCCCGTCAGGGTGTGTATCAGAAGGACCGCCAGGTATTCCTCCATGTCCCCCTCCCCACAGGGCCCAGCGCTCTTATAAAGGTTCTCATAGCACCCTCGGAAACTGTCATTAATATTGTCCTGCCCATACAGGTGTCGCCCTCCTGGTCCCATCAGTTCTAGTATTGTGTGTTCCCTACGGGCAGGAGTAGCGAGCCACGCCAGCAATCTACCTGCTTTATCTCTCTCTGCGTGTGTTCTGTCCATATATGCCCTGTAGTCGAAACACCTCAATCGCTCCTCCTGTACTGCCACTTCTTCTTTCGCTTCGAGCAATTCCTGCCGTAAGTCCGGATTGTTCGGGCGTTTGCATTCCACTTCCCTCAACACTTGGTCTGCCCTTTCCACGTCCATCAGTAGTATACGTCGCACCCCTATTGATAATGCCATGCAGTGCCCTCTAATCATTGCCTTAAAGGCCTCCCATTCAGTCACCCTAGAGTCTGTAGAGTGTGCACTGTCCATGAAGTATGTGGTGATTTGCTCCTTCGTGATGGAACACTTGGTCCGCAAGTGCCTCCGACTTGATGTGCCAGGTGGGAATGGGCTGACGTTTGTGCCCCCATTGTAGTCGGGCTAACAGAGGATTGTGGTCTGACACCGTTCGGGTGAGGTATTCCGCCTCGTGAAGTCGTGTGTGCATATCTGGTGAGCATAGGAAGGTATCTAGTCAGACTTGTAAGTCATGTACATGGGAGAGGTGGGAGTATTCCTTCTCCCCTGGGTGCGTCCGTCTCCACGGGTCCACCAGTCCCCAATGGGATTGCCAATCCCTAAGCATCCTAGCTATCCTATGTACTGGGGCATCATGAAGTGGTGGGTGTGAGCAATCCAGGGCTGGGTCTACTATGCAGTTAAAGTCGACCCCCATAATAACTGCCCCGTCATATATGGAGCCAGTGCCCCTGATAAGTGTTCAAAGAACACCCCCTGATCCATATTCGGGCCGTATACATTGATAAGTGTGATGTCCTGTCCGTCGATGCACCCGGTAACCACCACATATCGGCCCTCCGGGTCTACCTTGTGAGCAGTGTGTTGGAATGGGATGCCTGCCCTGATCCAAATCAGGACCCCTCTGGCAAGTACGTGGTGTAAGACGCCTGGCCTCCCCACCTACGATGTAATGCCTCACCCTCAGATGCTAGTGTATGTGTCTCTTGCAACATCGCTATGTGAACCCCCGTCTATTCAGCTGTGAGAAGATTTTGTATCATTTATGCATGGAGTGCATCCCCCGAATGTTTCAGGAAAGAAGATTATATTCTGTTTGCGTGGGCATTGTAAATTAGCCTCTCCACCTCTGTCTGGCCTCCCCTGCCCCGCCCTGTGCCCAGTGCCCAATATTGTAGAATGCGAGCCTTCCCGAAATACCCCTTGGTCCCCCATTGGGGAAGACAGCAGTGCCCCCAACTAGTACTAAGAAAACCATCCCAACTCCCCCTCCCCAGGATAAGTCAGAACGTCTCCCCCCTCCAAACCTTGCACACTAGTGCCTGAACAGTCAGAGTTCGGAAGTGGTGGTTAGGCCAATGTCCGCCTGGAGGACAGCCGTCCTCTCTGCCCCTCAGATCCCCCCCAGTGTAAACGTCTCGGGTAATTACCTAGGGACCCCTCTTGACAACGCGTAGGGTGATACCAAGGCCATGCCCCACCTCCCCTCAATATAGTCCTGACTGTACTTGCTTGCGCGATCCACATCACATGAGGTCGTCTGCCGATCTGGGAGTTACATGCGGCAAGGCCTGGCTGGCGTCCCCCACTGAGCTCGAGCTGGTTTCAGAGTCCAAGTCCCTCTGCTCTTCTCCGGAAGGCAACAGTGGGTCCCGGATGCACGCTGCACTCAATGAGGCCACCGCTGCAATCGCACTGGCTCTGGCCCGGTTCGCCTCCTCCTTTGTCGGGTGGTTCTTTGAGGTCATCCCTCTGTCAGGAGAGCATGTCAAGTCTTTTTCAACTGGGTTTTTGTCTTCCCGCAGCAGGCCTCGGGGATCCTGCTCCTCAATCCAGTCCCAAACGTCCTGGGGGGTAGCGAAGAATGTCGTTCCCCCTGAGCGCACTATACGGAGTTTGGCTGAGAAGACCATAGAATAGGACACCCCCATTTGGCGCAGTTTCCTTTTAACCGTGACGAAGGACACTCTCTGTTGTTGCACCTCCCAGGAGAAATCTGGGAAGATCCGTACAATGCTGTTGTCCACCTTGAGTTGCCCTTTGAGGCGCGCCTGGCTCAGCACGTGGTCTCTATCTTTGTAAAATAGGAGGCGGGCCACCACTGGCCGCGGTGGCCTGCCAGGTTGCGGCGCTCGGGCGGGGACTCTGTGTGCCCGTTCTAAGGCAAAAAATGTTGACAACTCCTCTTCTGCCACAGCTGTGTGCAACCAGCGCTCAAGGTATGCCACCATATCGTTCCCCTCAACCTTTTCGGGTAGTCCCGTGACCCTGATGTTCTTTCGGCGGGTCCTGTTTTCCGCATCCTCTGTGCATTGTTCGAGGATCAGGACTCTTTTTTCTATGTCCGTGACTTTGCGTGCAGTCGCTGTTACTGGTGGCCTCAGGCTTTCCATCTCATATTCTGCGACCGTGACCCGATCAGCCAGTTTTCTGTGGTCTGCACGTAGGAGGCCCAGGTCCTCCCGGATTGTGTCGATCTTGGTCTCTACTGCTGTCCGCGATCTCTCTATGGCCTGCAGGATGTCGTGTAGTGATAGCTCCTCTTGGGCTGTCGCCCCTTCCTTCCTGGTCCCCGAGCGTGAGCGTGATTCCCCGCTTTCATCGCTCGGTACCTCTTGCTGCTCGGTATCTCGTCTCTTGGTGGTCTGACCTATGGTGCCATCGAAGTAGGTACTAACTGCCCCTGATGCGGTGTTCAGCGGGATGGGCCTGTGGCCAATTGATGGTCGGCACCGTGTTCTGCGCGCCTCCCCTGCTGTCCCTGGTTCCCAAGGTCGTGGTTTTGCACGCTCCCGCCATGGAGTGGGTAGGAGCCAATCGCACGGCCACACCTCTCTCTCACCGTACCTTTGTGCTTTATCTATGTGTTAATATCTCCTCCTGAGCGCCCCAGGCCCACTGTGTTGGTGGCGATCAAACTCCTCCCTCACCTCAGATTCTACTGCCTCTAGGACCTGTCTTCTCCTAACTGGGCCGTGTTACTGTCGTGTTAGGCATGGAGTCGCGGCCGCCACTGTGAATCTTCCTGTAGCTCTGTGGGCCAGTACGCCGCTGAACAATATCCCTGCCCGCCTACTCAAGCGGACCCCTCCATGCCGCTTTCCTCCCATGCATAACTCAATGTTGGTGGCCGCTTCCCCATCTTCCAATAAGTCCTGGTCGTTTGTCTGCTAGGCGCAGCTACAGCCCCCACCTCCAGCTCCGTGGTTCTATGACTGAGGAGGTCTCATCGCCGACGGCAGTATCCTGGCCCCTGTTTTCTCTGAGGGCCGCTGGGGTCGTTGCTTCCACTAGGTTAGACTCAGTGTGGGTCTCCCCGCAGGCCTGGCCCGGTGCGCCTCTGCCCTTCTGCGTCTGCTGTCCCCCACACCGTCTGCCAAATGCCACCAGGCGTTCGTCTTAGTTTCCTGGGACCACCCAGGGGCATCAGTCACTCCCTGCAGTGTCCAGCCGTGTGTCCCGCCTTGCCCCCAGCTTTAGCCACCAAATTCTGCCTCCGCAGTACTGTCCCCGCTCTACCTGCGATATGCGGCTGCAATTTTGCGGGTCTGTTTTAAAACAGTGAAGGGTACGGGCGCCGTAGGCTTCTGGCCGCACTGGCCGCACGAGTGCTCCGATCCCTCCCAGGTCGGCACCTGCTCTCTGGGCCCGCGTCAAGGCCGGGTGACCAGCGCTTACTGCTGGCTTCACAGGTCCGTCCTCCGTCTATCTCTGGGATAGAGCTTTCAACCCTCGGCAACGTATTTCCCAACGCCACAGTGTCTCCGACACCCCCTGGGCCGGTTTCTGGGCTTGGGGCTCCCCGTTATCGGGCAAGATGGTGCTGGAGAGGGGATCACCGGCCGGAGCTCTGATTCAGGCATCCGTCTCCATTGGCATCAGGCCACACCCCCTCAATCACGCTGACAGATATCTGTCATTCCTTGCGACATGATGTGTCATACATTAAATATGACGCATCCAACATGTCGCAAGGAGGGCGCAATGAAAAGTGATGCATCTCAGTTTTCATGCAGCAATGCGTCACTTTTCATAAATGAGGCCCTCAGTGTTGTGTTTTTTTTGGTGTATATATATATTTTTATTTATCCTGGCCTGTTTACAAGTGAAAAATCATATGCAATCTAGATACTAGTGATTTCAGGAGGCGACCATTTGAGATAAAATTCCACTTAAGTGAATGCGGGTTCACATTTTCCTAGTTGTTATTTATTGTCAGGAGCATAGTTTTATTTTTTTGTTACATGTTAGCCAAATAATCAATTTTCCCAAACGCTGATCAGTGCTACTTATCTTTCTCAATACTGTGCTGCGTTTACAGGCTGGCAGCCTGTAATTTTGCGGGCATTGATGCTTGAATTGAGTATAGGAAGCAAGGCTTAAAGTGGTTGGTTCACTGGGAGAGGGGAGAATGGAGGTTCGGGCTGATGTTTCCTGTTGTAGAATTAATTACATTCATATTAGGAGCGGTAAATGTCACGTTGGCACCTTTTCTTTCTCGCACATCACAGTTTAAGCCTTTGCAATAAGGAAATAATGAGCGCAAGATATGCAGTGCCATATAACGTGCCTCTATTTCGCAGGCTGAATGAGAAATGAATTGTATCCGTTTCTGAAAGGGCCACAGGGGCAGGGAGATAAGAAGAGCGCTCATAGAAAGGACAAGCGTAATATATTTCCAGTCTTTTGAAGAGCATTGTATTACCTTAAATGATGCTTCCTTCCCCAGTCTCCGACAAACTGCTGAGCTGCGCCCCCCTTCCCAGTTTTTACAGTATCAGCGATGCTCATGGACATTTTGTTTGGACCTGTGGTAACGAAGAAGTCTTGTTGTCACAGCCCTGCTCACCACCTCCAGTTGCACAGTTTTTAGGGTCTGCATTCTTTTCACAATCCCCACGTCAAGTGAGAGGGAAATTATGGCAAAAGCAGTAGAGGCTCCTGGAGGGACTGCCGCTGGGCGATGACGCAGGGCGGGGGAGGGGCAGGGTGGGGGGTAGTAAACTCCGGATTATGGCCCAACGGAGGTAAGTATACAAATAAATAAATAAAACGAATTTCGTTGCGCGCCCTGCATCGCCAAATGCCCTCCAGGAGCCGCTACCGGGCAAAAGACAGCTGTTGTGCCATTAGTCGCATTCAACACACACAGGCCCTGATTCGGAGTTTGTCGGAGCTTTTCAACAAACCCCTGTTTGTGCAGAGGTCGTAAGTCTGAGTTGGGTGGTGTTTACCACACTAGGTAATCACCGTGGGGCAGATTTACTATTTTTTCACATAGTGCACTGCAGTAGCCGCAAATCCTGCGCTGAGCTACGTGAAAAGGAGAGAAGAGGGGAGCACCCTAATTACTAAAATAAGGCCCTCTCATCCCCTCTCACTAGTGCCAGCGCTGAAATCAGCTGCCTTGTGTCACGGAGACACCTTTGCGCCATGGTGCAAGGGTGTCTCCATGAGTCTAGCAAAGGTTTTGTACTGGAAGGGAGCCCTTCCTGTAAAAAATACTATGCACAGACTCACTTTCACCATTTTCCGACTTTGTATGCATACTGTAATGTGCAGCACACATGCAAAGTCGGAAAAGGAAGGAGAAATTAAAGCATTTTTCCTTCTTTGCGCCTACTTGAAAAAGGCACAGGTTTCTCACGCTAAACCCAATCTACTTTGTTTAGTGAATTGGGTTTAGCGTGAGAAACCTTGGGTGGTTGCATGGGAACGCCCAAGCACCACCCTTGGTAGGCCCAAATGGCGCAAAGTAATGCAAAGCAGAGCTATGTGCTGCTTGGCATTACTTTTCTGTAAATGGGGGAAAAAAGATTTTCCTCTGCTTTGCGTCACTTTTGTGAGGCAAACAAGGCACCAAATCTTAGTAAATCTCCCACCTGGTATGTTAAATATCTCATCCTTTGTTACATTTCGGCAGGTCAACCTGATACAATTTGACATTATTTATCCATGCATGCTGTTACTGTTACAATAACACCCAAAATGTGCATGTTATTCCCCAAAAACTCAGAATAGGTGTTATTTATCTGAACAGATAAATTACAAACCCTGGGGTATTGGATTTTATCGGGTGCTATAAATCGCACTTTCAATTAAAAAAACTCAGTGAATGCGGTGGCTTAGCTATCAAAAGGGCAGATACAGTGGTACTAGGTCCAAGAGGGGCTGAGGAGTGCACTTTAACCCAAATATTGGCTGTTTTGTCTCATAAACCCAGGGGTGAGAGGCCTGAGTCATTGCTTTGATTAATGCCCAACTTATCCTTGAGACGCCAGTTGGCGAGCAACATTTCCGCGGTGGGCTGGAGCATTTGGAGGCTGGTTGTGAATGTCTTGGGCCACTGCTGGTGCCTCTGTCGCTTTCCTCAGCTCCCCGAGATTTATTGCAGCAGACACAGAGAGGCTTCAAGAGAGAAATAAAGAAAGACAGGGAGGAGAAAGTTAGAGAGAAAATGGTCAAAAAGGAGAGAGAGAGGAGAGATGGAGAGAGAAAGAATGGATGGATGGATGGATGGATGGATGGATGGATGGATGGATGGATGGAGCAAGGAAACAAAGGCAGCAGAACTGATTTGAGCATTTTTGCATGGCTGCTTTTGGATCCCAGTCAGACCCTGCTGGTCATCAGTTTATCAAGCCTAGTTGTCCCCTCAGTTAAAGTGCAGTTCACCCTGTTGAGTGACCGAGCACAGAGGCCTGCAGCAGCACATGCCCCCCTGACATGGTTTGCATTTCCCCTGACATGCTACAAACCCAGCTGCAAAACCAGCTGCAAGCAGAGGAGCCAACTGGTTCCATGAGCACAGTAGATTATACTGAAACTAAAGGCAAGTGGTCACGTTACGCGGCCAGAATGATACGTTGTTATATGCCCTGATAGGCTGCATTCTCAGTAAATTATGTAGACCTTAGCCAGAGCCAGAGCCAGAGCCAGCGTCTAGTACGCCTTAAAGTTGACTTAATTTGCCCTGCCACAAGGACCTGACAGACATACTTGTCCAGAGCGTTTCCTGTTCCCAGCTTGATAAAATACATATCAATGGATGGGAAAAATACTAATCTAGTATTACAAAATAATCAGCTAGATTAAGCTCTCAATATGCAATTCCATCATTGATAGTGGCCTGTGTCATCTTCAGTTATTGCTGGCATTTGCACCTAACAGAACACAGCCAGCTGAGAGTTCTTTTTCCATACTGATAAAGGGAAAACTAATTCCCAGCCCCAAGATCCCAGAGTGTTGTTGTCTAAGATGTCAAGACTGAGTTGCAGTGAACATGATGGTCACATGAAGCTTAGGCACCTATGTCGCCCTGTCTGCAAGCAGCATGTTTATTAAGTTTCATTTTATTGGACACAACGCCATTAATTTGTAGCAAGCAAAACAGGGAATCCTAATAAATTCCTGGGAAAACAAAGTGTCACTGCCATGCATGGTGAAGGGAAGAAAAATGACTGCTGGCATTGCAAATCAATCTGTCAGAATTGCAGCGTAGGGATAAGAAAAAAAAGAATGGGTCCATCAGATTCATATGCAAGGATCTGCCAGGAGAACCAGGGACTCACTGGAGTCAAACCATGCGTCAGAGGATCAACCCAATCCCTTTGAGAGTGCCTTCCAGAGAATGTCCACCAGCCCCAATATTACAGACTGCCAGAGAACACTCGGTGAAATGATTCAACCCACCAGTCCTCTGCACCTGAGCTTTGATTGAAGAGCCTCTCCACTTTTTCATGATACATGTGATTTAGTTCCTCATTTTCTTGCCTGAGTATATGCAGGACGTTCAAGGAAACATTGTGAGTTGCCTGCGGCCTTTACTTCACAGAGTGCTCTCCTCTCCGAAGCCTGCATCTATCAGAGTCCCCAGTCAGCCTCTGTAATTCCAGAGCCTGGGGCCTTTTCCATATGGTCTAGCAGTCAATTGTATGTCTTAATTTGAATTAGAATATAGAAATAGGGCAAGGTTTTTCAAAATAAGATCTTCTGCCACTTGAAGAATGGATAAATGCATGGAATTTGAGTTGTATTTGGTCAGTAAACAGAGATTAATTTTAAAAAAAGCGATGATCTGTATATGTTATTTGGCCATGGCACAATAAAAATCAGTAAACCCTACGTATTGCGTAAGTGCCATCATAACACCAGTCTTGTACTATGAACTCCGCTTGGACCTCTTAGCATTGCTACGACTCTCCAATGCACATGTACCCCCAGTATGATCGTAGAGCCTCACTTCGCTGAATCTGAGGCTCCCTTCTGTGTCCTTCCAGTAAAGTCACAACTTATGACCCGCAACCTATTGCCCTGCCAGCAAAGCCTTGGCCACTCCTTCTACAAGCAGACTATGTCTATTGGGTCTAAATTGCAGTTATACGCCATTAATACATCCTTATCCTGCACTCTGTCTGCTCAATTTAATCACAGGGCCGCCAATGAACATGTACCCTCGAAGCACTGTTTTGTCTCACTTCTGCCTGTACCCTTTCATCATATTCCCTTGTTTCCCCTGTTGCTGTAACTTTCTGTATCGTGCCCACCGGGTCCTGTATGTGCCTGTAACCTCATCATCACTGCCTGGGGTATTTCATCTGGCTGTGTCCACCAAACACAGACTGGTGTTCTCCCTGTGCCCTCTCATTGCAGTCTGGTGTGTTATCACTGCTCGTGTTCTGGGATCATAGCTTGGAGATCTCTACTATGTACTCTCAGCACAGCTTGGGCGATCATTCCTGTGCCTACCCTTTATCACCATGATATGTTCTATCATGTGCCTGTCCATTCTCAGAACAGTGTGGCTGTTTTCATATTAGCATCATTAGCACAGTTTAGGTTTCTCCCTCTCTATCAACAAGGTTGAGTTTGGATGTCTCCAATGTGTGCGTACGCTCTTGACCAAGACTGGGAAGCGTTCCCTGCACCATCTTAGCACAGCCTACTTTCCCCTGTATCGCCACCCTCAGCTTCAGCCTTGAGAAAGTTGTCTCTCGATGAAACATGTGTCAGCTGTTCTTCATCTATACCTACGTGTCAACTGCATTGGAGATCAAGATGAATGTATATTGATCGTTTCAATTTTGGTTTTGTTTGGAAATAAATTGATCACTGACCAGTGTTAGTCAGATGATGCTTGTTTGTGCTGTGCTCTGTCTTTGTTGTTATGGTTATTGTATATGGAGAGTTTCTCTATGTACTTAGTGACACTGTGATGGCACGGTGTTGACATTGAGCACGCCAAAGGATGCTTTGCACTGTATATTTTGCAAACTAACAGAGATGCTGGACTTTCTCGTAAAACCACTGCCGTCTTTCTGTATACTAGATTTGAAATCTTGCCTCCCTTCAGGTATGGATGCTATTTCTTTGTTGTGTGTTAGCGAAGCTTGGGGAAAACCTTTTCATCATACAAAAGACAGAAAGATCGATTTTCCATAAACTTGATTCCTTAAAAGCTAAAACAATTCCATCAAGGTCCAGGCCCCCCTGCTCTTTTCAGGTTGACACATCTAAAGAAGGCGCCATTCTGGCAGAAGCATGTTGATGTTGCATTGGGTCTTACCAGCAGATCCGTCAGATATGATGGTAGCGGTACAATGCGTTCACGCAGTGCTAATAAACTGTGATCACAGCATGCAAATGTGTGGATAGATCAATGCAAAGGATCATGAATCCATCCACACTGCTTACTGTATATGGATAGTGGCAACTCGGGGATGACGGGGTGGGGGCACGGGTGAGGTAAACATTTTTTTAAAAGCAACTTAACGTATCTCTGCCGCGTCTCTCCTCCGCTTCAGGACTCCGCTGAACAAGAACCAGGAAGCACCCAGGCTCCACTGACCAATCACAATGCTGCAATACAGCATTGTGATTGGTAACGCTGCAATGCAGCATTGTGATTGGTTTGAGCACTGTGGTTCAGCACTCAGACGGGGATTGGGGGCCTGGGTTTATTCTCCATGCAGGCTGTAATGCAGCCTGTATGGAGAACATGTGAAGTGCGCATAACTGTTTGGCCAGCCCCAGGGGCCGGCAAAACAGTCATTGCGCACTTGGAGTGGGCAAACCACTCCCCCCTTGCCCTACACTGAGAGCAGAGCAGCCCTGCCCACCCTCACGCCCGCACAACTGCACTGAATAAAATAACTTTGTTATCATCATTTTATGTTTCCTTTATTTACACTGCTAAAAAGCAGTGTGGCGACGCTCACCACCTTAGCGGAGGAGCCGCACTGTATATGGAGTACAGTTAAGCATGAGTAAATATTTAGGAAATAAATTTATAGATGCTTTCTTATTTTAACTCTGTGATAATATGCGATGTGATACTACTTTTGTTATCTTGGGGAAGCCCCTTCCCTTTAGCCACTTATTTTGGGTGTTCATTCTCTTCAATTCAGTTCTGAAATGGATTAACTTCTGTCCATGACAGATGTTAACCTCGGTCAGCAGTCAAAGATGGCAATGTGCCTACAAAAACTCACAAGTTTTGGGCGATTCGACAAATTTACAAGACAATCCTTCCTTGAAACGTTTATTCCCAGCTCCGGGTAGCACATTACTCTCGATAAACAGATGTGTGAGTAATTCATGTAAACAATTACTAGCGTAATTTCACATTTTGTGAATTGAAAAACTGAATTTGAGCTCATAAATCGCGCCGGTTGTGCACAAAAGTTGAAAGTAAGTGAGAAAATTCCTTTGTGAATCGGACCCTGCCTGTTGTCTATAAGGCTGGAGGACAGAACGCTCAACTAAAATAAAAATATAAAACCCCCAAAACAGTCTTACAGCTAATACATTTTCGCAGACAGGAACTAGTTTTGACTTTATATGTTTCAGCCACCTTATTACCTGGTGTGATGGCTTGAACCAGCAGGCAGTTTGCCCGCATGCAGTGCTTCGTGGCTGCAATCTCATACCCGGTCTACCTGTTTCCGCCTTTCACTTGGAGAGAACCTTGATTTTTGCATTTTAAACTCCTCCGGAAAATTAGCGCTGGGTGGTGGTGAAGAAGGAATAGCTTGGAGGAGAGTGGTTTTATACTGCCCTTCCTCAAAGCCATTAATTTTTTCTTTTTACGTGCTATCCCTGAGCTCAAGAGCAGTTACCGTTCACAGCAAGAAAGTATATTGTTACATTTTACACCATCATATGCTATTAAACCCCTGGCAAGTGTGATATTAACATCTTCACTTGAAGTGAAGCCTGTAATACCAGCCTGAAATCTTAATGTAGCTGCAGTTGCTAAGTCTTAAACTTGAGCAAGATGTAGGCAAATGTCTTTTAAAGTGCATGACAAGTTTTAGAATTCCACAACACCCTAGGCTATGTTTTTTATTTATTTTTTATTTATTTCTATTTTTCTATATTTATAAATCTCAGGTATCAGTGTTGGGATAGAAAAGAATAGAAAAGAAAATTCCCTGCATGGTGACTGATGTGCACTCCTTCCCTCAATGTCCCAGCTGCATGTATACGAGACCCCCTGGTAATAAATTGTGGTCATGGTCTAACAGAGATTATACGTGTTCACCATGACCTAAGCAGGTCTCATGGCAAAGCAGTCTTGTTAGAGCGGGTGGGGCACACTCTGGGCCATATTTCTAAATATGCAACGCAACGCACCACAGCAAGATACCTTGCTGCATTGCGCTGCGTGAAAGAATATGGGTAGGAATGCTTCATATATATCAAGATATGGCACATTCCTGCTTCCTTCCTGAGCTGGTGCACAAACTGCTGTATAGTATCAACGCAGACACCCTTGGACCATGGTGCGAGGGTCCCTGTGTTTCAAAGAGGATTATTTTTGTGCAGTAAGGGACACCTTCCTGCACAAAAATAATCCTCTGAGGCTTTTTCCTCTTTTTAGGTGTGCTGCAGAATGCAGCACATATAGAAAAGGAAACAATGAGGAGTAATAAAGATATTTCTCCTCGTTACACCTCCCCAAGAAAGGCGAAGCATTATGACACATCCCCAGGTTTACCACGCTTGGTAAATATGGGAGTGTGGTCAAATCCATGGGTGAATGCATGGGACCACCCCTTGCTTCACACATGGAATGCCTCCCTGGGGTGGAGTAATGCAATATAGCGACTTGGGCTGCCATGCGTTACTCCAGATTTACCAAGTCACACAGTGCCATGCAAAGTGGCCTCGCTTGGCAAATATTATTCTAGTTTTTACCTCACCCTTGCTCTACTTTGTGTGGGGCAAGAGTGATACACAGTTTTGCTAAATATGCCCCTATGTGCTATCCTCATGATGGTAGAGGGCTACTCCCCTTACCGGGAGTTAAGTGACAGAAGCTCTGTGGTGGCAGAACCCCCGTTTTGAGAGCAGCAATAATGAAAAGTGTGAACAGACATTTTAAGCTGTATCAATGGAGTGGTGCCTTCTGACTCACTCATGTAAAGTCCTGTGACTGTATACTTAGCTCAACCATAGGCTTCATGGATTGTGCGTACTGCGTTGATGCATGCGTGTGTCTGTGTATGGTAGATGACATGCAGGACTGTGGGTTCCATTTTGGAAACACATGGCCTGGAGAGGCTAGCGGAGGCAAGACTGCAGACAGAAAGGTGATCTGGTCTACTGACACTCCTGAGGGCTGGTGTGGGAACACGCAGACTGGAGGAGGGGAAGAAGAGCATCATCTGTGCACATCAAAGCCTTTGTATTACTCATAAAACACATTAGAAAGTAATCACATATATACACTGTGCCACCTGGCACTTGTTATGACTTTACAGGGATTATATACACTACACGGCCAATCGGGGAACTGTCATAACCATCATAATTCACAGTTAGTGAAGACAACCAGTAACTACTGGCAAGAGTGCACCTAGCCCAAACACATCATGCATTAGCATCAGTAACAATGCATCAACTGACCCACTTTCAGAGGGCACACCTTACCACAGCAGCATAGACACATTATGCATAGACATCATAGCGTTACTTAGCATATTATTCAAAATATAATCAGCAGAAAGGCAGTGCAACAGCACCACACATCATGCCCCTCTTAGGCATAACCATAAAGCACAATATGCCACCATATTTCTGAGAGCCCACTGGCCCCCAACTGGCAGTCCCAGCACCTCTGCGCTCACCACGTAGAATGCATGGTAATGGTTCCTTCCTCCACCCTGGCTCGGGGACCTCCATTGAGGTTCCACCCCGCTCTGTGAGACTAATCAAAGCCCCTCTTCGAAGTCAGGGCTATTTGGCAGCGGCTGCCACTTACCCCACGCTCCCTAAGCATGGAACCACCAAAACAACTCAGGGGGAGAAACCGACTGCTCCGGGCAGGTCCGCAAGTAGCAGGTCTCTCTTTCTCTCTCCCATGGGAGATCACCTAAAACAAATGGCCCCCAAAGCGACCACCCACTGCCATGCGGTGCAGCTGCCTCCGAGCAGTAAATGGGGGACAGTGATTCCCCTCCAGCCGGCTCTTCCCCGGGATGCCAAGTGGGGTGGGGACATTCACCCCTTTGCCTTGGGAGCCGCTGGCTCCTTCCACGCGGGAAGGCATTGAGCAAAGTCTTTACCTCACCACTTCTTCTTTGATCTTTCTCTCTGCTGTGGTGGGCCCCGCCCGGGCCCTGCCCACAGTCAGACTTGACCTTTGCCTGAATTTCGGCTGACGTTACTGGCTGCTTCTGCTTGCAGCCTTGGCCTCGCCCACAGTCAGGCAGAAACGCTGCCTGACTTCCAGGTGCTTTGTGGGCTTCCGGCAAGGCAACCTCTCTGCCCACGTCTTCGGTTTGCGGTGCAGCTGCTCACGCCACGCTCTGCAGCAGGAGCCCACCTCTCGGGCTCAAACGGGAAAAAGGTGAAGTGCTCACAACGCAATTTGAAGCAGGAGACCGCCTCTCAGGCTCAAACTGACAAAAGGTGAAACGCTCTCAATGCACTTTGAGGGGGGTACACCACACTTTGCCCACACATCACTAAGCACCTTGGCCCTACCATAAGCCATGTGCCCCTAGCCTGCTCTGGACCACAGAGGGAAGGAAAAGCGGGGCGCTCATCTGTGCTGCATCAAAGGGGCAATAAAGATAGAACGTTCAGCCCGGCGCTAAGTCCGAAGTCCAATTGGGCAGAGCTGGGCACAGGCAGGCCAGCATGTAGAGCCTCCCAGCAGAGAACAGCAGCTGGCGTCCCACGGCGGTACCTTAAGGCAGTGTCCTTCCCTCAGATCCAAGTAAGCGCACTTTCATGGGGTCACAGCCCCAAGACTTATACTACTTCCAGTCTGTTCTGCCCTGGACCTAGTCCAAACCAGTTCTGGGGAACACTTAACAAGTGCACAACAATCCCCATTGTTAGTGTAGGCTCTGGCCCCAGACACACCACAGGGGGGCAGAACCAGCATTATGGAAGGCAGGCACAGTCCTATTCAGGGTCAGGTGCTACTCCTCCCACTACTCCAAATGTAGATTGACCTAATCAGCCTATTGCTGACTCACCCAGCCCCTCTGGAGCCACTGCACCTCCCCAGCCCCTGTCATCCAGAGCCAGACATGCAATACACAACAGGCAGGCACAAAGACACATAGCACACAGAAATGGCCACTTCTAAAAGTGGCGTTTCTAAAATAGTGATAATAAATCTGCTAACACGATTATGCAGCATTTATTGCCACTATTCCAAACATACTAAACTTGATCAAGCTACTTCTCTCATGTCAGGAATTACCAATGAAACACATATCATGGAATCCCCAATGCATTCCTATGAGCGGGCAGCCTCACAGTAGTGAGAAACCAAATAGGCTGTTTGTCACTACCAGGAAATGCCACACAGTTAAGGCACATGTCCTACCTTTTACCTACATTGCACCCTGCCCATAGGGCTAGCAAGGGCCTACCTTACGGGTAACTGATATGTAGTAAAGGGAGAGTCACAGATGTGGCAACCAATTTATGTGCCATGTCACAGCAGCTGTAAACTGTGCGTGCAGGCACTGCAATGGCAGAGGCCCGACACAGGTTTGAAAGGCTACTTTGGAGGGTGGCGCAAGTAGCGCTGCAAGCCCACCAGTATTATTTAATTTACTGGCCCTGGGGACATGATGTACCACTTTACAAGGGACTGATAGGTAAATTAAATAGGCCAAACAGTTGTAGACCAATCTTACCAAGTTTACCATGGAGAGCACAGGCACTTTGACACTGAACAGCAGTGAAAAAGTGCCCAGAGTCCTAAAACCACCAAACCAGGTCAGAAAAAATACCAGGAGGAAGGCAAAAAGTTCTGCGATGACCCTGCAAAAATGGCCTAGTCCAACACACTAACACCCATAGCACAAATGTCACAGGATCAGACACCAAATCTCATTTGTCTCTGGATTTGGATTATAAAGGTCAATTATTTGTTCAACAAGACTTCTAGTTGCTGCAGCCCAGACTAGGGGCCAAGGTCTGCTAGTCTGCCTGCTGTATGAGTGCCTATCACCCAGGAGTCAAAATACTTGCCCTAAGCCTTGAGCATCAGCATTATGCCTGCCTGTCAAGACCAGATTACCCAGTGAGGAGGGGGAGTGAAGTCCCGTGGGGATCCTGACAAGTGGATCCCATTGAGCATACCCGGTCCTGGCGGGATGTTGCTGCAGTGCCAGTCTCCAACCCCCATATGGCAGGTGGGGCCTTCATGAAGTAAGGGCCATTACCCTTGTGCAAATGTCAGTTGTCAACTTCCATATGCCTGGCGGGGGCCACGTTCAGAGCTGCCAACAATCCGGTGAGCTAGGAGAAGGCTGATGTAGAATCAGGACGATAGCCTGGGCCCATCGAACACAGACTGCTGTGAGGTATATTTACCGATTTTGAAGCGCCACAAAGGAGGAGTCCGACACTGTCAGGATATTGAAGGATACCCAACATATAATTGAGAAAAGACTGCATGTGTGTGTCAAACTCACCCCTTGTGCACGATGCCCTTGTTGGGCCAGAGCTGGCAAACCTCTCTGGGCGCAACGTTCAATATCTTTGATTTGTGACTGCGTTCAGCGTTCCCTGATGCTGTGTTCTGAATACAAATGTGTTGCAATGTTATTATTTTAATCCATCAAGAAACTGATAAACAGTGGATACACTCCAACAATCAGTGAAGAGCTTCTTTCCTAACAGGGACCTTTATCTGACCAGTGAGAACCCTGATGTTACTGTGATAGTAATGGAAACTGAAATTCAAAAAAATCAAACTGTCAGGTACACCAGTCATGTGACCCAAGACATGCTTCATGCACTGAAGGCATAAGGGCAGGAAATGCAAACTTTCTAAAAGTGGTATTTTCAAAATTGTAATCTAATATCCGACTTCGCCATTAGCTAGGATTTTAAATTCCAATTCCAGAGACACTAACCATCACCAGTTATCTCTTCCCATTTGGAATTTACACTTATAAAGTTAAATAAGGCATTTCCAATGTTATCCTATAGGAGAGATAGGCCTCACAATAGTGAAAAACGAATTTGGGATTTTGCACTACCACTAACAGGACATGTAAAACTTAAAAGTACATGTCCGACCGTTTGATTGCACAGCACCCTGTCCAATGATCTATCTAGGGCCTACTTTAGTGGTGACCTATTTGTAATAAAAGGGGAGTTTTAGGCTTGGCAAGGGTTTTACATGGCAAGTCGACATAGCAGTTTGAAACTGAATTCCGGTTGCAATGGCAGAACAGGGACATGTTTTACAGTGCTACTTAAGCAGGTGCACAATAGGTGCTGCAGGCCCACTGAAAGGATTTAATATACAAGCACTTGGTATTTAGCTACAAGGGACTTATAAGTAAATTGAATATGCCAATTAGGCATAATCCAATTTAACCATGCGTTAAGGGGTCGAACATAAGTACTTTAGTACTGGTTAGCTGTGGTAAAGTGTGCAGAGTCCTAGGGCCAACAAAAATAAGGTCAGTCACAATGGAAGAGGTTAGGCAAAAAAGTTTGGGGGAGGACATGTCTACATGATATATAAAGATGACAATTGTGAAAAACAAACAAAACTGAAAACAACATTTTCTTTCATTCAATCGAGTATTACTGCATCAAACAGAATCCATATTGCTTTGCCTCCACCTGACAGAGTAAAAAAATAAGATGCCATGAAGACATGTGAGGAGACGTCATTTAATTGTTGCTGTGGACGTAGTCATATGTCATAGTTATAGGGAGCTGTGAGAGGGGAAGTGTTGCACTTGTAAAACAGGTGTATCGTGAGTATCATTAAAGTGAAGGCACAGTGCTTATTAACACCTCCTCGCAGGTCTGAAAGTTGAAAATGAAACGAGAAGGAAAACAGTTCTGAAAAACAGGTAAAAAATTATTTGCATGAACACCTCTTTTATTGTTGCCGACTGCTATTTAATTTTAATAGGCACGGGAGAAGTATTTTGTTATGCGGGCATGATCTTGAATACTTTTGATAATTTTGCATTGGGCTTGTTATGTGAAATTCCTAAAATTCTGCAGTTACGTCACGTCCTGTACTTACATGCCGCAAACACCATAATCTAGCAGGACCACAATGGAACAAAAAGTATGCTGATGTTCGTGGTGCTTTAGCCGTTTTACACTATTTTTTGCACAAAGCACATCCTCATGTCTATTTTGCGTGTTATACTAAAATATAGCATCAAATGCTTAGTTTTGTATAATTTTTCTAAAATTTTACATAATTGCTTAAAAGCAAAGAAATTACACAAATGTAGTTTCGCAACTTGCAGACATTAGTGAAACTAAAATAGCAGGGTATGGAATTTATATTGTGCTTACTAACGTTGATGAGACACAGCAGTTCTTTTTTGGACAGGTACTATGCTACTCTCTTAGGGGCCGATTCCAATCCGGGTCGGAAGGGCACCGAACGCGATCCGGCCGGAAAAACTATGAGCCGTACGCAGGTTTTCCGGCCACTCGTACAGCTGTATGAGTGAGCCAGTACGATGCGAGCTACATGAAATTCACAACCGAGTCGTTTCCGGGTCTGAACCGCTCCGTACGTTTCTGTCGTAAGCTAACCGTGGCGTGCAATGGATGCGATTCACGACTGAGCCAGTATGATGCACGCGTTGGACAGCCTGTGCGAGCCAGAGTGTCCGGCTCGCAAAAGCTCCCGGAGTCGGACTTTGGGGGTCCACGTCAGACCCCCCGACACCCACAGCCATACGACTCGCACACAGGGGGAGACCTATGGGTCTCCCCAACACAGGCATGTACGGTGCAGATGGCACCGATGCGTACCCACTGTTGGGGGCGCACTTGTTCAAGATGTACCCATTCAGTCAATGGGAGCGCATGTACGCATCGTACAACTGGCTCCCATTGACTTCTGTAGGAGTCCGACCGAACCGAGTCCGACAGCATACGTGCACATCGTACTCGCTCAGTTGGACTGTAGGGGTCCGGCTCGGTCAGAAAACACTCCGGATCCAACTCGATCGGAGTGTTTTCCGACCCGGATCGGAACTGGCCCCGTAGAGGCTAAGCGTAATATTTGTCAAATACATACCCTGTATGAAGTCATGTTGTTGCAGTGCCATACACACTGAAATACTGTTTGCATACAGATTTTTGTGAACTAGCTCAAGTTCCATATATGAGGGAAATTTCAAGTACTTGAGTTCAACAGACGGGTTACATTATTAGTAGCATTGACACGCATACTGATATTAGTTTGTCATGGTGTTTGTAGTTCGATTGTCTTGCTGTTCTTGCACAGTTCCCAAGATGACTTGTCGGGATTGAATGTGGTATACAGAGCAGTGTAAGGTGCTATTTACTTAAATGAGCTCTAGTGTAAATTTTCTTTGATGATACAGTAAACCCTGATTTAGGAAGAAACATATGCATAATTGTTATAGTTGATATATATTTTATCAGGACGTCATTTACAGCTGATGTACAGGTGATGCAGGGTCTAAAATTATGCAATAATGATTTACATTTCTCATGTGGCTGTAAAGAGTTTTATTGGAATCAAAGAGTTGTGTGCTCTAGTTGGTGAAAAGATACCCTTTTGTATTTACATGTCCTATTGTGTGATCTAAGTTATTTCAATCGTATCTGCTGTGGTTAGTGTCAGCAGTAGGAATGAGGTTCTTAAGTGGCGGTCTCCAGCCTGTTAGATGTTGATGGGATTTAATTAAGAATCAGTTGTGGGTATTAACTATTTTTGCTTGTACTAAAAGGATTCTATACTTCCTGTCTTGCTGTTGGGGTATTACTCAATTGTTGTCTTCAGAACATTCCTGTGGAAAAGTGAAATATTTTGGATTATTCTAAATTCTAGGTAATTATCAGTGTTTTGTATCCTTGCTAGAAGTGGGCTCCACAATTTACTAACTTAGATTGAAGAGGATGAGCAGATTTTTTTTTCCGTGTAGGGTGGTATGATTAGGTGGAGTGCTAATATGGAATACAGTGTTCTTTTCTGAGAGGGTCTCTTAGGCTTGGTCTATGGGAAAACTGGCCCTTTTCTGTTTATTGCCTTGTGTGTAATGCAGAGTATTTTGAAACTACATAATTTTGTGATGGTGAGAAATGTGTTCAACATAGGGGGAGACATAGCCTCATAGCTTTACAAGTAGGAGTTGCCTTCCTGCTGCATCCTGGACTTTTGGAGACGCTGCATAGCTGAAATTGATCTTCAAAGGTACAATAATTGGCATAATACTGTCTCAATATGACCAGAGAAGAACCTGTTTGGGTCATCTTTGGGAATCCCAGACGCTGGAAAATATGCCATTGTGTCCACATGACATGTAATGTAGAGTTTGGTATTTGGTTAAAATAAGGGACCATTAAGAGGACAGAGTCTGTGATAATTCCTAGGCATCTTACTTCATTTGCAGTTCTTTGTGGTCCTTGGCTCAACTACTCAGTGGTGTATATTTTTCCCATCTCTGCATTCTTGAATCTCAGTTTTTGCTGTTTTTATTTTAAGGGGAATCTTATCATTTATTGATCAGTGGACCTAAGGCAATCATCTGGTTTTGAAGCTTCAAGGTCATTAGTTTTTTTTTTTTAAATGTAATGATTATCTACTTATCATTAGTGTAGCTTTAGTAGATGAGATGAAATGATTTAACAAATTCTGAAAGAGAAGTGTTTTAAATGCTGAAGAGAAGTAGTGAGATGATTGGCCCTTAGGTATTCCTGCTTGATACTGAATGGTGTAGATTTGAACATAGGTATAGATATGATTTTTGATCAGTCCGCAAGTTAGGATGAGATGAAGTTAAGGGGGTTTCTATTCATACCATTTCGTTCAGTTGGTTAACGAATGTTTCGTGAATTACAGTGTTGAAGGCAGCTGATAGGTCATGGGGTAGTTGTGCTGCTACCCCATTTCTATCTGCCATTGTTTGTAGGTCACCCTAGAGGGATATCAGGGCAGATTTGGCATTTGCCCCTGGCTAAATCCTATAGGTTGGTCCGATAGTTTTAGGTTCTCTTCCATAAAGTTTGACATTTGGTAGAAAGATGCCTTTTCTATTAGTTTTCTGTGCAATGTGCCATTCGATATTGGTTTGAAGTTGGTAGGGTCAGCTGGATTCAAGTTATTTTTTGTAATTAGCCGTGTTGTATAAGATTTCTTGAGTACTGCTGGAAGCATGCCCATGATTAAAGAGTTATTGAAGATGTTCACTGTTGATAGTAGTGTTTCTTGGAACTTTGTGGGGGCCAAGGGATGGTGAGCTGGCAGATCAATTGGCTGTTAACTGGTCATAGAATTCCTGAAGGGTCATTTGCTAAAAAGAAGTTGGAGATAAAGATTGCTGTTTGTTCGTGGTCTAAAAAGACAGTGGTGAATTTTAAATTCTTCCATGATGAGCTTGTGAAGTTGTTTGGCTGCTCTATTTTTTGTCAAACCAGATATTCAAGTTGCTAAATATTCACAAGTTAGGGTATTTGATTAATATGTCTGATAAAGCATCTAGCATCTGTAAAAGTTCTGCTACTTGTGGTGGTCTGTGCAATTGTTTTTTTTGGGTGGAGGTCCCGAAGTTATCAGAGCACTTTATATGAGCACCAGTTGCCTTACAGATGGACACTTTCATTTTGATGAGCTTTGCTTTCCACTGCAATGAAATCAAGTCAAGTAACTCAAGTTTATATCTCTATGAAATTTAAATAGATGGGTCTTCCAAGTTTCATCCCCCCTAATGTTATGGATCATGTGTTACTGCTAAATCTCATGTAGCATTGTTAATTCTTATGTATGATGTTATTAATCTACATTAGGGGATTAGCTCAAACTCTGTTCAGTGTATAATTGTTTTAATCAGTGCTAAAATGTAGTATTTTGGCATATTATGTATCAGTGTGTGTAATGAGGTATAGATTCGTAGTTTAAGAAAATGTTTTCTGTTATTTAGACTTTTCCATGAAAACTTTTGTCCTGAAGAAGGTGAAGGAGTAAAGTTTCACCGAAACGCAGCGTCGACTCTTTTAAGTTTTCAGTTATTAATTTGAATGTTTAATTATGTCTAAAATATTTGTACTGTAACTTCTCGGGTGAGTAGGTGTTTTTAATTCTGAGAATTGTAATGTATTTTTCTTTTTTTTAATATATGTTTTTATAAAATAAATCTGATACTTATATATATTAGTCATTTCCTCAAGGTTTTTCGTTGAAATATTTGACTGCACACTGACTTAATCTACTACAAAAATGAATGTATAGTTTCAGTGAACTCTGTTGTTTTTTTTTATAACACATGATCCAGATTGAGGCATGCTCTTTTACACTGAGAACCTTGCCCACAAAATTTTGACACCTGATTAGGGACTCTTTCTTGCTATTATAGACATTTCTGTTCTTCCTTGTAGTAAACAGCTATTGTTATCACGGTGTGTTCTCCCATTGTTTCCCTTTTGGTTTTTTGTGGTGAATCATCTTCACTACAGAACATTTTCTATGAAAACATTAAACTCATGTTACAACTGTTTTGTTCTTCGATGTATTCATCTTCTGCTCTAGAGGGTTCCACATAAAGTACACGCTTAAAGGTATATCCCTCCCTATCATAATTAATAAGTCTCACAGCCATCCGTGAGTAGTCATTTTAAGTATACACGCAAAAGGAAAACAATCTGTTTCAAACCCTATACTTATTTAATATTTATGAAAACGTTGAAAAGCAAACAAAGGCCTATAGATGAGACATCTCTTCTGTCACTTCTCCTTCCAGGACAATGGCTGTGCAAACTTACCATGTAATGAATTAAAAATCGAAAAGTTTCTTGATCGCAGCTTGGCTCAGCAATCTTTCCAAAGCCCATCCTTTCTCAAAAACAGGTACAAAAGCTCTGTCTGCATGTGGACAACGTAAGCAAGCTTGTCCTACTGTGGAACACTTCAGATTTGTGTACTTTGAATTCGGGGACCTTTAAATGAAAAAAAATATTCACAGTGCTTAGATGCCTTATAGTAGAAGTGTGTCGAAATTCAAGAAGACAAATATTTATTTTTAACAAAATTACAATACAAATGTTAGTGTAATATACATGGATACACAATATAGAGTGGAATCATTATATCAACCTAGCAGGAGGGTAGATTGTTGAATAAATTCATGGGTCTTGGAAAAACGGAATGTGCACAAATACTGATAAAATGATAAAAATATGCATTCATGGAGATGCAAAAGACGTATTAGAAAAAACTAGGGAAAGAATCATTGGCATACAATTGCAAAGTTGAAGTTAAATACACCAAAGAAGGCTATACTTAGAGTAATGTGGATAACACATGTTGGTGTAACCTAGGGACTTAACTTTACAAAGACTCATGCACGTATTCTACTAATATGTCAATGTTTTCAGAACGTCTAGCAGAGCAAACATTCCTGCAGGTGCCAGTTTCCTTAGCTTTCTGTTTAAGTCTGCTTTGTACAATAATTCTTTGTCTATGTTGAAGTACTCATCCAAGAAGCAAAGGGACATTTTTGTTAGATTGCATCAGTTCCATACATCCTAAAATAGAATTAACAAAGAAGCCCCTTTATAATGCAAAAGCATTACCTATTAATCTGACTTTACACGTGTTGTCTGCCGGGCTTTAGCTCCAGAATGGCATGGGAGCACCAGGGCAAAACCAGCGACAATGCGGCTGACTAACAGCAAGAAAAAATAAGCATACCGGAATGAACCTACAGAAGAAGAATTCAACTTACAGGCAGCACAGATACGCTAACTTTACAGAGACAGTGAGGCTGACTAATGAAAGGAAGAAAATACACTCACAGGCAGTACAGGCACACTTGCTAACAGCGACAATGGGCTGACTAGCAGAGGCAAAATGCACTTACAAGCAGGATACGGCAGCAAAAAACGCGCAGAAGGGTAAATGGGCACACAGGTCAAATCGAGCAATTGCCAGCAGTCAGAGGCCAGTAGAACTGCTGAGGCCACAAGGGGGAGTGGATCAGGGATGTAAAATTGCAGCCATATCGTAACAAAATTTCTGTAGGCACTTTTTGCTGCTGAAACATTGCCTGACTCGGAATGACCCTTACATGTTTGTTTGCTAAGTATGTCTTAATCAGAATCCTTTTGCTAGTGATGAATAAAGATTTGCAAATAATATCAACTTAAAAATTCTTTGCAAAGTTGATTTGCTTCTAAACTATTTTGCAAAGGTTGAGAAACAAATACGAACATCACACACCCTGCTTCAAACCAAACCTAATCCCTCAAAATCAAGATATTTATCTACTCATCAGCTATGAAAATCGCTTGCACTCACCTTAATTTGGTTCCGGAAAGAGTATGAAACAGAGAAACATATCTCTGATTAAAATGTTACTACTCCTCCTTCAATGATACTACATAAAAACCTTAAGCAAATAATTTACTGTTTCCTAAATGTTCATCTTCCAGACCACCAATTTCACAATGCCTATGAGTGTGCTACGGGTACCAAACCCAAAAGTACGGTCTACTGTGCCCAAAAATATAGCTCATAGTCCTTGAGGATGCAATTAGAGTAACACTATGTGAGAAATTGGGTTGTTGGTTGATGGGGGGGGGGGGGTGAACCCTGTTCACGCAACAGCCGCAATAATATGCGAGGGTGAATCACCAAACTCATTAAACTAAGCTGTGCTTAACCCTCTGGTAGCTTAGTACAAAAGTAATCAGTCTTAACTTACAGACAATGTGTAAAGTATTTATGCAGCACACAAACAGGTATAAAGTGAAAACACAACACAAGACATACCAAACAACAAAAATCCAATCAGTAGAACCGGAGTTATGAATTTTAAAAATTGAAGGTAAAATTAGAGCCTAAGAAATCAAAGCGGCAACCACGGTCACCTGGTCGGGTGATACTGGGTCAAAGTAAAAGAAATATGCCCAGCCCCGATGGAGCATGTGTCGGATACGAGAAATAGATAGGGCCCAGTTAGTGCTTACCTTAGAACTTAGAAGAAATTTCAAAGAAAGTTGTTCTGAGAAGGAAATGTTCAGCGGGGCAAGGCTGCAGGAGCAGTTTGAGAAGGAGGCATCATCATCGGGGAGCTGCTGGACGAAGTTGCGGTTAAGATTTCTATGTTCTGACTTAATCTCTTTTTTGGAAGTTGAAAACCTCCAGCGGGATGAGGCTGGAGGCTCTAGCCGATGAGAGTGCCACAAGACCAGATACCACTTTGGTGAAGGACTGCTGAACAGGATTTACTGCTGCGGAGAAGAACGAAATAGGAGCTGCCGCAAATTCAGGTCGAGTGGTGATGCACCTTGGGAGAATGCACTAGCAGGTTGGTCTCAGTCTTCTCGCAGAGCAGTTTTTAGCCAATTTTTTTCTAAGTTCAAAGCTTTGGATTTTGGCTATCTGGGCACCTTTAGCACCACCACCAAGGGTCCAGGGTTGGAGGGGCTCCACTTGAGATGGTTATGACTCACTCAGGGTAGGTCCAAGTGCAGGTTCAAGATGGTTTGAGCCTTTTCTGTCCCTGAGGCTCTGATTAGGAGGGCATCTAGCTAGCCATTGAAGTCACTCTGGTAGTACTGGGTTGAAGTGATGAAACAGGGCTCAAGCAGAAGGGCAGGCCTCTCTGGTTTAAGGAAGGCTCCCGGCAGCAAAGCATTGCTTCCAGTTGCAGCAAAGCAGTCTTGTGAAGTACACAGCAGGCCACAGCAGCAGGCAGTCCTCTGAGCGTTCTTCCGCAGGTTTAGAAAGTGAACTGAAGAGTATGTCTGAGGGGCCCTATTTTTATACCTGGTCCCTTCTTTGAAGTATTTGACGTTTCTAGAGCATTACCTTTAAAGTCCTTGAAGTTTTCTTAGTCCCCTGCCCTGGCTCCAAGCTAGCTCCATGAACAAGGCAGGGATGACAAGTTCTTTCTGTGACGGCAGAGCACAGCCTATTGAGTTGCAAGTGGGGCTGTGCACAGCTCCACCTCCCATTATGCCAGTTGATGGCGATCCAGACACACCTAATATCTCTATTGTGTGGCTGTGTGGGAGGAATAAACAAAGTCCAACAGCCAACTATGCCCAGATATGTGACCCAGGGGCAGACTGCAAGCACCAAATGGTTAGGACAGGAAAATGACAACTTTCTAAAAGTGGCATTAGCTTACAATCTGACTATATCATTAAAGAGGATTTTAATTAGAAGTTCTCAGACACCAAACATGAAACAAACACGAAATGCTCACCTGTTCCCAATCTAAAGTTATTACTTATTAAATTTAATAAGGCAACTCAATGTTATCGTATGGAAGAGCTAGGCCTCACAATAGCGAAAAACATTTTTAGCCGGGTTTCACTACCAGGGCATGTAAAACTTAAAAGTACGTGCCCAACCTTTTACTTAGGGTGCACCCTGCCCTATGGGCTACTTAAGGTCTACCTTAGGGGTGACTTATATGCAGAATAAGGGGGATTTAAGGCTTGGGGGTTTTGTTACCAAGTTGAATTTGCAGTTTAAAACTGCATTCAGGCTGCAGTGGCAGACCGGGGACTGTTTTAAGGGGCTACTTAAGTGGCACAATGAGTGTCACAGGCCCACTAGTAGCATTTAAATTGCAGGCCCTGGGTACATGGTATACCACTCTACAAGGGATTTATAAGTAAAATAAATATGCCAATCAGGTGTAATCCAATTTTACCATGTTCATAGGAGTGAACACAAGCCTCTTGGCACTGGTTAGCAGTGGTAAAGTGCAGAGTCCTACAGTCAACAGAAAAGAATGTCAGCAAAAAATGGAGGGCAAAGACAAAATATTTGGGGGAAGACCACCATACGACTGACAGGTCTAACACACTTCTACTTTAATGGCACTTAAAGGCAGTTAACCCCAGTACATTCTGACTGAAACTGTGGGTATGGGGTCTCAACTAAATGCAATTAAGTGTTGAAACTTAAAGGACTTTAGGCCTGATACACAAAGATTTTCATCTTGAAAGTGCAAACACTGCAATTCACAAAATCCTAGGGTTTGTGACCTCAAAATAACATTCATTAATGTACCAAAATGCTTCTATGATTCAGAAGGCCTTTCTGAATCGCAAAAGGTTTTTGGCGATTCACTCCTAATTGCTGTTTGGAGGGGTATGAAAGGAGTGTTCCATTATAATTACATATTGCAATGAGATGTATCAATGGTTTGCTACTCCAAATGTGGTCGTAAACCATAGAACAGTTACCAACACCTCATTGGAGGTGGAAACCTATTCGCAATGGGGAAGTTGTCCTATTTGGCGGCCCTGGGGAAAAAGGCATTAGGCATGGGAACTGATGCCTGTTTAAACAGGAAACATTTACTTTTAAAGTAGCACTGATTCCTTTAAGGAGTATGGACTGCTTCTAAAAATAAAATTCTCATTTTGGAATGTAGATGCAGAGATGATGGTCTTCTGTTCCTTGAAGACCACCACCTCTGTGCTTATAGCCAATCAGGGAGGGTGGTAGCAAAAAGTAACTTGCTTAATTAATATTCTTAGTCATGTTGTTCTGTGGCCCACTGTTAATGGACATGTTCTATTCTTCTATTTATGATCTTCCCTTTTGAATACAACACTCTTAGTTCTGAGCAATAAAATAACACGAGAAAACCATCAAATGTTAACATTTTGATGCTCAGCTTAAATGGGTAGATACAAATAATATTAAATGTATTATTGCACCCCCTTTCAAGTATAACTCAACTTAAATTAAACTTTTGTATTATCCTGAAGTGCTAGGAGTCAGACCGATACCAATCAATCAATCCACTTTATTCGATTAATTAAAATCATAAAAGTACAATACACAGCATACATACACAATAAATACAAATGTTCAGACAAAATATATAAAACAATCACTCTTATAAAATTCATTATATCCAAAATTCTCAGACTTTTCGATTTTCGTATTTAAAAACAATAGGATTTAGACAGTATTCAACAACAATTTTCTATTTTTCTTGAGCCTCACAGCAGCAGCCAGAAAACACGCAATGTTAAAAATATCCCATGGGTTGCTTAATGTCTGCAGATAAAGTAGCGCTGGTCTGACCTGCAAAAAACCCCTTCCTCTCAGGATGGGGATTAAATACTTCATACGAATATCAATATAAAAATGACAAAACATCATAAAATATAGAGTATCCTGGGTGAATAGTTGTCACATTGACAAGGTTCTGCATCCTCAGGTTTACACCATCCCTGGAAGTCACCTAATAAAAGAGGAACCAAATTGAAACGGAACCTAGTTAGGAGCCAGCGATGGAAGGGCGTATTCACTGTTACCAGATAAGGTTCAATAAGGATATTAGTTTTCATTAAAAAATGGGCCCTAACTAAGGGTTTACATAACTCATGTTCTTCCCGTTCCAACGTCAATAGGTTCTTAAAGTTTATTTTCACCCACAACACATCCTCCTTCCGGATCTTTTCGGGAACTTCAAATAGCTCTGGCCGCCCTATTTTAGTTAGCATACATCTAACATAAGACAACCACTTAATCTTATTAGAGTTATCTAATTTAACACAGTCCCGTAAGATCTGGTGTTTCAGGGTCAATTCAGGGTTTAACCAGGTTTTGAGCCAACAGAGCAACGGGCTGTACTCAAATTATCAGAAACGTAACCTAACCCCAGTTCCTGGTGTATAGAGAAAGTTGGGGTAGATTGCGGTACGGACAAAAGGCTACGTAAAAATTTATTTTCCGCTATTTGAATCCCAACCTGCTCTTTAAATCCCCATATAAAGAAGCCATAGGCCGCAATCGCCAGGCACTTTGCTCTGTATATTTTTAATATACCCTCAATGGGTCTGTCCCCCAACCGCTGTGCAAACCCTAATAAACCTAAGGAAGATCAGATGATTGCATTCTTTTAAATTTTTTGTTGGGGTATCCAAGAAGACCTATCATCAAAACAACCCCTAAATAAGTCAAAGAAGAGACCGAAGTCACTTCCAACCCATTACAATAAAAAGATTTACATTTTCTTGCTCTAGAACCAGTTGACATAATGTGAGACTGTCCATTATTTAGTGCCAAATCCAACGACTGCACGTAGGCCCCAAAGGTGTCTAAAAGCCGCTGGAGGCCTACCACAGTACGCGCTAAAAGAACTGCGTCATCTGCGTATAGGAGAACCGGGATAGGACAGTCTCCTACATGCGGGATATCCAGGGACGCATCCAGTAAAGTCTTGTCCAGGTCGTTGATGTAAAGTGTGAAAAGCAGGGGCGCCAGAATGCACCCCTGACGGACTCACCTGCCTGATTTAAAAATACTTGTGCGTTTGCCATCCTGGGAAATCCTAACCGAGGCAGTAAGATCTTGATGAAGGTCAGCCAGGAAATGCACTAAACATGGATCAAGACCTTTATCCAGTAAAATATTCCATAGCTTTGACCTCTTAACCAGGTCAAACGCTGAGGATAGATCCATAAATGCGATCCTTAGAAATCCTTCTTTTGCCACAGTATATTTACTTATCAATACATATAAATTGAGGCACTGGTCCATGGTGCTTCTGCCTTTTCTAAACCCATATTGTAAGTTAGATATGATCTTCTTCTCAGTTGCCCAGTCTAAAATGTTTGTTAAAATCCCTTTTCCTAATATTTTAACAGAAGAGTTGATCAGGGATATCGATCTATAACACCGCGGATCCCCTCTTTGACCTTTTTTAAAAACCGGTATAATTATCGACTGGGACCATGATGCAGGGAACCCTAATGAACCAGAGGCATTAAAGACATTTACCAGGATTTTCACCCAAAATTTGGGTTCACTTTTATAGAGGTCTGCATGAACACAGTCTGGGCCAGGAGCCTTATTGCTAGAGGTCTCCCTAATAGCTTTCTTAACTTCCTCCTCAGAAAAAACAAGTGGAGCTGTTGCTTGATTAGGTAGTGGCCTAGGGAACGTGTCCTGTGCCTCATTAGAGGCGTAGATTGCCTCAAAATGGGACTACCATTGGGCCTCTGTGATGTTGCTTTCCTGTATCTCGTTATCCACATCAAAGAAGAAAGGGGTATTAATAATTGCCCAGAATTTTGAGCTATCCTTTAGTACCTCGACAGATAATAACGCGTGCCACGCCTTTGCCTTAATCTCTGCTTTCCGGCTATAGACAGCTATCTTATACTGTTTCCGCAAGTTCGCTATTAAAACCCTATCACGGGGTAAGCTTTTCAGTGCTAAAAGTTAGGGAGCGGTGAGCACGCGAACAGTTGTCATCAAACCATTTTATACCTCGTAAAACTCTTTGTTTATTATTAACGGTTAAATCACAAGCTATCTGTCTACAGATACCATCAAAAGCTCTAAGTACAGCATCCTGCGGACTAGAAGGGTCAACACATATTGAGATGTTCCCTTTGCTTTTCTCACACATGTCTGTAAAAAAGATATCAGGCATAACTTTAGACCATCTAAGCCTCCTTCCCTGATCACAAGTGACCACACTACTAGGAGCCAAATTCTTCCAGCCATGGTCCAATAAGCCACAACTTTTATCTAGTTCCAAAATGACAGGATTATGGCCGCTAAAAGGTGATTCCCAGGTGTTATAGAAAACTACCTTATCTAATAGCCTGGGAGACAAAAATATATAATCAATGATGGTATTGGATTTAAACGTGATACACCGCTCAAAATTGTTTACAAAGCCGGGTACAAAAAGGTCAGCTTCAGTCAAAAGGGACTCCAGGCCCTACCCCCGCACTGAATGTTCAAAATGGGGGGTCGACGCAAAATTATATCCAAAATCATCATCAATTAAATCACACAAATGTATATTAAAATCACCCATAAGCAAAACATAATACAAAGTGGATTGCTTTACCCTGTAATGTTCTAAAAAGAGTTTCAAATTACTCAAATGTTGGTTCCTAAAAGCATTCTCCTCAGAATTATAAATATTCACAAGAAGTAGCTTCGGGTAGTTCGGGGTACTTATTTCTACTACCAAGCAATTAAAGGAGTCTAACTCAATCCTTTTTATGGAACCCCTTATATTCAGAGATAAAAGAAACATAAGGCCACCATTTGCTCTTCCCGCCGGGGCAAGGCGGGCAGATAAAAAATAAGAACTGAAACCATCCAACCAAAAGTTATCCCCCCTATCCCATGTTTCCTGAAAGGCAATTATATCAAATGTTTTTATAAAATCTAGCCAGTTTGGGTCATCTATTTTGAACCTTAGGCCCGCAATATTCCAACTAATAATTCTGCAATTGGTGAGGTTTGCATCTCCAATGTCACCTCCAACATAATTGTTAGGGGTCAACACAGATAGACAGATCTCTCTCCCAATGTCAATACCAACCAAGTTGTTAGGGCTTAATACAGATGGACAATCCTCTTTCTCCATTAGTCAGTCATTCATAGCCATCTGGCTAAGTGGAGAGAATCTACTTGAGAGTGGTAGACCCTCCTCCTTGGGCCCTAACAGCAGTCCTGACATTTTTGGAGACAACACTCCATCCCCACACAGACTTACAGGGCCAGAAACAGAACTTGTGGTGAGAAGTCTTACAGCAAACAAATGATGGACGGAATGCTGACAATGCAGACATTCTCCCCCAGTCAAATGATCTGGGTTAAATCCATTGTTCTTTTGCCCACTACGCCACCCCAGTTTGGACCCAGCCATATGCAAATCAGTCTTGACCCTGTGCCCCATGGGAACAGTCCAGACCGAACTGCCAGGCAAGGTCCTCCCTGAACCGGAAACAAGCATCCTGGGACCGTTTCAGGGTATGTCACCCTTCTTCAGCCAGGCCAGTTTGAATCCAGTGGTGCAGTGAGCAAGGGACCCACGTCTGGGCATACCCATCCCACTTAGGGCAAAAAGTGTTACAGCAAACAAATGATGGACGGAATGCTGACAATGCAGATATTCTCCCCCAGTCAAAATATCTGGGTTAAATCCATCGTTCTTTTGCCCACTACGCCACCCCAGTTTGAACCCAGCCATATGCAAATCAGTCTTGACCCTGTGCCCCATGGGAACAGTCCAGACCGAACTGCCAGGCCAGGTCCTCCCTGAACCGGAAACAAGCATTCTGGGACCAGTTTCAGGGTATGTCACCCTTCTTCAGCCAGGCTAGCTTGAATCCAGTGGCACAGTGAGCAAGGGGACCCACGTCTGGGCATACCCATCCCACTTAGGTCGAAAAGAGTTATAGCAAACAAATGATGGACGGAATGCTGACAATGCAGTCATTCTCCCCCAGTCAAAAGATCTGGGTTAAATCCATCGATCTTTCGCCCACTACGCCATGCCAGTTTGGACCCAGCCATATGCAAATCAGTTTTGACCCTGTGCCCCATGGGAACAGTCCTCACCGAACTGCCAGGCCAGGTCCTCCCTGAACCATAAACAAGCATCCTGGGAGCGGTTTCAGGGAATGTCACCCTTCTTCAGCCAGGCTAGCTTGAATCCAGTGGCACAGTGAGCAAGGGACCCACGTCTGGGCATACCCATCCCACTTAGGGCAAAAAGTGTTACAGCAAACAAATGATGGACGAAATGCTGACAATGCAGACATTCTCCCCCAGTCAAAAGATCTGGGTTAAAATCCATCGTTCTTTTGCCCACTACGCCACCCCAGTTTGGACCCAGCCATATGCAAATCAGTCTTGACCCTGTGCCCCTTGGGAACAGTCCACACCGAACTGCCAGGCCTGGTCCTCCCTGAATCGTAAACAAGTATCCTGGGACCGGTTTCAGGGTATGTCACCCTTCTTCAGCCAGGCTAGCTTGAATCCAGTGGCACAGTGAGCAAGGGACCCACGTCTGGGCATACCCATCACACTTAGGGCGAAAAGAGTTATAGCAAACAAATGATGGATGGAATGCTGACAATGTAGACATTCTACCCCAGTCAAAAGATCTGGGTTAAATCCATCATTCTTCTGCCCACTACGCCAACCCAGTTTGGAACCAACCATATGCAAATCAGTCTTGAACCTGTGCCCCATGGGAACAGTCCTGACCGAACTGCCAGGCCAGGTCCTCCCTGAACCGTAAACAAGCATCCTGGTAGCAGTTTCAGGGTATGTCATCCTTCTTCAGCCCGGCTAGCTTGAATCCAGTGGCACAGTGAGCAAGGGACCCACGGCTGGGCATACCCATCCCACTTAGGGCGAAAAGTGTTACAGCAAACAAATGATGGACGAAATGCTGACAATGCAGACATTCTCCCCCAGTCAAAAGATCTGGGTTAAAATCCATCGTTCTTTTGCCCACTACGCCACCCCAGTTTGGACCCAGCCATATGCAAATCAGCCTTGACCCTGTGCGCCTTGGGAACAGTCCAGACCGAACTGCCAGGCCAGGTCCTCCCTGAACCGGAAACAAGCATCCTGGGACCGGTTTCAGGGTATGTCACCCTTCTTCAGCCAGGCTAGCTTGAATCCAGTGGCACAGTGATCAAGGGACCTACGTCTGGGCATACCCATCCCACTTAGGGTGAAAAGTGTTACAGCAAAGAAATGATGGACGGAATGCTGACAATGCAGACATTCTCCCCCAGTCAAAAGATCTGGGTTAAATCAATCGTTCTTTTGGCCACTATGCCACCCCACTTTGACCCAGCCGTATGCAAATCAGTCTTGACCCTGTGCCCCTTGGGAACAGTCCAGACCGAACTGCCGGGCCAGGTCCTCCCTGAACCGGAAACAAGCATCCTGGGACCGGTTTCAGGGTATGTCCCCCTCCTTCAGCCAGGCTAGCTTGAATCCAGTGGCACAGTGAGCAAGGGACCCACGTCTGGGCATACCCATCCCAATTAGGGTGAAAAGTGTTACAGCAAAGAAATGATGGACGGAATGCTGACAATGCAGACATTCTCCCCCAGTCAAAAGATCTGGGTTAAATCAATCGTTCTTTTGGCCACTATGCCACCCCACTTTGACCCAGCCGTCTGCAAATCAGTCTTGACCCTGAGCCCCTTGGGAACAGTCCAGACCGAACTGCCGGGCCAGGTCCTCCCTGAACCGGAAACAAGCATCCTGGGACCAGTTTCAGGGTATGTCCCCCTCCTTCAGCCAGGCTAGCTTGAATCCAGTGGCACAGTGAGCAAGGTACCCATGTCTGGGCATTCCCAACCCACTTAGGGTGAAAAGTGTTACAGCAAAGAAATAATGGACGGAATGCTGAAAATGCAGACATTCTCCCCCAGTCAAAATATCTGGATTAAATCCATCGTTCTATTGCCCACTACGCCACCCCAGTTTGGACCCAGCCATATGCAAATCAGTCTTGACCCTGTGCCCCATGGGAACAGTCCAGACCGAACTGCAAGGCCAGGTCTTCCCTGAACCGGAAACAAGCATACTGGGACCGGTTTCAGGGTATGTCACCCTTCTTTAGCCAGGCTAGCTTGAATCCAGTGGCACAGTGAGCAAGGGACCCACGTCTGGGCATACCCAACCCACTTAGGGCGAGAAGTCTTACAGCAAACAAATGATGGACGGAATGCTGACAATGCACACCTTCTCCCCCAGTCAAAAGATCTGGGTTAAAATAATCGTTCTCTTGCCCACTACGCCACCCCAGTTTGGACCCAGCCATATGCAAATCAGTCTTGACCCTGTGCCCCATGGGAACAGTCCAGACCGAACTGCCAGGCCAGGTCCTCCCTGAACCATAAACAAGCATCCTGGGAGCGGTTTCAGGGAATGTCACCCTTCTTCAGCCAGGCTAGCTTGAATCCAGTGGCACAGTGAGCAAGGGACCCACGTCTAGGCATACCCATCCCACTTAGGGCAAAAAGTGTTACAGCAAAAAATGATGGACGGAATGCGGACAACGCAGACATTCTCCCAGAGTCAAAAGATCTGGGTTAAATCCGTTGTTCTTTTGCCCACTACTCAACCCCAGTTTGGACCCAGCCATATGCAAATCAGTCTTGACCCTGTGCCCCTTGGGAACAGTTCACACCGAACTGCCAGGCCAGGTCCTCCCTGAACCAGAAACAAGCATCCTGGGACCGGTTTCAGGGTATGTCACCCTTCTTCAGCCAGGCTAGCTTGAATCCAGTGGCACAGTGAGCAAGGGACCCACGTCTGGGCATACTCATCCCACTTAGGGCGAAAAGTGTTACGGCAAACAAATGATGGATGGAATGCTGACAATGTAGACATTCTACCCCAGTCAAAAGATCTGGGTTAAATCCATCATTCTTCTGCCCACTACGCCAACCCAGTTTGGAACCAACCATATGCAAATCAGTCTTGACCCTGTGCCCCTTGGGAACAGTCCACACCGAACTGCCAGGCCTGGTCCTCCCTGAATCGTAAACAAGTATCCTGGGACCGGTTTCAGGGTATGTCACCCTTCTTCAGCCAGGCTAGCTTGAATCCAGTGGCACAGTGAGCAAGGGACCCACGTCTGGGCATACCCATCACACTTAGGGCGAAAAGAGTTATAGCAAACAAATGATGGATGGAATGCTGACAATGTAGACATTCTACCCCAGTCAAAAGATCTGGGTTAAATCCATCATTCTTCTGCCCACTACGCCAACCCAGTTTGGAACCAACCATATGCAAATCAGTCTTGAACCTGTGCCCCATGGGAACAGTCCTGACCGAACTGCCAGGCCAGGTCCTCCCTGAACCGTAAACAAGCATCCTGGTAGCAGTTTCAGGGTATGTCATCCTTCTTCAGCCAGGCTAGCTTGAATCCAGTGGCACAGTGAGCAAGGGACCCACGGCTGGGCATACCCATCCCACTTAGGGCGAAAAGTGTTACAGCAAACAAATGATGGACGAAATGCTGACAATGCAGACATTCTCCCCCAGTCAAAAGATCTGGGTTAAAATCCATCGTTCTTTTGCCCACTACGCCACCCCAGTTTGGACCCAGCCATATGCAAATCAGCCTTGACCCTGTGCGCCTTGGGAACAGTCCAGACCGAACTGCCAGGCCAGGTCCTCCCTGAACCGGAAACAAGCATCCTGGGACCGGTTTCAGGGTATGTCACCCTTCTTCAGCCAGGCTAGCTTGAATCCAGTGGCACAGTGATCAAGGGACCTACGTCTGGGCATACCCATCCCACTTAGGGTGAAAAGTGTTACAGCAAAGAAATGATGGACGGAATGCTGACAATGCAGACATTCTCCCCCAGTCAAAAGATCTGGGTTAAATCAATCATTCTTTTGGCCACTATGCCACCCCACTTTGACCCAGCCGTATGCAAATCAGTCTTGACCCTGTGCCCCTTGGGAACAGTCCAGACCGAACTGCCGGGCCAGGTCCTCCCTGAACCGGAAACAAGCATCCTGGGACCGGTTTCAGGGTATGTCCCCCTCCTTCAGCCAGGCTAGCTTGAATCCAGTGGCACAGTGAGCAAGGTACCCACGTCTGGGCATACCCAACCCACTTAGGGCGAAAAAGTGTTACAGCAAAGAAAGAATGGCCGGAATGCTGAAAACGCAGACATTCTCCCCCAGTCAAAAGATCTGTGTTAAATCCATCGTTCTATTGCCCACTACGCCACCCCAGTTTGGACCCAGCCATATGCAAATCAGTCTTGACCCTGTGCCCCATGGGAACAGTCCAGACCGAACTGCAAGGCCAGGTCTTCCCTGAACCGGAAACATGCATACTGGGACCGGTTTCAGGGTATGTCACCCTTCTTCAGCCAGGCTAGCTTGAATCCAGTGGCACAGTGAGCAAGGGACCCACGTCTGGGCATACCCAACCCACTTAGGGCGAGAAGTCTTACAGCAAACAAATGATGGACGGAATGCTGACAATGCACACATTCTCCCCCAGTCAAAAGATCTGGGTTAAATCCATCGTTCTCTTGCCCACTACGCCACCCCAGTTTGGACCAAGCCATATGCAAATCAGTCTTGACCCTGTGCCCCATGGGAACAGTCCAGACCGAACTGCCAGGCAAGGTCCTCCCTGAACCGGAAGCAAGCATCCTGGGACCATTTCAGGGTAGGTCACCCTTCTTCAGCCAGGCTAGCTTGAATCCAGTGGTGCAGTGAGCAAGGGAGCAAACTGCTGGTGAACAGACACCAGTATACTGAGTGCACTGCTATATTGAGAAACAATTACGATGTTGTTTAACGTTTAAACAAAATCAACATGAATTTTAACTTATTGAAACAGCAATCTAATGAACAATCAACACTGAGTTTGTGGCAAAATGACTGTATTAGTAAGTCAAACACACAGCAACAATTCAATTGAACATAGCATCAATCTGCGAATTGTAAAGGAAAAGAAACCATATTGATACAATCAGTAACAAACTGCACAAGGGCAGTGAACTTAATCGTCAGTTCTTAAAGCAAACAAGCCCAATGCATTTCGGGATGGTTCACATCCCTTCTTCAGGGGCAGCTGTGGGAAATAAAAGAAGTAACGTTGAAAGCTAATGTATTACAGGTAAACTGAAAGTTCTTATGCTAGAGCAATAACAAGATGCATCGTATCAAGGCACAAGGAATGGAGAACTGGTCTAGATCAGGCGGAAGCAATTCACCAGAAATATCGTGAAGAGATTAAGAGTGATATCAAGCTAGAGATAGAAACAAACAAGTCCAAAGTGTTTATCAAACTGAACAATATGTGCAAAGTGCCCCAAGGTTGCCGAAATGAAATTGTAACGATAAAATAGTGAAGGAGTCTCCCGTGGAGTAGAACAAAGTGAGAAAACAAAAAGAATGAGAAGTTCTTACTGGTTCTGAAAAGACGATAATGCACGATGCGGGGTTAACAGAGATGGCAGCAGGTGGAAAACAATAGCGTCGAAGCGCTGTGTGAAAAGAGAGAGTCTGAGAACAAGGCCAGTTGAATAATGGGCTGAATACTAAACAGAAAACAGAGGACAACTTACTACAGGGTAACGTGTTAGAGTGCCGCTAAACAAAGTGGAACTCAGTCGATGACCGAGGGCGTGGATGGAAAACTACGCTGGCGGACTGTAAAGTAAACAAAAAAGTGGAAAATTCAAACAGGATAAAGCATGGAACGCTGCTGCTGCGGGTAGCGTCAAATGTTTGAAGAGAGGGGCAAGAAACTTACCACTAGGACGTGTGGTGCAAGACGAGAAAGCAACACGGGCTGGGAAGCTCCGAAAAGACAAGTGACGCAAACAAACTGAAAGCTGCACAGGCTGGGAACCTCCGAAAAGACAAGTGACGTGAACAAACGAAACCAGGTGGTTAAATGGACGAACTGCGTGAGCACGTACGAACGAGCCAAATAATAATAGAAAGAGGACTGCGGTGTGGGCTGCGGGCCGACAGAAATGTAAACACTGATGTACTGTACGGGTGGGAAAAAATGAGCAAGGGAACCACGTCTAGGCATACCCATCCCACTTAGGGCGAGAAGTGTTACAGCAAACAAATGATGGACGGAATGCTGACAATGCAGACATTCTCCCCCATCCAAAAGAACTGGGTTAAATCCATCGTTCTTTTGCCCATTACGCCACCCCAGTTTGTAACCAACCATATGCAAATCAGTCTTGACCCTGTGCCCTATGGGAACAGTACAGACCGAACTGCCAGGCAAGGTCCTCCCTGAACCGGAAACAAGCATCCTGGGACAGTTTCAGGGTATGTCACCCTTCTTCAGCCAGGCCAGTTTGAATCCAGTGGTGCAGTGAGCAAGGGACCCATGTCTGGGCATACCCATCCCACTTAGGGCAAAAAGTGTTACAGCAAACAAATGATGGACGGAATGCTGACAATGCAGATATTCTCCCCCAGTCAAAAGATCTGGGTTAAATCCATCGATCTTTCGCCCACTACGCCATGCCAGTTTGGACCCAGCCATATGCAAATCAGTTTTGACCCTCTGCCCCATGGGAACAGTCCTCACCGAACTGCCAGGCCAGGTCCTCCCTGAACCATAAACAAGCATCCTGGGAGCAGTTTCAGGGAATGTCACCCTTCTTCAGCCAGGCTAGCTTGAATCCAGTGGCACAGTGAGCAAGGGACCCACGTCTGGGCATACCCATCCCACTTAGGGCAAAAAGTGTTACAGCAAACAAATGATGGACGAAATGCTGACAATGCAGACATTCTCCCCCAGTCAAAAGATCTGGGTTAAAATCCATCGTTCTTTTGCCCACTACGCCACCCCAGTTTGGACCCAGCCATATGCAAATCAGTCTTGACCTTGTGCCCCATGGGAACAGTCCAGACCGAACTGCCAGGCCAGGTCCTCCCTGAACCGTAAACAAGCATCCTGGGAGCGGTTTCAGGGAATGTCACCCTTCTTCAGCCAGGCTAGCTTGAATCCAGTGGCACAGTGAGCAAGGGACCCACGTCTGGGCATACCCATCCCACTTAGGGCAAAAAGTGTTACAGCAAACAAATGATGGACGGAATGCGGACAATGCAGACATTCTCCCAGAGTCAAAAGATCTGGGTTAAATCCGTTGTTCTTTTGCCCACTACCCAACCCCAGTTTAGACCCAGCCATATGCAAATCAGTCTTGACCCTGTGCCCCTTGGGAACAGTTCACACCGAACTGCCAGGCCAGGTCCTCCCTGAACCAGAAACAAGCATCCTGGGACCGGTTTCAGGGTATGTCACCCTTCTTCAGCCAGGCTAGCTTGAATCCAGTGGCACAGTGAGCAAGGGACCCACGTCTGGGCATACTCATCCCACTTAGGGCAAAAAGTGTTACGGCAAACAAATGATGGATGGAATGCTGACAATGTAGACATTCTACCCCAGTCAAAAGATCTGGGTTAAATCCATCATTCTTCTGCCCACTACGCCAACCCAGTTTGGAACCAACCATATGCAAATCAGTCTTGACCCTGTGCCCCTTGGGAACAGTAAACACCGAACTGCCAGGCCAGGTCCTCCCTGAATCGCACACAAGCATCCTGGGACCGGTTTCAGGGTATGTCACCCTTCTTCAGCCAGGCTAGCTTGAATCCAGTGGCACAGTGAGCAAGGGACCCACGTCTGGGCATACCCAACCCACTTAGGGCGAGAAGTCTTACAGCAAACAAATGATGGACGGAATGCTGACAATGCAGACATTCTCCCCCAGTCAAAAGATCTGGGTTAAATCCATAGTTCTCTTGCCCACTACGCCACCCCAGTTTGGACCAAGCCATATGCAAATCAGTCTTGACCCTGTGCCCCATGGGAACAGTCCAGACCGAACTGCCAGGCCAGGTCCTCCCTGAATCGCACACAAGCATCCTGGGACCGGTTTCAGGGTATGTCACCCTTCTTCAGCCAGGCTAGCTTGAATCCAGTGGCACAGTGAGCAAGGGACCCACGTCTGGGCATACCCATCACACTTAGGGCGAAAAGAGTTATAGCAAACAAATGATGGACGGAATGCTGACAATGCAGTCCTTCTCCCCCAGTCAAAAGATCTGGGTTAAATCCATCGATCTTTTTCCCACTACGCCACCCCAGTTTGGACCCAGCCATATGCAAATCAGTCTTGACCCTGTGCCCCATGGGAACAGTCCTGACCGAACTGCCAGGCCAGGTCCTCCCTGAACCGTAAACAAGCATCCTGGTAGCGGTTTCAGGGTATGTCATCCTTCTTCAGCCAGGCTAGCTTGAATCCAGTGGCACAGTGAGCAAGGGACCCACGGCTGGGCATACCCATCCCACTTAGGGCGAAAAGTGTTATGGAAAACAAATGATGGACTGAATGCTGACAATGTAGACCTTCTACCCCAGTCAAAAGGTCTGGGTTAAATCCATTGTTCTTTTGCCCACTACGCCAACCCAGTTTGGACCCAGCCACAAGCAAATCAGTCTTGACCCTGTACCCCATGGGAACAGTCCAGACCGAACTGCAAGGCCAGGTCCTCCCTGAACCGTAAACAAGCATCCTGGGAACGGTTTAAGGGTATGTCACCCTTCTTCAGCCAAGCTAGCTTGAATCCAGTGGCACAGTGAGCAAGGGACCCACGTCTGGGCATACCCATCCCACTTAGGGCGAGAAGTTTTACAGCAAACAAATGATGGACAAAATGCTGACAATGCAGACATTCTCCCCCAGTCAAAAGAACTGGGTTAAATCCATCGTTCTTTTGCCCATTACGCCACCCCAGTTTGGAACCAACCATATGCAAATCAGTCTTGACCCTGTGCCCCATGGGAACAGTCCAGACCGAACTGCCAGGCCAGGTCCTCCCTGAACCGTAAACAAGCATCCTGGGAGCGGTTTCAGGGTATATCACCCTTCTTCAGCCAGGCTAGCTTGAATCCAGTGGTGCAGTGAGCAAGGGAACCACGTCTGGGCATACCCATCCCACTTAGGGCGAAAAGGGTTATAGCAAACAAATGATGGACGGAATGCTGACAATGCAGTCATTCTCCCCCAGTCAAAAGATCTGGGTTAAATCCATCGATCTTTCACCCACTACGCCACCCCAGGTTGGACCCAGCCATATGCAAATCAGTCTTGACCCTGTGCCCCATGGGAACAGTCCAGACCGAACTGCCAGGCCAGGTCCTCCCTGAACCGTAAACAAGCATCCTGGGAGCGGTTTCAGGGTATGTCACCCTTCTTCAGCCAGGCTAGCTTGAATCCAGTGTCACAGTGAGCAAGGGACCCACGTCTGGGCATACCCATCCCACTTAGGGCAAAAAGTGTTACAGCAAGCAAATGATGGACGGAATGTGGACAATGCAGACATTCTCCCAGAGTCAAAAGATCTGGGTTAAATCCATTGTTCTTTTGCCCACTACGCCACCCCAGTTTGGACTCAACCATATGCAAATCCATTTTGACCCTGTGCCCCTTGGGAACAGTCCACACCAAACTGCCAGGCCAGTTCCTCCCTGAACCGGAACCAAGCATCCTGGGACCGGTTTCAGGGTATGGCACCCTTCTTCAGCCAGGCTAGCTTGAATCCAGTGGCACAGTGAGCAAGGGACCCACGTCTGGGCATACCCATCCCACTTAGGGCGAAAAGTGTTACGGCAAACAAATGATGGACGGAATGCTGACAATGTAGACATTCTACCCCAGTCAAAAGGTCTGGGTTAAATCCATCGTTCTTTTGCTCACTACGCCACCCCAGTTTGGACCCAGCCATATGCAAATCAGTCTTGACCCTGAACCCCATGGGAACAGTCCAGACCGAACTGCCAGGCCAGGTCCTCCCTGAACCGTAAACAAGCATCCTGGGAGTGGTTTCAGGGTATGTCATCCTTCTTCAGCCAGGCTAGCTTGAATCCAGTGGCACAGTGAGCAAGGGACCGACGGCTGGGCAAACCCATCCCACTTAGGGCAAAAAGTGTTACAGCAAACAAATGATGGACGAAATGCTGACAATGCAGACATTCTCCCCCAGTCAAAAGATCTGGGTTAAAATCCATCGTTCTTTTTCCCACTACGCCACCCCAGTTTGGACCCAGCCATATGCAAATCAGTCTTGACCATGTGCGCCTTGGGAACAGTCCAGACCGAACTGCCAGGCCAGGTCCTCCCTGAACTGGAAACAAGCATCCTGGGACTGGTTTCAGGGTATGTCACCCTTCCTCAGCCAGGCTAGCTTGAATCCAGTGGCACAGTGATCAAGGGACCTACGTCTGGGCATACCCATCCCACTTAGGGTGAAAAGTGTTACAGTAAAGAAATGATGGACAGAATGCTGACAATGCAGACATTCTCCCCAAGTCAAAAGATCTGGGTTAAATCAATCGTTCTTTTGGCCACTACGCCACCCCACTTTGACCCAGCCGTATGCAAATCAGTCTTGACCCTGTGCCCCTTGGGAAGAGTCCAGACCGAACTGCCGGGCCAGGTCCTCCCTGAACCGGAAACAAGCATCCTGGGACCGGTTTCAGGGTATGTCCCCCTCCTTCAGCCAGGCTAGCTTGAATCCAGTGGCACAGTGAGCAAGGTACCCACGTCTGGGCATACCCAACCCACTTAGGGCGAAAAGTGTTACAGCAAAGAAATAATGGACGGAATGCTGAAAATGCAGACATTCTCCCCAGTCAAAAGATCTGGGTAAAATCCATTGTTCTATTGCCCACTACGCCACCCCAGTTTGGACCCAGCCAGATGCAAATCAGTCTTGACCCTGTGCCCCATGGGAACAGTCCAGACCGAACTGCAAGGCCAGGTCTTCCCTGAACCGGAAACAAGCATACTGGGACCGGTTTCAGGGTATGTCACCCTTCTTCAGCCAGGCTAGCTTGAATCCAGTGGCACAGTGAGCAAGGGACCCACGTCTGGGCATACCCAACCCACTTAGGGCGAGAAGTCTTACAGCAAACAAATGATGGACGGAATGCTGACAATGCAGACATTCTCCCCCAGTCAAAAGATCTGGGTTAAATCCATAGTTCTCTTGCCCACTACGCCACCCCAGTTTGGACCAAGCCATATGCAAATCAGTCTTGACCCTGTGCCCCATGGGAACAGTCCAGACCGAACTGCCAGGCAAGGTCCTCCCTGAACCGGAAGCAAGCATCCTGGGACCATTTCAGGGTATGTCACCCTTCTTCAGCCAGGCTAGCTTGAATCCAGTGGCACAGTGAGCAAGGGGACCCACGTCTGGCCATACCCATCCCACTTAGGGCGAAAAGTGTTACAGAAAACTAATGATGGACGGAATGCTGACAATGCAGACTTTCTCCCCCAGTCAAAAGATCTGGGTTAAATCCATTGTTCTTTTGCCCACTACGCCACCCCAGTTTGGACCCAGCCATATGCAAATCAGTCTAGACCCTGTGCCCCATGGGAACAGTCCAGACCGAACTGCCTACAAGCTATCCTGGCTGAAGAGGGGTGAAACCCCGAAACCGGTCCTAGGAAACCGGTCCTAGGATGCTTGTTTCCAGTCCAGGAAGGACCTGACCTGGCAGTTCATGCTGGACTGTTCCCATAGGGCACAGGGTCAAGACTGATTTGCATATGGCTGTGTCCAAACTGGAATGGCATGGTGAGCAAAAAAACAATGGATTTAGGCCCATATTTCTGTACTGGGGTGAAGGTATGACATTGTTCTGCATTCTGTCCATCAATAGTTCCTTTGCATTTGTCACCCTGAGTGGGACGCGTATGCTCAGACGTGAGTCCTGTGCTCTCCATGCCACTGGAATCAAGCTATCCTGGCTGAAGAAGGGTGAAACCCCAAAACCGGTCCTAGGATGCTTGTTTCCAGTCCAGGGAGGACCTGGCCTACCAGTTCGTGCTGGACTATTCCCATAGGGCACAGGGTCAAGCCTGATTTGCCTATGGCTGGGTACAAACTGGAATGTCATGGTGAGCAAACAAACGATGGAATTAGGCCCAGATCTCTGTACTGGTGTGAATGTATGACATTGTTCTGCATTCTGTCCATCAATAGTTCTTTTGCATTTGTCACCCCGAGTGTGACGGGTATGCTCAGATGTGAGTCCCGTGCTCTCCATGCCACTGGAATCAAGCTATCCTGGCTGAAGATGGGTGAAACCCCGAAACCTGTCCTAGGATGCTTGTTTTCAGTCCAGAGAGGACCTGGCCAGGCAGTTCGGGCTGGACTGTTCCCATAGGGCACAGGGTCAACATCCATTTTCATATGGCTGGGTCCAAACTGGAATGGCATGGTGAGCAAAAAAATGATGGATTTAGGCCCAGATCTCTGTACTGGTGTGAATGTATGACATTGTTCTGCATTCTGTCCATCAATAGTTCTTTTGCATTTGTCACCCCGAGTGGGATGGGTATGCTCAGATGTGAGTCCCGTGCTCTCCATGCCACTGGAATCAAGCTATCCTGTCTGAAGAGGGGTGAATCCCCGGAACCGGTCCTAGGATGCTTGTTTCCAGTCCAGGGAGGACCTGGCCTGGCAGTTCGAGCTGGACTGTTCCCATAGGGCACAGGGTCAAGACCGATTTGCATATGGCTGGGTCCAAACTGGAATGGCATGGTGAGCAAAAAAACAATGGATTTAGGCCCAGATCTCCGTACTGGTGTGAATGTATGACATTGTTCTGCATTCTGTCCACCAATAGTTCTTTTGCAAGTGTCTGTGATGTGCATCATACTATTCCCTGGGAAGATACAAGGTGAAACAAAGGTTTGGTAAAGCTACTCAAAATGTATCAATACTACACCCATATGATAACATTTAACGACTGGTTCTTACGTGGCAAGGCGCAGACTCCTATGCCTCCAAACTTCAGCCAGACTGCCGGCTTACAACCATTATAGGTATATGGGGACCCAGATTCCAAGCCGGATTCTGTTGGCCACAATACATTGTGGGCACCCTCAGCACATGCTGGGCCTTGCAGCGTTCCTCTGCCCGAGTAAGCTTCACTACTGGCACACGCATGCCCTGCAGTTAATGAGATGAGACGTGTGCAAGGCGGTATGTAGTGGTACAAATCAGACTTCAAATCCCATGTGCTGAGTTTCCCCTTCTCACTGAGCCATAACTGAGCAATAGCTCTATCCAACTGTGCTAAGGCCCTCAAAAGCCCAGTGCTGATGTCCCCATTCACTGTGAGTACTACATAGTAGTGATGCGCTTCTTCTCTGCAATCACTGCAAGCCGATCTATAAGTCCTTCGTTCCCCTGATGCTGCTCTGACATGTCCCTGTCTGAGCATCAGCCTCCCAAACTCCTGCTTCAGCTCTAACCCCCACCTGCTAGTGAGAGCAGACTGGTTCTCAGTACTCTATTTCATGTAGGTATGGATGCTTGTACGCCTGGCTGCTCAGTCTCATTTCCACAAACAGAAGCATACAGCTAAAAGTTATACCTTGAGGAACTGTTACCAAACTCATTGACTCATTCTATCAAACTTGAAAGGATGAAAAGCTTACCTTACAACCCGTGTCTAAAATTCTCCTTAATCCCACTCACTGTTCCAAGAATAGAGCTTTCCCCACCCTGCCCGCTGTGGGTCTGGGACTTCCACAAGATGTTGAAACTCTTCCCGAGACCACACACATGCTTCCCCTCCCAGCCCCCTCCATGATGGCCTTTGAGTATGAAGGACTGCATGGAGTGGAGAGAAGGTACTGCTATGAGTGAGATGCTGCTAGAAGTGGGAGAAAGGGGTAATGGACAGACCGGAGCCTCTGCAGTAGAATAGACAAAACAGAAGTGCTCTAAGCTGGGATTCCCTTATCAGACCTGTTCAACTACTGTCTTGTGGCCTTAGATGCTGCACAGCTGTCTTTATTTGATCTTCACTGATATCGAGTAAAAGTAGGAATGGTGCAGAAATTAGGAGTTCTTTGCTGACTTGGACTAGACTCCTGTTCTTCTGGGCTACTGCTTGGGTAAACATGGTTCCATTTCTAGGCAAAACCCTCATTTTTACAGCATTGACTGATCACACCTTCCGGCCCCTTACCAATATAGGCAGAAAGCACAAACAGATCTTGGCACCATGCTCTTCCAGCCCTAGCTGCTGCTGCTGGCAGAGGTGCAGGGCCCTCAGAGTACAGTGACAAACTTTACATTAAGATGAAAACCGTTATTCAATATTAAATTTGAAAAAACTATATATTTCATTTAAAACATCATAAGTGTAACATAAATATATAAAGGGGGTACTATTAAACGCTTTGCAAATCGTTTAAGTACATTTTTGTTGGAAAAGAAAAAAGCCAACCGGCGTATTAATGGGAATGAGACAAGTAGGATATATGATATGGCTCCATAATGATCAGCAGACCAAGTCCATTGCCATCTTGAACCCGCGTATTTGAAGGTGCTCCCCTAAGTCATAATGAACAAACATGAGGCTTGGTGAAAATGAATTTGCCAAGAATTTAAACAAAATAATAGTCCAAATTTGCTCTGGTAAATACATTCGCTCATATGTGTTTATTTCACACTGCCAGGGATCATATGGTTGCATGGCCTCTTCTGCAATACATTTGCATGAGGGCGTTGCCCCATGCACATGAAGAAATGCTGTGGCTCCGCACCTGCGACATAATACCCATTTCGCTTCTATATATCTCACCACAGACTCTTTTACTTTCTAAATGTCTTTTTTTTTACTAATATTAGTCACCATGTGAGAGGATGTGGCTTAATGACCGGAGCGGCCGACCTTGAACCAGTATTGAGTCTGGCGGGAGGCTCAAACATCCTATGATTCTGGGCAAATCACTTAATCTCCCCATGCCAAAAAATGAATGTGTCCATCTGTAAGGCAACCGGTGCTCATGTAACACACGCTGATACCTTTGGGTCGAATTTGTGCTATATACAACTGCACAAAAAAATATTATGTATTGTGATATATAGCTAGACAGACAGATAGACAGACAGACAGACAGACAGATAGATGGGTCTGATTTCTACAATAAGTCTTCATCCTGCCTTTTAGGAGGTAAATATAAGAGGTCCACTGTAATTCCAGAACCTCACAATTACAATTGCAGTGCATAACCATGTTACTGGCCCCATCAGCAATTTCAGGCCTCTCATAACGAGAGGCAAAGTTGTTTTCTAAGGAGTTTCAGACTAAGGGCCTAATTTATAGGCTGACGGAGAGGGAACTTATCACAATGGCGACAAAGTTCCCGACCCACCAACACAGTGGTATACCTGCCTGATTTAAATGTGGGCCAGCCATGGATTTGGCTGGCGGTAACTACTCCATTACCACCATGACCAAACTTCTCTAATGGTCCGAAGGAGTAATGGCCATCAGAGATTTGATATATGCCTCTCCGTCCTATTAGGATGGGTGGACATATAGTTATTTTTACACTGCCTATCACCGCTGAAAAAACCTGATGTTAAGGGACAGTAAAGAACAAAAAATGCCCCCTCGCTTACCTCAATTATACAGGTGGCATTATTGTAGAATACAATTGAGCATTGATGGTGCTTTGCCCTGTTATGTCATTGTATAATTGTTGAATTAAATAAGCACTGAAAAACAGCCTTTCAGTTTTAGGCAAGTTGTTTTGGCACTAATGAGAAGCCATGAATAGGGAAGTGCAGCAGAGCAAACTTCAGCCAACTGGCCCTTGGAGTCACTCCGGTTAGCTGGGGTGAAAGGACCAGGTGCAGGCCCTTCTCAAAGAGCAGGGCAGTCCTTAAATGACCAGACAATCCTCTGGGGTATAAGGCAGCCCTCAAGCAGAAAGGCAGTCCGCTGGGTAACAAGACAGGATTTAAGCATCAGGACAGTCCTCTGGGGAATGAGGAAGACCTCAAACAGTAGTGCAGTCCTCTGGGGAACAATACAGTCCTTCCCATTGTAATGCACACACGTCCAGGAGTATACTGAAGTGTTGCTCTGAGGGTTCAATATTTATACCTGGTGCCAGCATTTGAAGTAGAGAAATGCCTATACTTCCTCCACATCTGTTCCCTGTAAGTTTTTCCCTACCCATTATAAGGCTCCAAGACATCTGGGGTGATAAATAACTAGTGTCAGGTTAATTTGTGTGCGCTAGAGGAAAGCCCTTTGAAGTGTAAGTGGGGCTGGACACAGATACAACTTCGGCCATCCATGACAGGATGATGCATTATGCCTACACCTAGTGCCCTTTCCCTCACTGTCTGGCAGAAATACATAAACCTAGACTTTAGGAGTCCTAAATGCCTTCTCTGAATACCGAAAGTCTTAAAATAAGGGTTTTTCTCAGTTTAGTAGTAGTAAAGTTAGGACTCCTAACTTTAGGACTCCTAAATGCCTTCTATGAATACCTAAAGTCATAAAATTAGGAGTTTTCTCAGTTTAAGAGTAGTAAAGTTAGGATTCCTAACTTTACTACCCCTAAACTGAGAAAAATCCTAATTTTAAGACTTTCGGTATTCACAGAAGGCAATTTAGGAGTCCTAAAGTTAGGATTCCTAACTTCTGTGAATACCAAAATGAGTAAGTGCCTTCTGTGAATACCAAAATGAGTAAGTGCCTTCTGTGAATACCAAACTGGTAGGATTTTGTCTTAAGTTAGTTCTGTGAATCGGGCCCACTGGGTTTAACGCAAAATATGAGGTAGTCACTATGATGGGGGCGTTTGGAAAATAAATGGGACCGTTATTGATGTTCTTTGAATGACTAATGTTCATTTCAACTTTAATGTTATTTAAATGTAGATGGTAACAAACTCAGCATGTTTAAGACAAACAGACAACAACTTTAACAAAATAGATCGAGAAAGTCTGTCAGTTAATCACATGTATAACAATTATGATGATGGCTATGTACATGAAACATTTGAATTTGTTTATTTTTTAGTGGCCCCTGATGAAGGGAATACTCCTGAAATGCATTGGGCATTTTAATAAAGACGTGACATGTGGCAACTACTTCTCCTGTGGTTTTGAGAACATCTTTGCATCACATTTGAATGAATAAAATTAATTGAAGGAATTGAAAAATGGTGAAAAGGAAATTGTGCATAAAATGGATAAACAGAAGATTTAAGTATCAAGTATTTGATTGATTGGATTCATTCGGTTACGTGACTGTGCAGCTTGTATTGGAACTAGAATGTGGTTCCTTTGTGTTCAGTTAAGAAGAGAAAATGCCATCTTTCTAAAAGTCTACAGACAAAATGTTTGGGAAGGAATATTTCAAATATACTTTTCAACTCGTGATCTCTCACAAATTGGCCAACACATTGAAAAGTATATTTGAAATAATTCATACAGGAACATTTCGTCTGTAGATTGATTACTAAGTTCCCTGGGGGACTATTGGGTTGTCCTGGTGTGTTTAAAGAGCTTTCTAAAAATGCCATATTCATAATTTTGTCGTAAAATCTGAGATAAGTTATAAAGGTGCTGCTTTAGTGGTTGGCACAATGAGTGCGGTAGGCCCATTAGTAGCATCTCATTTACAGGCCCTGTGTATGATGTAATGTCATATACTAGGGACTTTAAAGTAAAATCAAATGTGGCAATCAGACATAGGCCATTTTTAACATATTCTAGGGAGAGAGCAGAAGCACTTCAGTACTAGTTTGTAGTGGTAAAGTGAAGAGAGTCCTAATGCCAACAAAAACACACTTCAGGGGGTGACCCTGCAGAGAGGGCCACATCCAACAGTCTGTTTGACACCTAATCTGTCAAAACATAGACCAAAATAGTACTTGGTGGACAAGTGATGCCATTGCAAATTACTGCCAACAAATTTACCCATCACTGCTAACACTTTGCAAAAACCAAAACACCATCCCTCTAACATTTAAAGCCCTATTTAATTTTTGGTGGATGGAGTGTCGTCTTATGGCCTGACAGAGGACTTAATGTATGCCAGGCTGAGGGTACTCTGCTCCCAAATTTAGAAGCGACTACCAAGCTGACAGTCTTTTCAAAAGCATTGGTGGGATCCGCCGTCAGGGTCGTTCCTGTCACTACCTTTTTTTAGTTTGACTCACGGCTCCATCAATATGACGGAACAAACGCGTCAAACATTTTTATTTTCAAAAAGAAAATGGCAAAATGGGATTTCCTTTTTCAAAATATTTAAAAACTCCTCCCCTTACCATATGAGTTCTCTCTCATGGCACATGGTGAGGAGAGCATTGAGCAGTCTTCACCACCCCTTACCACAAGGACTTTCTTGACAGTGACGGGCAGTCAAAACTAACCTGTATGTATCTCCATCTAAGGGGCATATTATCAAGGACGGCGTTAAAATTATCGCCGTTTTAGCGGCAGAAAACTGCCGCTAAAGCGGCGATAATGGGCTTGATATTCTGCCCTGGAGAATTCCAATAGAAGCCCATGTTCACACCAGAACATGGACTTCTATTGGAATTCTCAAAGGCATATTATCAAGCCGATTATCGCCGCTTTAGCTGCAGTTTTCTGCCGCTAAACCGGCGATAATTTTTAACTCCGTCCTTGATAATATGCCCCCAAATTAGTTGGGCGGACATAGAGGTCAGCCTGTGACAGCCCTTACTCAGTTTGACCATCAGAGGGGTGTAACCACAGTGAAGACGGAGTAGTCTTCACTCTGGCTACACCAAATGTTCAAAATCTGGGGGGCAGACCATTGTTGACGGTAAGGATATTCCATCGCCGCTTCAACGGACTTTCCCTACCGTCAACATAAAAATTAGGCCCTTAATAGACTCTTGAAAAGATTTGCGATACCGGAAATGAAACAAGTACCTTAGTGTTGACAGGTCGCAGAAATGACAATAGCTTATCACTTTCACTCCTCCAGAGACATGTATGAACGTATAGCAGGAGAGAGCCTCACCTGACAGCGATGGGAAACAATCAGTGAAAGTCTAGGTGGGAAAGAAGGAAGGGGGTAAAATTTCACAGCTGGGAGGAAACGTTGATTGGATTCCCAGGTGTCAACAAGGTCAAATGTCGCCAAGAGCAGGTTCTGACTGTCACCTCTCTTAATACCAAGACAAATTGTTGAAACGTGCCAGTTGAATGTCTATGAACAGCTGGCTCTTTGAAGCCTTTCCTGTCTGTGCCTCCTGAAATGCAAATTAAAACTGACAGGGCTTTTCACCCCTTCAAAAAAATACATTTTTAAAGGAAAGCTGAATGAAAGCACATAATTGATGCAAACCTCACGTGCAGTACGCTGAAACCAGGTAAATATATATTTTTAGGCAAAAAGCACATTAGTCAACTGAGCTTCTCTGTCAGAAAGTGCATGGTAAACATATATCTAAATTCAAAATCTCCTGTTTCTATTTGGTTTCTGCAGTGCTATCGACTGCAATGTTATACATTTCCTTTCAGAAGGCAATTTACTGGACCGATATCAAATGTCTTTTTGTAGAGCTTTCATCTCTCTTAAAATGTGTGTTTCCTTTGCTGTTGAAAAGCAAGAACAGAGGTCAAGGTCATGCCTCTTTGCATGACATCTCAATATGGCAGCATTTATAATTTCTTCCCTGAGGCCGCCCTGTTCTCTGCTCATGGGCAAAGTGAGGCAACTCTGTAATATAATGTATGTGTATGCCTTGGCAGTGAAAATAAATGTGGCCCAATAACACTTATTATTAAGTGCAACTCAATAAACATATATTCACACATTTATTATTGCAGTGCAATGGTCAAAATAGAGTTTATTACCACAGAACCTCAAGCTTAGCACAACAAAAACAGTTTTTGCTGCCTCACAGATTGCATTTAACAATTAATTTACAAAGGGAAATAGCTCATGTCATACAGTGTATTCCATCAGATTTCACCATACTGCACAAATGTAACCCCTTGGACCGTGTGTTTGCTTAAATACCTTTTGTTAAAGCAAGTACCTATGGAAAAAATGACATAAACTGTATGTACAGATGTGCAGTAAATAATTTACTATTTGTTACCGTTGTTGAGAGGGGAGGGACATCATTGATCACTGCAGGCTTCGCCTCTCATGAGTCTTGGGCTGTCCGCACACTCAACACACTCCCTTAGACCAGGGAAGATGTGCAATGTTGGTGCTGCTGGATTTGTCCGCAGCCTTTGACACGATTTCCCACAGGATCCTCCTGAATAGACTTCACTATTTAGGAGTTACAGGAACGGTTTTGACATGGTTTCGTTCATTTCTTGAAGGTCATTCGCAACAAGTGTTTCTGCATCCCTATGTCTCCAGCTCTTGCCCCATGTTATATGGTGTTCCTCAGGGCTCTGCTTTAAGCCCCACCCTTTTTAATGTCTATCTGACTCCCCTTGCGGCAATAGCTGAAAAATGTGGGGTGAAGGTTGTCTCGTATGCAGATGATACACAACTGGTGTTTTCTTTTAAAGAACACAACGAGACAGCCTTCGTCAATTTTAGACAGTGTCTCTTAAATATCTCATCATGGATGACGGACAGCTGCCTAAAATTGAACACTGATAAGACAGAGGTCTTATTTTTTAACTAACCGACCCCTCCATGCACTGCGCTGTGGTGGCCAACCGAGTTAAACCCGCCTCCGCTACCAGTTTCCTCTGCCAGGAATTTGGGTGTCAAGTTTGACGCCCAATTCACTGGCAAGGCACAAATTGCTCATGTCTCCTCTCGGTGCTTTTGGGAACTTAAGGTTTTGCGCAGATTTCTTCACTTCCTGCCGATGGAGTGTAGGAAGTCAATAGTCAATAGTGCATGCTTTAATTACTTCACAACTCGACTATGCCAATAGCCTTTATATTGATCATCCTGAGTACTTGATGAGGAGACTACAGCTGATACAAAATGCGGCAGCTAGGTTGATCAGAAATGTGCCACTGCGACATCATATTACCCCCCATTTACGCAGCCTACATTGGCTCCCAGTTAGGAGAAGAGTGCAGTTTAAAGCTCTAGCATTTGCACACAGAGCAATCAGAGGGACCGGACCTCAATATCTGAAGCAGAGATTTCAAAAATACATCCAAGCTAGGGCACTTAGATCTAATAGTCGTAACTTTTTGGTCATTCCTCGTTTTGTGAACACAGTGATCGGTGGGCGTGCGTTTTCTGTAAAAACTGCTACCCTGTGGAATACTATGCCCAATCACCTGAGAAAAATAGATACGGAAATCCTGTTCTGGAGAGCACTGAAGACATGGCTTTTCGGCCTTCCCTAGATACGTTGGTCTTCTCTGGTTTCTTCCTCCCCTAGGTACGATGCCAGCACCGGGACACTTCCGTTGTAGGTAGCCGTGCGCTCTATAAGCTTCAATAATAATAATAATAAAAACAATGCTTTTAAATAGCATAATTATTGCAAATCTGTATATATACTATATATATATATCCAGTTACCACTCCAAAGCGCTTACTTTGCTGTTATGCTTGCCGAAATGGCGTTTTAATGTTTCAATCAGTGCATACGGTCATAACGTATATATATATATATATATTCGCAATCCTGCAGCTCCTACTGGGAGATCCGCCTGTGGTTCAGTGGTTCGAGATGCCGGCGGAGCAAGACCTGCGTCACAATTCCAAAATGCTACAATAATTCTCGCTCTCTGGTTCCGTTTGAAAGGAAAGTTTTAATGCTCAGGGTTGTTGCTTGATCACACCCTCCTTCTAAGCCATCTGGCCACTAATCTGTCCATCCGTCTTTCCATCAGCCTATTTATTTTTTAGCTGGCCTGTCTGTCTATCTATCTATCTATCTATCTATCTATCTATCTATCTATCTATCTATCTATCTATCTATCTATCTATCTATCTATCTATCTATCTATCTATCTATCTATCTATCTATCTATCTATCTATCTATCGTCCGTCCGTCCGTCCGTCCGTCCATTCATCCATCTATCTCACCATCATCCTACTCAATTGTAATGCATCTTAATTTTCTATATCCATTTATTCTTCTATGCGCATGTATGGAGACACTAAGGCCCATATTTACAAGGCCCTTGCGCTGCCGTTGCGCCACTTTTTGTGATGCGATGGCATTGTAAACCACTAAATCATATTTATGAAACCATGCAAAGCCACTTTGAGTGGCTTTGAATGACTCATAAATATGGAGTAAGGCAAGGAAGCTCAAATCGCAGCGTTGCCATACTCTGCGCTGCGGAGGCGTGCCATGGGCATTGCGGTGGGTGTTCATACGCAACACCTGTGGATTTTGACGCATTCTCAGATTTACAAGACTGTGTAAACCTGGCGATGAACCTAAACCTTATACTTCTCCAAGCGAGGCAACCCGAGGTGCAATATCACGATTTCTCCTAGTCTTTTAGGTCTCGCTGAGGCCAGCGCATGCCCTGGCTCGTAGAGACATTTTGTATGTGAGTTTTCAAAGCGCTGCTGGCTGGCCTAGCGCTTGCGTTCACGCGACCGTGCACGCGCGCTAGCCTTCAGCAGCACTTTGAAAACTCGTGCGTCATCACGATCGCGATCGCTTTCAGAGCGATCGCGATGACGCACGCGCGCACACAACTCACGCTTCTCCCCCTCCCCCACCACATATCGCGTCTCCGGCAGCTCGCGCGCGGCCAACGCTTGTTATGAAAACTACTAGCCTTTGGAGAGCTGTGAATTTAGCCACTATCTAGTATACTCTTACCGCCAGGTGAAATATTCATTACATTACAACTATGTGCTCTAGATTGCTCACTAAACATTATAAACATGCAAGCAGTAATGTAATTCCACTTACACTGACAACAAAGCATTATGTACGATCAACGCGTTCCAAAATGAGAGCTTTTATTTAAAAAAATAACTTTAAATACATAATCTAGACTTAACGGCTGGAATGTGATTAGCAAGTAAGACTGACAAGCATTTAAAAGAAATAACAAAATACAGTTCTGCGATAAGCAGGCAAACGTCTCTTTAACGCTCCGTGCTGTAGACTTCAGGTACTTAAAGATAGCAGTCACAGTTTTCTTGGGTTCCACGCTGTACATTGTACACTACAGTTATTGGCACAACTAACTAGCACACGAGTTGTTCTCAGGCCTTAGTGCATGGTTACCTTTCAGCATGCTTCTCCCTGTCGAAGCTCCGAAGATATTCAGAAAGACGCTCCTGGCGCCCAGAGACGTGGTGGCCTCCAGCAGAGCACCGGTGACGCAGTCAGACACTGTGATCCTGTGTGAGGTGGCGTGGTACCCGGCCCACGTGCCTCGTGCACATCCTAATCTACAGGATAAACCACTGCTTCTTCTGCACACGGAAGCGGTTCCTGGGATAATTCTTGCAGGGCTGAATAAATGGAGAGCAGGTTCTGAAGCCACTTCACCATCCCTCACTTGACTGTAAATCTGTAAACAATGAAAATGCACAATGTTAATATCCCTTCTAACAGAGGCTGCAGTGCTGTGTCTCTTCAGTACAAGTTAATTTTTAATTTCTAGATAGATGAATTTTCACATTCTTCCTCCACACCTTTTTTGTGTAGTTTTATGGTTGCAGATTACAATTCCTGCTACCCTGCAGGCCGACCTTACCAGAGTACACTTGTTTGCAATGTGGCAAAGCAATGACCGTAAAAACAAGAAGAATAAGTCAATAGGTGCCACCTCTAAGAACACCATCTTGCAAAGTACTGCCTGACTTAACTGTAGTCATTTAATTTAAAACAAAACAAATATTAAAAAGAGACTTGACGTAGCTGTAGAACATGTGAAGCAATTTACGGGACTACACCAGGTAAAGAGTCATGTAGAAAAATATCTCATCACATATTTGTAATATTGTCCCATTTGTCCCATCTAGAACAGCATTTGATCACGGAACTTGCCCGAGAAAGTTTGCAGGTAATAGGGCCAGTCACATCTAAAATAGTAATTTCATATAAAATGAGCACGTCTATAAGGGAATCATGAAGAAATTACAACCCATCAATGTACTTCATTACCTCAGTCATGGTATGGAGCTTATTTAACTGAGTTTCGGCACCTTCACAAGCCGCTCGGCTTCATGTTTAAACCAGCTAATAACAACCAATGGATAACCATATCTGGCTCCAGCATGGGAGGGTTTGTGTTGCTATGTACTGGAAACAGATAGCTGAGCAGCTGGCAAGCGAGGAGAGTGGTCAATAAGGCAAACATCTCCCCAGAGCAGGTTCAGGACTGAAGGCCCAGCTCCATGAGGCGTCCCTCCATCTTTACATCACTGATCTGTGAAGGATTCAACATCGACACATCTGAAAACCACCACTAGCTGTTCTGTCTACCTAAACTCTGCAACCCTGTAGTGACAGCAAAGGAGGGCCCTACTAGTAATTACATGCAAACTCCCTTCTAATAGCTATGATTCTGGAAAGAAAAATTAATGGACCTTTTTATTAGCACACTTAGAACAACCATTGGCAAACAGAACAAGCATTTGCAATGCAATAGGTCTTGCATTTGCACGAGTTTAAGCTATTGGCATTGTAAATTACAATGTCTTTTATTTATCTGTTTTGATAATTAACACATAAATAACAAGCATTTGCAATGCAATAGGTCTCGCATTAACGCCAGTTTGAGCTACTGACATTGCAAATAACAAAGCCTTTGATTTGTGTTTTAGTTTTTAAAACAGAAATAAAAGGCATTTTGTCATTTACAATGCCAATAGCTTAAATAAGTGTAAATGTGAGACCTATTGCATTGCAAATGCTTGTTCTTCTTTCTTTTTAAGTTCAGAAAAAAAAATGTATTGATGAAAATAAAGATGTCAATACAAAAGTCATAACAATAAATTCATGTCAATACAATACAATAGGTTGAACCCTACGGACTTATGGATATAAAATAAACAGTTGATACATAAAAGTAGACCATAAAAGTATTGGAGTTATATATAATCTGGGAACGTATAAGGAGATCAAGGGGGTTTTAAAACTTCCTGCTGAGATGTTTTTAGCCGAGAACACCGTTTGGCACATACATCAAGATAAAGTGTAACAGGGGACCACAAATCCAAACGTTTCGCTTTGTTCTTCTTTCTATGTGTGCTGAAAAGCTTCTCAGGATTGTTTCTGTGCAGGAAGGTTCCCCTTCCTGCACAAAAAAAATCCTGCATGCAATTTTGTGCAATAGTGCTTGTGTTTGCGCTATACTGCTATAACAACGCCAGCGCAGGGGCAATGTAGTGGAATGTGCTTTATTCCACAGATACAGCACATTTCTGCCCCTTTCCTGTGGCGTAGGCCAGCGCAGCACCAACATCTCATAAATCTGCCCTTTAGCGAATAATATAAAAGTTAATAATTCATTTTAGCTGCAGAAGGAACCGGGCAGCCGTCCGATGACAGTGGTTAAAGACACTCATGAATTGAGTGGAAACGCTGTGCTCGCCGGCTCCCGCTGCGCGGGCCACGGAGGGTCGCTGAACTTGAGTTCATTTCCGATTCCACTCTCTGACTCGGCCGCTTTGAAGACTGCTGCGGGGATATAATCACTCTTCCCGTGCTCTGGTGAAAACCCACACAGACAGACAAGTCGTTCCCCAGCGCTGTAATTCACAGTTTTACCCTCTACGCACTCCGAGGTCTCATTGCGACTGTACAGATCGTTATTTCTTCACAAAAAATGTGCCCTTCGCGCTTGTTAGTAGAAACGTGCTCCAGTGCTCGCGCAGCTCTAACAAGTCTACGTAAATGGCGCCAAAGTCTGGAAGTGCAGCCATCTCTCCGTGGGAGGCCCGCTCTCCTATCCTCTAACTGGCTGTGTGAAGTGAATCAGCAGTGCTTTTAGGAATTTCATCCCCAGCGATTTTCCTGCAACACTCCTTCCTTTATTTGTTGATCCGAAATTTAAAACACGGAGGATAAATATTGTCATTTGCCAGGTGCCCAGGAGAGTGCTTGCAGGGGATGCAGGGCTTTGATTTCTATGTTTTTCTCTCTTTAAGGTGGCAGGGGAGCATGGGGAGAAGTGTTTCCAAGTGCGGGAGCAGGCATGGGTATTTTTGAAGTGCTAGGAAATCTATATGAATAAGACAGGACCCTGTAGCCCCAACCCTGCAAGCTCCCCACAGCCCTTCAGGGGGCCCCATTCATCACGAGACCAATAAATATCTCTGAGATATGGGAGACTCAGAGGACCCTTCTCACATTCTGCAGGTGGGCCCCATCATTTTGTGTTAGCCACTGATTCTTTTATGCCTGTATACTGTGCATCGGGGTGGGAGAAGGGTTCCAGCCAGTGCTATTGGTCAGTATTGTTGTTTGTGTTCAGTGGTCCAGGCCAAAAGATAATCCCTGCTCTATTGCTGGAAAGCCAAGACTCTTTCACAACTTAACTCTCCAGGGCTGCATGATCGACTTGTCAATCTTAACTAGAGGAGGTATGGTTTTGCTACTCAGAAACAGTCTGGCAAAGTAACAACTGACCTTAATGAGCAATGTCCAACTAGTGTCATTTTAGATCCAGCCGAGAAGTAGCTTTTGTTCATCATGTACAGATACAGATACTAGTCATTATACATACAGACACATAAAGAGACTCACTGGTAATATTCCTTTCTCCGAGTGCAGGCCTTCCTGGACACAGTACCTATGTCATGAGCCAATGTTGCTCTGAACTGTAAAAGTCACCAAGCTCAAAATAATATCCGTTTTCCATCCCTCCAATAAGACTAACTTCTTTAACCGTCACATGATTAACATAAAAAGGAAATCAGCCCAACTCACTTCCTGTAATACCAAGCTATTCAGTCTACTTACAGCCGAATACCAGCTGCAAAGGGAGAGATGAGAAACTTCAACTCAGACGAGGAAGACCGGCACTCAGAGTGATGAAGATTACTGATAGGTAACCTGGTCACTACCTCCTCTTTCGTTTTCCTAATCACAGTCCTTACATCATGAACTTATACCGAAGCACACATCAGCTTTGTAAATGACACTTACTAAATAAGTGCTGTGTGTCATAAATTTGCTAACAATTAGTGAGCAAAACATGTCTCTACACTATAAACTAGCATTATGAATTCATCTCAGAACCCCAAAATAGATGTTCCACATGAAGCAGAACCATACTTAATAACATACCCCATTCCCTAATCCTTCTCACTGATGAAATGGCTAGAAAAATGCCACTTTTTAAGTTAAAAATTAATCTGTACCTTATCTAGGAGGCATGCTTGTAAAACCTGTAACACCAAAAGGCAAATCACAGGATGGTGCTGGGCAATGTCTCACTGGAGCAAAAAAACTCCTCAAAAACCTTAACAACAAAGGCGATATGTTCCCTTGTTGAGGATTTCTAAATGCTCTTAATGCTGCCCACCGGAAGCATAGAGTAGCGGTTGCTTCTGTCTGAATGGGGATTCATGTATCTCAGTCTTCGAGTACTCTCATTAAATAAACCCTGTCATTGGTCGTATGGACCTTTGTTCATCCACAAGGAGAACTGAGAAGGAGCAATCTTTTACATCAAGCACCATCAATAGTGAAGTCCAATCAGGGCTTCACATGAATCAATAAAGAGAGTTGGTGCGAGTTAAACAGTTTTATAAACAAATTCATTTAAATTGATTTATTTAATCAGTAAACATTAATATTTAATCATAATCATTAGAGATTCAAATACTCCAACAGTAGGTATGCCAAAACAAGATTAAATACCACATTAGGGTTAATTTCTTCAATGAGCAAAGTAAGGTGTCAGTTCCAGAAACCCAAATGGCTGGTTTTGATGAGAGAAATAGAAATACACAGGCATGAAGCCTTAGCACATAAGCAATGCAAGTTAGCAAAAGCTAGGAAGTATTCTCAGCTGTAAACCAGCAGGCTTAAAGGGAAGGACTCATAGGGTTCTCTCCTGAAAGATCTGCTCTGCTCTGACAACAAACTAAGGAACACACACTAATATAAATCTGCCAGACATCATTGGTAAGAAATAACCAATAAATTCTCGGCAAACTCTGGGAGCAGGTAAACTCCCTTGTTTCTCACATATTCATAATGAAGCAGAGAAGTTTAGTGTTCGAAATGATACACTAGACATATCTTGCAGCTCAAACATTTCTTCCCACGAGTTGGGTTTCCTGCCATCTCCTCTCCTCCTGGTGAGAACTTCACTATCAGTTGTCTAATACGTACCAAATTCCTATTCGTTAGCTAACAGAAGGCTTCTGGAAAGTTGCAACATCTGCAGTGGGAGAGAAAAACATCTTGTGTAAGACACCAGCTTAATGCAAAAACAGGCCTCCCTAATGTGTAATATCAACATTGAATATGGTATCGGTAGTCTGGCTAACTTAAGTCACTGCATTGTGTCTCTTAAATTGCGTGCCTTAAATACCTAAATATGATTACCAACTACAAATTTGCAGTTATTACATGTGCAATATTCAGCATAAAGTTTTGCACTTTTCAGTTAAATGTAGTTAATTTACAAAATGAGAAAATTTGCTCCATCTAGCCATGTCAGAATGAATCCATCCTTTAAAAAAATCCAGGTTCTATTGTCAAGCGAGAATAATCGCTAGCTCTACTCCACTCATCAGATGAACGCAAGGGATAGTATTTCCATTTTAAAGTAGAGGGATGCCCAGAATGTTGAATTAAATCTTCTAGATATTAAATTTAGCCTTTCAATAGCCATCCCCAGCTGTATTCCCTATATCACTAGCTCTGAGAGCTGGGATCCCTTCAGGGTGTGAGGGACTACTAGAATTACCAGTGAGGCAGACTGGTAATTGTTAGAGCAGGAGGAACCAGAAAAGCTGGTATCAGTACTGAAGCACCAATAGCAAGGTAGCTTTGTCTTTCCTGATCTTCTACAACACCCTTGGTATCAGAGAAATCAGAGTAAAAGCATATACCAGAACTTTGGGCCCTTGAAAGTCAAAACATCTGTCCTCTACACATCTGGCAAGGGTGTCATTGTGCAGCAACAAGTCGGTAGAGCATTCTCCATCAATGCAAACAGGTCTATCTCTGGTACACCAAACCTCTTCACAAACTGCTGTAATACAGTCTGCATCAATGCCAGTAAGTTCATCTAAGGAAACATTTGCGCAAATGATCTGTTGCCTAACTCTCTCTTCCTAGAAGAAACTACCTTTACAAGTAGCAAATTGGCTTTCTCCTATCGGCCAATCTCTGGAGTCACTGCTGGAGGGGGGTTTTCTTAAAAAAAATTGTATACCCTCTCCATTTTGCATATTTTCATTAATAAGAATAATGAATTAATAGTAATTGTACTAATTGTTTGCTGTGTGAATTGACCAACATTACTAATATAAGAAATACACGTGGGAATTGCATTTGCATGGCCTAATTAATACTTAAACTAATTTTCGTACGCATATTAATGATAAGATAATTAGAAATTGCGTGATTATATGTTGCTTTCGTGATGTATTTGTGATTCGTGCTTTATTAAAATGAATATAATCTGCATTAAGTGTTGCTTCTGCTAGATAAATACACCCACATATGGGAATTAGTAAGGGGATAACATTTTATTAGTCATTTCCATGTATTAATTACGTTTTTGTGTTTCTTTGCTTAAGTTGACCATTTGAAGTGGCCACAAAATGGCCGACATCCCTATCAGACGAATTGACTTCAATTACCTGAAACTATTAATGCTCTTCCTAGACACAAGAGCCTAGACAGCTTTGAAATGCTGGACAAACTGGCACTTGAAGATATATGTCAAGTAGATCTACGGATGCTGGGACATATGCCTTTCTTATAAACAGAATCGCTTGAAGAGTCACCAACTTCAGCTTCACATGACGATTGAAAGAGTTCACTTTTTTTATATACAGTACTGGTCTGTAATCCTCAGATGGCCAAGAGTGAGTACACTCCTTTTCTTCTCTGATGAAACAGGACTGGTAATATTGCTTTTTTCCACAGCAACATCTGTATGCCATAATTTAACACCCATCTTTTCAGAGGACTGACTGTGAGAGGGGTATCACAAAACAAATCTAGAGGAATATTCTGCAATACTATTTGGTATGCTTTTTAAACGATCAGCAACTCCAGTGATACATGAATTTTTTTTGTTCATCTCTAAAATAAATCTCAGGTGTAATGCAAGGGCAGTGACATTGCTGATAGGTTTATGAAGGAGATTAATTCAAACCTCCAATTAACAGTGAGATTCATCAATGTACACTAAATGGTGCAAATTGATTAAGGTAAAGATTTTTTACTTTGTCAGTGGTTTCTCATTCTTCTTTCTGAGAACAATATAAATAAGTGAAATCTATGAAGTAAAGTTGTTTATTAGAACTAAACAATTAAATAATATACATGTGTATATATTAATATCTTTTTACCACAATTGTACATAGATTTAGAATTATAGACCAGGGTTGATGATAGAGTTTTGTGGTGGATGCTTTTTTCCCTTGGCTACTAGTTTATTTGCGCTTTATTGCAATTTATAATATGCTAAAGTGGCTGACAATGGTGTGCACTCAAAGATATGGAAGGCGAAGTGAAGTGGCAGTGGAAATACATGCTTGACCCAATTTTAGGTTTATTATTGTGTACAGGATAAAGGTTGCTTGTTTTTGATGGCCACAGGTGCTGTCACCATGTATTTATCAGCTCAACTGCCAGCATAAAGAGCCATCCATTTAGAAGTTGCAGAGATCTTTTGGATTCTTAGCTCTTCCTTCCTGATGAGTTGCTACCCCTGAGTTTCTATTCAGTCAAGATATTTGGTGAAATAGATACTTTCGACAGCATTCAAACAGTATACTTTGAGGAACACTTTGTGCACCTCAAGCAGCCCTTAAGGTAAGAGGAAGAGAAGACACATTTGACTGACTTCACATGTTACACATCTGGGTCTCCTTGAGTGGTGCACAACAGCAGTATATTATTGGCCTGGAGGTTTTGGTCTTTCGTACCCAACAGCTAAATTCCAAAGAGTTCAGTAGTGTTCGAAAACACTTTTACAGGCACATTCATCAAAGCTTTTTGTGATCGTAAACGGTGCGAATCACAAAAATCGGCCGTTTGCGATCGCAAAATTAGCTTTTGCGATGCATGAAACAACTTGCCACTCGCACTTTAAAAAATCGCAATTAATTGTGATTTTTCAGATTGCGATTGCATTTAAGAAATCGTAATTTGCAATTCCTTAAATGCAATGCAAGATTCACTTGAGAATAGCGATTTTGCTAATAGGGGGCGCAAATTACCATGAACTTGTACTTCATGGTAATTTGCAAAAACTTTGAAAAACCACTTTAGTGCATTTTTCAAAGTTTCATGTTGCGCACACACATGCCCTTAGGGCATGTGTGTGCGCATCATATGTGCACAGATCAATTTCAGGGGTGCAACAGGGTGCCCTTTTGACACCCTTGCACCCTCAAATTGCATGCACAAATTGCGAGGACCTATTGGTTCTCGCAAATTGCGCATGCAATTTCCCATTCATTCCTATGGGCTTGTAGGCCCATAGGAATGAATGGGAAGCCATTCCTTATTTGCGACTCGCAATTTGCAAGTCGTAAATAAGGAATGAGTAGGAATCGCTATTTTTATAGCGATTCCTACATGCATAGGTTTTTGCGAGTCCTTAATTGCGATTCCTTAATAATCACAATTAAGAACTTGCAAAATCCTACCTTGATGCATGTGCCTGTAAGTCTCTTCAGATATCTAGATGTGAAAGTTAGACTAGGTCTGTACATTGCTGAAAAGATATGCTGAAACGTTTTTTAATGTAAAAAAAAAAACTCGTTAATTTGCAGAATGAACATGTAGGCTTTAATAAAAATAAATGCACAAAAATTGTAGAAGGCAACTATATTTACTTGTATTAGGCTGAACGTCTAAGTAGCATTGCTTGGCAAAATTTGACATGTGTAAAGAATGCTGACATAACCTAAAATGTTTATTTTCTGGCCTTCCCATGGACGTGTTCTTCAAAATTAATAATAGTTGCATACATGATTTTATTTAACTCTGGAAATGTTTCTACTTACACAAAGATCAATGTTAATAAATGAATAAGGATTATATATTTGTGAGGTAAAGAAAAAGTTCACTTAAGAAGATGCAGCATTTCTAAATTAAAGGAATTAGGTGAATATGCAAAAAAATAAATGACTTTGCATCTGATAAGAAATGTTTCGTTTTACACTGCTGCTTAGGCTCATTGTATTGCTTGGTGAAGAAAATGAGACATCTAACGCAACATTGAAATTATGTGTTGTTCATATAAGTACGTGTTCCTAGAGTAGACCTAGAAGCTTTTACCCAGACCCAGCCGGGTTGTTTGCATTGAGACTCACTTGAGTGTTTTTTCAACCTCTCTTCATGAGAAGTTCTACTTTTATACATTAGTGATTTTTTTATCTGACTTTAATGCTGAAGCTTTATGCTCTGATCTCTTTCGAGCTTCTAACTCTTTATGGGTTCTCACTGATGCCTTTTTCATTCCGATTCTTATAATAGGGGATTCTTTCCTTTATGGAACGTGGTTAATGCATTTTTTATGATTTATTGATTATGGATTTTGATTATTGACAAAAATAATGATTGATATTGATGTCTTTATAGGATCACTCTAATTAAGATGAATTACTAAAGCATGTGATTAATAAAACCCTCATACTAGGCTCTCTTTAAGCTTAGAAAATAGAATAGAGACTGTAATGTCCATATTAATGTGATGTAATAACTGCTGTTTAATCTCAGCCAACGAGAAAGATCCATCAGACAGAGGAGTAAGAGGGGTAATCTTTCTCCTTGATGAGTGGTTAATCCTTCTTGTGGTAAACTGATAACTTCATTGAGATCCCCGCTCCTACAGGCGTTAAGTAAACTATCCACACCGAGAATGGGAATACATGAATAGCTGAAAGCAAATTCTTTGCAACTTTTTCTAATGCAGGCCTTTCAGCATGTCTGTTTCCATTGACATGTTAATTTCTGACTAAACGTGGTTCACACATGAAAGATTGATCAACAATCTTTAAGTGTAGAGCTGTATACCTGTTTTGTAAACAAGATCCTGTCTCTATGTATAATGGTTTATTTAATTTCTCGGAAATGAATTACATGGTATAATCAGTTATATATTGAGCCAAAGAAAATTATTTTCTGACATTGAGATGATTCTGAAAGAGCTGTATGGATTTGAGTTATTCATATTTCAGGAATATTGACTAATTGGTCTCTTTTCCAAGGCGGACTTTTAAATGAAAAACCCTATAATTATAAAGCAAACAGGGGGAACCTGCAATGATGTGCATGATTTACAAGTAATATTTTGATATTAACCTCAAGCCCCATTTATACATTTATCTTTACTTGCATACAGTTTTTGCTGATGATTTTCAACAGATGACCTTTAAAAAAGCATACTTTACCACTTACAAGCTCCAGCACACTTTAACATGTTATTCATGTCCCATTAAATCCTATTAACGCTATAGGCTGAAGGGGCATTAAGAGACAACATTTCCCATTAATATCTTCTAAGATGGCCGTTGTGTTCCAAATCATGGTTTGGTGAGTCAGACTCACCAGCTTTTCTTAGCGCAAAAGCTTCCTAGGTCACTAAGAGGCTTTGTGCTTTTCCAGAATTCCTGCACAAACCCTCACTGCCAGCATATGTATCCATTAGTTCGTGCACACTGTAAGCACACACATATTTGTTTCTTACATTCACTCATTTGTCCATATGTACACACTCCCTCAATCCTCCACTCACTTTCCTTCCCATTTTTCAACCACACAAAGTCACACATGACTTACCAACCACTTACACTCATAAAGGACTGAACCTGTTTTTTGTTTGTTTGTTTTTTAGCTTTGCCAGTGCTTGTTTTACAACTGAATTACTTTAGGTACAAATTACAATAGCAGGACAGTTGAAATTAAGAAGACCTGAACAAAATTGAAATCTTTAGATGTTTTGGCAGCTATTTATGAACCTTCTTGACTATGACTGAAGGTAAGTAACTGCTAAGTGAATGAAAATGTATGGAGTGATGATCATGAAGAATGAAGAATTAATGGATTGTATTTCTTCTTCTGAAGTTTGGTATGAATCCGACAATAGGGTGGAAGTCAATTAATTGGAGTACCAGCCAGAATGGTTGAACTTTCCCATTATTTTCACCATAACTCAAACAATTTGACAAAACTACTCAGAAGAGTCTGTCGAGACCACACCAGTGACACACCAGAATGGCCTCAGTTCAGGTACAATGAAAATTGGTTGATTCTTGTTGTAAGAATTTAGAATAAGATTACCCCATATACTACCCCCCCTTTAAGCTTAGAACTGTTTCATTATGCAAAAGAACCAGATCGAACGGACCATATCACTCGCACAACAGTTAAAATTCTAATCTATGGCACCACACTTCATCTACTGGCTTTATTCAAGAGCAGTATTCTGTCTTGGTTTCTGCCAGTTGCAATCAAGGATTTTGATGTGTCATTAGCAGCCATGGGTTTTGAAGGGAATCTACAGGTGCAGTTGGAACTCATCTTGAGCAGTGGTACCTAAATTTAGGGTAAGAATAAACTGTGAACCACAAGTAATTGGAACTACTTCGTAACAAGAGATTTCAATGGGTCATACTTTTTTCTCAATTAGGGCTATACACTTGATGGCACATGAGAATTCCTGAGAGGAAAGGGCCTTTCAATGATCCTCCAGGACTTGTGAAATGCAGGGTGGAGATTGGAACTCAATCCCTACAAGGATGAGGAGTTCAGAAAAAGAAATATTATTCCGTTTGCACAGTTAAAACATTTTAAAAAAGGGGTGTGGCCAAATATTCTGGACCTTCTTTGGGTGCAAAATTCAAATGGAAATCAAAAGTCCTCAGTGGGGCACGGCAGCAGGATGTGGCTGAAGAAGGCTCCACATCTTGCCTGGAGGAAGTCTTATTGAAAGTGTTGACTTTTGGCAGGAAAGCTAGGAGTGGAAGAAATTTGTGCCAGAAAGTATCCCTTGCCAGGTGTATACTTTTTGCACCTTCGCCTGGGGAAGATTTCTATCTTCAGACTTATTCACATTTTTAGAGCTTGGATTCTTCCAGCAGAGTAAGGGCTTCACAAAGCCGAATACCTTCTCTACCAGGTCACTGTATCAGATTTGCTGATGTGGGAAAATTCCAAGTGCGAGCAACCTGAATCTTTGCTGCAACTCACCTTTGTCAGAATGGCTTGGAAGGTTGGTTCAGGTCCTCTGGAGGTCTTTGAAGCCCAAGAGTAAGAAGGAATACACTTTGACACCAGTAGCTTGGGGAGAGCACTTGTGGGAAAAGACTCACTCAAGCAGAGGTCAGAAGCAGGGTCTACGGCAGGTCTAGTTGCAACTTCTCATTCGGGAGTTTCCAGAAAATGCCTCTTGTAGCTTGTTCAGCCCCTGTTGCTTGAACATGACTCAGTCTTATATCCTTTGAAGTCCACTTCTTTGCCCTGTATACAAAGGGGATAACAAGTCCAGTCTTCTAGGCTCTTCTCCGGTCACAGGCAGCAGGTCCAGTCCTCTTTTGATCTTCCTCACTTCCAGAATGTGTCCTGAGGGGGGTTCTTTGGGTGCCTCATTCATTTCTAGCACCAGTCTGTGGGTGTGAGTAGCTGCAAGCCCCTCCCTAATAAATAGGATAAATGTTCCAAGAGGAAACCCTACCCAGGTTTGCAGCATTTTCTGTGTGCCATACTGCATTTAATCCTACAATGCTCCTCTCCGCCTAAAAATAACATGGTGAAAAGCTTTCCCCATTGTGAATAGCCTGTGTGCCCACTGCAGATGTCTTTCCATGATAATGATCAATTCATTCTCTGTGGTCAGCCTAAACCCTTTCTGGGGTAGATCCTCTCCCACTGAGGTTGGTGCTTTCCTGACTAACGGGATAAAGGGAAGGTGTTTGCACAGATGTTAGCTATATTTGCATGTGGCAGAGTAGACCTCTTTGATGGTAATCATGCTGCTGGGCACAGCGTAGATGGCTTTCCTGTCAGAGAAACAGAATACATCCCCACACCCAAGGTCTTGGTGTCAACTCTGGGAGCAAATTCACACCTCATCAAGAGGGCTAATCAACTACCATGTGACAGTTGAAGCTCATGAAAATTAGCTTCTAGACACTTAAGACAGGGAAAGGAAACTTTCTAAAAGTACCTTTCCCAAAATATGTATCACAAATCTGACTTCACCAGTGAATTGAGATTGAAATAAATATTCTAAAAAGTCCAAAAATGAACTTTGTAGGTGTTTCCTAGCCAGAGATTACAATATTAAATTGAATGGTGTATCCCAGTGCTTTCCAATAAAACAGCTAACCCTGCTACAGGGAAAATAGCTTTTAGGGACTTTTCACTGTAAGTAGATGTTTAACATTAATCTTTTTACAATTCCTACTTTTAAATACCATACACCCTTGCTTATAAGCAGGAAGGCCTGCTTAGGTGTGATGTATACATATTTAAAAGGAAGGATTAAGCCTTTCAAATGAGGTTCTTTTGACAGATTGAATTTGCAGATTCCAAACTGTACAGCCAGGGTACAGAGGCCTGCAAACATGTTTACATTGTTACTGCAATGGGTGGCACAATGGGTGAAGTTTAACTTACAGGCTCGGAGTGTAATTTGAACCATATAGTAGGGACTTTTATGGAATTCTAAATATGTCATTTAGGGGTATGCTAATTTCATCATGTTGAAAGGGGAAGTAAGCACTTTACCTCTGGTTAGCAGAGGGTAAAGTGTACAGAGCTCGACAGCCAGCAGAACAGTCAAGGCAAACATCTTGGGGCACAGCATGCAAAAGATGATCATTTCCAACACACCCTAGTCTCGCCCTTGTGCCTGGGGAGAATGTTTGTCTGTAAGGGGCTAGTAATGTCTGCAAAGAGAGCAGTTACACACCCCACACATTCCAAGGAGAGCAGTTGCACACCCCTCTCAGTCCTTGATACAGGCAGGGGAATGTACTTTAGGGGGTGAGAGGTTACAAGACATTATCAATGTGGTAATAGAATGTCACTGGTGGCCATATAACTGTCACAAGCCTATTGCCAAAGCTGGTGCCGGTTAGGATTCGGTGAGGCGGGTGCACACAGCTCTTGCCAGTCGAGAAGGCCTGGGAAGACTTAGGTAAAAGTATTTGTAATTTTCCCTGGTCCTGCACATGTCAAAAGGATTACAATAAAGACATATTTATTTTGTATCTCTCTCCAAACCCTGTGACATACTTGAGAGTAATTGTGCATAAGTGGGAGCTAAGTTGCACCGGCGTATGAATTATTTTATGAAATGTGGGCTTTCCTGCTGAATTGTTTATTTTTTTGCCTGTTTATACTGATAAACAAAACATTGGCCAAGAATTAGGAGTTTCATTTAGATGGAGTGTTTTTAATGTTCTAAGTGTTTTCAGTTAGAGCCACTTAAATATCTCTTACCAAAGCATGTGTGTGGGTCAGTTGCAGTTTCAGCTTTTTCTCCACAATGGCTAGATCAACTTTCACCAAACTTAGAAAAGGTACCGAACGAAGATAAGCCCTTGCTTGTCTGATGGATTTTTCTTCAGTCTTTTCAGTTTTTTACAGATCAAGTTATCTAAGAGAAATAAATAGTAACTATTAAACTACATTTTTGTTGATACCTCTAGTAACTTTGCCCCCTTCTTCCTTAATTTGAACTAGGTTTTGCCAGTATCAAAGTGCTTCTTCAGTACTGTTTTTGAAACGTTGCAGTCTGGTTGATTGGCAAAGTTATTACCAACGCAAAAAAATACCTTTTAAAGATGTGTGCCAATCTTTAAAACAATGGCATGAATGACTACATGATCCATGTTGCACTGCACTGTCACAGATAGCCCAAACCCAATGGAAATGTTTGTGTTCCAGTTCTGAAGGGTCCAGACCTGAAATTTATGCTTGACTGTTCCTGTTGGGGCAGTGCTAAGCCTTATTTGTAAGAGGCAGGTGTCTCTCTGACGCTGCTTGATGCTAGCCACTGTCTGAAGTGGCACAGTAAGCAGGAAGACAAAAGAATGTGGCACAAAGTATTATGAGTGACTGAGATTAGTAAAACATTCCACCCATCAAGTTTTTGTTTTTCTAAATGCAAAGCCAAAACCTGGATGAGTACATTCAATTAGCTCCTGGTGTGCCCTAGTGCATCGGCTCTAGCACAAAGGCTTATGTGATTCTTATTGCTCTCTGATCTAATTGCGCTATTAGATCACTGGGGATCCAAAGAATACACAGCTCAAACAGAAAATGAAAAGTTAAGGATTATAATAAAACCATTAAAGAAGCTAAATGAAACTATTATTTAAGGAGATGATAGCATAGGATGCATTATATCAAGTATAAGAATATAATAGAATACGGGGTCATGAAGTGAGGTGCAGCAGGCAGTCAAAATTTTAACCGGATTGGGGAGTTGAAACTCATTAGGACTATGAGCATTGGTGAACAACGTGAAGTTGTATATAGTAATAGTGTTGTCAATATGGGAGAAGTTGAACTGCGTGGTTACTTCACCTACTGAAATTGAGCGGCTTATTATATAAACTAAGCCATGAAAGTCTCTGATTCTGAATATTTTGCAGACAGCTGCTCTGAAATACAATCCAGGATATTGCGCAATTAACCTGCTTCCAATTTTCTATGAAATACCCTAGCAGAACACCCTTTACCCTTGGAATGATGGTCACCTAGTAGCACCCATGAAGGTGGTCCAGGACCTCCCCTTCAAATTTTCATTTGATTGTCTCGTTGGAATGAAATTGCAAGTTACTTGTTCTTCTACTCTTGCCACATCTGGCCAGTTACATCGAAGTATCCATCTATTTCCATTTGAGTAAGCAGGTTTACGGGGTAGCTTCTTTACCCCAGGCTCCGATCTTTCAGGCTTGAGAAATCAATACAATCTGTTGACAGTCTCCATTGAGTTCTAGCTAACTAGTCAACATCTTTAAATCAGGTTATTAAAAAATACTGATGGACTAAATTGCATTCAATGGTATTTATCCTTTTGAACCTGAAACAACCTTTTCAACTTGAGACAACCTTTTGAAAAAGAGACAAGAACAATTTGAGTACTTTAAGGGAATTTAAAGTTTGGAGAGTGGAGGCTTGGAGATCATTTTTCTCGTTGTCCTGTTATTTTCCAGATTGTCTGACTTTCCTATTTTGTGTTTCTTTTTTAGACCTGGTGAACTAGTCTGCTAGAAACCGCAGATTTATCACTTTGAACAATTATTCATATTTCCACTGGTTTATGTGTTAAATGACAATGGAAGAGAATTTCCTGCCAAATTTGGAGTATTTTTATGTAGTTAATTTTCTGTTCTGAATGCTTGTGGTGAGGTATGGAGTTTAGAGGCCATTTTCTATTTGTCTTGCATGCGTCGTTCCTTGTCAAGCCATGTTTCCGCCTGCCAGTTTGCGAAAACAGTTTATGTTCTTGTGTATGTAAGAATATTGGTCTTACAATTCTTCAATTCTTTACCTGCAATTCTGCATGTGGTGTTTTTAGTAAGGAGAGATGGGTTCCAGGGCAGACAGGCACTTTTAATCTACGCCTTCTTCTTTTAGAGCTGTGTGCTTATCTGGCATTTTGTGAAACCAATGTGTGTGATAGTTTTCTATTTTCTTCCACTTGCAAAGTATTCTGCTAGTGGCATCTGGTGTCATCTAGGGCCCCTTTGAATCCCTATATATGTTTACTTATGATACTATTTCTTTTTTGACAATGTTTTACAAATATGTTTGTGTGCTGATTGTGATCTGCATGACATACTTATTGTCATTTTGTATTTTAACCACCAGTTTTGCCTAGCCTTCTGTATGATCTCATTTGGCTACATGGATCCTGGATGCACCCCAGACATTATTACCTAGTTTTATTTAATTGTTTTGCTGTCCCTTCTGGGCTTGCTTTGCTATGGCTAATATTTCTAATTAATTAATTATTTTTTTTACCAGCCCCACTGGAAAGACCCCAAACATAATTTATTTTAGCTAATGTATTTGTAAATGGTTTGCTATTGATTTAGAGGTTATGGACCATGATTATTATTCTAACCAATGTAATTGATTTTTGCCAGCTTCCCTGCTGCTCTCATAGAAGTTCCAAAGGCCCTGGATTGGCCCACTAAATGATTGTCTGTTTTCATATTTTAGTATTCTACATTGTCTACTATTTTGCTTTTGGAACCAACAGGAAATGGATATGATATTTACTGAATTTGATAGATTCTAGGCAGCTTGGTGCTCTCATATGGGCCCCTAAATTGACCTAAATGTTAATGTTCATTTTATTTAATTAATTTTCCCATTTTCTGCTTTTATGTTTTGGCCTGGTATTGCATAGTTATTCATTGTTATTGACTGAAAAGGATTTTGCCAGTCCTCTTGATGCCCTCATATGTACTAATTGTGCCCTCCTCTATTTTTTCTAGTCACAGTCGTATGGCTATAACCTGAGGCGCCGATGCTATGCTGTGACTTCAGCCCTGTGGTCTTCAATGGCAGCAGACCATGATGTTCCTAAGAAAAGTAAAAGGCATACATTTGTAGTGTCCACTGCAGTAATCACGTGTTTGTATACTCACACAACTTTGAAGGTTCTACCCTGCACCATTACTATTATGTATTTCTGTAGTCAAGACATTTCAGACATAATTATGTATTTACAACCTTGACATAATCCTTCGCAGTGTGTATAATATTAAAAAAAGGTTTCTAGCTCATACAGATCAAAAGTTACTAAAGAAAGTGATATATGTTATGATACTGAGTGTTAGACCCTTTGCAAAGATTAAGTAGTCTTCTTTAATTTTCTGATTGGTGCATTTGGGTGTTAAGCTGGTTCGAATCATGAAGGAAAGCTTCTACCTAGTCTGCAATAAAGTCTATAGACAAACCAACAATATAGTGCCATAGAATGTGTTGCATTATGCCGCATAATGCGCCTTTTCTTATCACGTAGTTTTGTCATAGATCGCCGCATAGTTCCTTGGTCCTACCCTACCCAACCCATTCCCTACCCTTCTGTCATCATTTTTTATGCTAGTATGGCTCAGCAAATATTCCTAAATTTGGAAAGCTTGCCTTAAATTTACTCTTAGGAAGAATGCATGAGAAACCTGTGGCACATGATAGGAGGTGGTAGGGGTAATTTACACACGCTCCGCCGATATAATCATAGAGAGGCACAAATATCATAAGGTAAAAACTCATTTGGGACAGGGTTTATGGTAAATTAGGGAAATACTAAGGTAAGGATACCAATTATCTCTAATTGTTGTCAAAATGTAATTCAGATATGTGATGTTAAAAAAGAAATGTTATTTCTCACCTCCCCATTTCTTTGCATTTTCCTTAGACGTACACATTTGTCACAACGTGTATACCTCTACATTTAGAAACAGTTTTTTATTCTAATGTTTTACATGCGATATTAAGAGAATATTAAATTATACTCAGATAAAAGTCCAGTACCTTCAAATGTGTCTTTAATTAGTGAATGTATGTTAAAATGATAATTTAGTTCCACACAAATAGAAAAATAGATGGAAACTCACTTTCTGCTGATTTGCTAATTTTCATTATTTTGCCCTTTTGTCAGAAGTTGTATTTGGTGCTCATCTACTGAATCAATGTTAAACCATGCAAGATCTGCGAACCATTATGTGTGCTTAAAAATGAGTGAATTAATGAATTCAAGTTTATATAGCTGCTCAGTGCACTAAAGACGCTTTCACATAAGTGCAGTTAAATCCTTTTATTGAATGACCCCAGCAGTACTAGAGGTCTCGCTCCACCGAACATTGATGAGGCCCCCCTGCAAAGTGCATGGAGGGTCCCCCCATACTCCGGACCCAGTCAGGTGCTCTTAGGACTGCTGTGCACAGTGCTAGAGGGGGCCCCTTGGAGGTCGAGGGCCCCCTGCAGGGGCTGCGGGGACTATTGATATGACACTGATTGCAACCGTCTTTACTCGTCTTCCTCAGCCACTCAGATGTCACTCACTTCGCCATGGAACTCCAGGACAACACAACTATGCTCATTCCAATCCCCATCACATTCCAATATCACACCTAGCAAGGGCATCTCAGCACTATGTAAGTAGGGCAGAAGCTAAAGCAGACACATTGGTTTCAAATGGGCTGGAATAGCCACATTTTTGGCAGTATTTTAAAACAAAGCTCAGAAGGGATGGCACGGTGTGAGAATGGTAATTGATTCCACAACTTGGGGCCTCATTACGATGTCGGTCGGAAAGCATTCTGACCGACTCCTTGTCGGAATCGTTTACGACCGACTTCTGTTCGGGGAGTCCGACCGACCGTTTAAGATGTTTCCAAACACCATGCAATTGGACTTCCATTGACTTCAGTGGGAACCTGTGTTCCGACCGACAACACAGGCTCCCATTGAAAAAAGGGGTGGTAGCAAAAAACCTTGCACCCTGTGGCGGGCACCCCATAGGGCCTGCCACACTGTGCATGGTTGTAAACAGGGGTCCTATGGGTACCCCCATGGGCCCCAACCGAAGGCCTCCGGGTGAAGGGGGTCCTGCTACAGGGCCCCAAAGTTAGTTTCAGACAGCCATTTCTTGTCGGACGGACTGACTCGGAAAGGCTGTCCGAATGCGATATTGTGATATGTCGGTTGGAAACGTGGTCCCTAGACCTGTACAATTTGGCTCCAAGTGACTCGGAGTCTCTGAATGCCGGTCGGAACGAGTCGGAAAGGCCGAACGGTTAACTTTCCATTGTAATCGGTCAGTCGTAAATGTTTCCGAGTCAGTCGGAAACATAGGTTCTGACAAGTTAGGAAAATCTGAATGCTGTTCGGAGCCTTTCCAACAGACATTGTAATAAGCCCTTTGGTGGCAAGGAAGGAAAAATAATGTCCTCTCTGTATCGAAAAAGAACAAAATTGAGTCTGAACTTATTTACCACCAGTTACATCTAAATTTCTTATCTTATCTAAACTTCTATAGCTAAAGTTGTGTCCTAATGTAAAATCTATGGTGATTTTTGCTTTTGGATTTTTCTTGGATGGCTTGAGGAGCCACTGTGAAGCCAAAAAATCTTTACAGGGGCAGCAAGATCATGACTAATATCATTACAATGGGCCAGGTTGACACCAGCCTGAAACACAGATGAAGAGTGGAAAAGAACCCAGCAGGATCCTGGGTAACTGTAAACCCATTAAATGTTTCAATTAGGAATATGTCTGCACAAGCAGACACTTATTTATGGGCTCATAACATTAGCACAAATGTTGTATCACACACATTGGAGCAGACCTCTGGGCACTACTGGTCGGAAAAGACATAGATGGGCTTGTTTTTCGACTTAGCGGGCCTGCCATTCATGCTAACCAGTAAATTGGTGTCAGAAAGGAGAAGAGGAGCGATACATCCACTCAGTTAGATGTACCCTTAAAGAGATAGGAGAAGGACATTAGAGAAAAAGATAGAAAACACTAATATGTAAACAAAAAAGGACGGCTAATCCTTTGCAACTATTTCCACAAACAGCCACTCGAACAAAAAAAAAACCCCACACATTTGGAGTTTACTTCAAAGTAAAGCAGAAAGGAATAAGATTAAGAAGTTAGGCCAGGGAATTTCCTTGGTACAATAAAATGAACAACTGTAGATAACAAAAATAAGAATTCATCATTTTTAAAGCAAATAAACAAAACATAAATGTCCTCAAAACATCATTGGCCTTTATTAGGCACAGATGACCATCATTTGCCATAAATGATCTCACTGCACTGGATAGCGAATCGTCAGATGGAAATCGAGGGTTGGACACTGCCACCATCCAATCCCAATATTCTCTAGAGAAAGGGTAAGGCCAAATTAGTAGAATTAAAATTCAAACTAGTAACTAATCCTAAATAAGAGAGAGAAAAAACTAGCTAAATCTGAAATTTAAGGACCATGTAGCTCTAATTATGGGACCATAATTGGTCTTTTTGGTACATGTCAAAAAATTGAATAGGAAAAGAAATGAGCAAACTGTGTGGCACCAAAAATAGAAATAAAATAATCATGCTGTCAAATTAAAAGTAGCTAAATGTTAGTGACTAGCAGATAGAATCTAGTTGCTCATCCTTATAATGAAAATCATTTTATCCAAAAAGTTGGTCTTTCATTCTTGTCATCTTCATATTCATAACAAGAAGCATACTGCTCAATCAAGAATTTTCATTTCATTTCTGTGATAGAAACCTCCAGAATCCATAGGAGTCCACAAAATTCCTACCACCCAGTGTTGCCCCTCTTGTGCCAACAAAAACACGGTGCCACTTATGTAAATGGGCCTCGTGTCCATAACAAGAACGGATCAAACCTAGGTCAGTGGGAGTCCTCTTGCAATGGCTCCCACTGACCTTGGTTTGATCTATTCCTGTCGCGGGCACTAGGTACAGCCACACAAGTGGTGCAGTGTTTTTATCGGCACATGTGGAGTAACGCTAGGTGGTAGGAATTTTGTGCATTCCTGCGCTTTTCAGAAGTTTCCATCACAAAAATGTAAGGAAAATATGTGATTTCAAGCAATGTTAAAGGTTTGCAGAGCATTGTGGGTAAGAACATTTTTTTAGGATCCATGCAAGGCACATGAGCTGTTGCAGGGATTCTGCTTATGCACAGAACTATGCACAGGAAACCAGGACCTCAGTGAATTGTGGTGTACCAAAAACTCACCTCAGAACCCAGAACCCCTTATCCGACCAGCATCAGTGTCCCATTCGTTATCCGAGGTTTAGCTCGGCGGTCCCAATGTATAGACAACCCAGAACAAGCGACTTAGTGTATTTCTCAGGAATGGTGGGAATCAGAAATACCTGTTCGTAATTATTCTCATATCAGTCCACAACAGAATAAACAGAGACACGGTAAAGTTTAAAGAGTTTATTTTATAAACCTCGTGTCCTAAGATGCAGTACTTTGGCTAACATAAGCAGACAAACGATTAAAATCAAAATCATCAGCATAGTTACAATACCATAGAAAATGAAAGGAGTAATCATACTAAAATGACAGTGGATCTCAGCCACCTTCCTTTCGCTAGCAAACTAATATTATTATTATTAGACTAGTAAAAGGTCTCTAGGCTTGAATGGGGAACCCCATACCGTAAAGATCAGCTCAGTGATATCACATCACAGGATCAGCTAGGCTCTGCTCCTGGGAAAGCTCTTCTTCCGAATGTAATGAAAACATTTAACACTGCAATATTAAAAGCACCCGACTTTCAGGTATTTGCAGCTGCGTGCGTGTTATGGCTAAATAGTGGGCCGATCAACCTGAACCCAACAACATGCACCGTCTAGCGACCCATACTGTTTCTTTACACTATGTACAGACCAAGGTCGCTGCTCACTGTTTGGGATGTGAACAACAGACAGTTCTCATGTGAAGCAAAGTCGAGCAAGCATTTCTCAATTTAATAACATGTGACTACAGTGTCGTGTGCAAAAGCAGCAAAAGCGGCAAGATGGCTTTCTAACATCTAACGCGGTTGTGCTAACTTAGCATTGTACATATATAGATAATGATCTTCACTACAGAGCCAGGAATCCCATGGTTGTCTAGTTTTTAAAAATGCCTATGGTTCATAGATTTACATGGATGGCACTACAGCACAGCTCCAAATACCATAGATACCCATATTACCTATCTATCAACGTAGCACTTTAGGGCCTTTTGTGTCATGGTCTTTTGGCCCACCCACATAAGTGGAGTACTGTTCTTAATGGGTGGACATGTGGGTACTGTGGGTGGTAGGAACTTTGTGTCTCCTCACAGATTCCAGAACTTTCCGACGCAGAAATGTGAGGAAAATATGGGTTTTTTCCAAAGTTAAACATTTGCAAGGGCTTATGGGTAAAATAAAAACACACAAGTCACGCACTTCTGGACTCCCCTAGTAGTCTAGTTTATAAAAAAAATGGGCTGGTTTGCTTGGTTTCTCTAGGTGCGCTGAGCTAAGGCCCAAAATCCACAGCTTTCCACATTGCAAAAAAGGGTCCGTTTTGAGTGAAGAATGTGATGTATCCATGTTGCGTTTTGTGCAGTTTTCGGACACGGACTTTAGGCCTACCCACACAACTGAGGTACCATTTTTATTGGCAGATGTAGGGGAATTCTGGGAGGATGGTAGTTTGTGGCTCCCTCTAAATTCGGGAACATTCCAAACAGAAATGTGAGGGAAATGTGTTTTGTTTAGTCTTGGTTTGAGGTTTGCAAAATATTGTGGGTAAAAAATCCTGGTGAGAGTCTTGCAAGTCATGCCACCCTGGAATTCCCAAGGTTTTTAGTTTTAAAAAATGTGGAAGTTTGATAGGTTTCCATAGGTGCTGGCTGACCCAGGGCCCAAAATCCACAGCTACAAACTTTGTAAAAAAAGGGTCTGTTTCGAGTGGAAAAGTGTGATGTATCCATGCTGTATTATGGGACATTTCTTGGTGCAGGTACTAGGCCTCACCCACACAGATACAAATACAGATACAAATAACCCTGCTCCTAAACTCCATATCTAGTGCCCATTTAATTAATTCATAGGTTTCCTTGATAACCATTTTTCACTCTATGTATGTCACCATATGAATTGGTCCCTAATTGGCACACAATGAGAAACCATTCTACAGTGTAACTCAGTTGTTTACTTCGGGTAACTTGGGTTCTTAGAGAAGCTACAAATCCTATCTATACCCAAACATAGAAGGGTCTAGTGGACATAATGGTATATTGCTTTGTAAATTGGCCACTGTGACAAAAAGGTACAGATGAAAATATCACAAATAGCTGTTTTCTTACTCATTTTTAATATTTCTATGTTTCATCAGTTAGCTCCTTTGGAAAAGCCTTGAAGGATCTACACATATGAGTTGGGTAGGCGGAACTTGCGATGTTTCCCTCCACAGAATTCCGTGGAGTTACATGAAAACTCAGCGAGATTCCACCGAGTGCAGTGAGCGGGCGGAATCAGCATGTCACGCTGCTCGTGCAGATTTGTAGCAATCATGTTATGTCATGTTGCAAAATCAGTGCAAATGACAACACATGGTGCACCAGAGGGTGATGCTACTTTGCTGCAGCTCTAGATGAATTCCTACTCGAGTGGCAGCTTTCTCACTGCGAAAAATCGCGATCGTCTTGTTTGAAAAAGTCTCGTTAGGGGATGCCAATTCGAGCTCGCCAACTAATCGTGGATGAATTGGTCAAAACTCCACAGGTTGAGCGGAATTCATCACCCACCCCTACATATGAGCCCTTGTCGAATTCAGAATTTTGTCTACTTTCTAGAAATGTATATCTTTCCTGGATCACCCATGGATTTCACACTGGTTTCCACCACAAACTGAAAGTAGGTTGAGAGCACAAAAAATTGAAAAAATGGGCCACCTCTTTGAAAAATGCCAAAACAATGGTAAAAAATTTTTTTTTTTTATTCAACTCTGCATGTTCCTGAAGCTGGGAAAGTATTGACTTTAGCACATCACAGAAATTAAAAGATTGAGCTTGCCCAGGTTATCTTTTGCAATATTAGACTTTAGCACAGTAACCATTCGTTGATGCCATTTTGGGGGGAAAAACACTTTTATCAAGTGCATTTTTTCCTATTTGTCCAGAAAACTAAGGGCCAAAGTTATCAAAGCGTGCATCATCCTTGCACCACGTAAAGGGGTTCAAGAACAACGCAACTCTTAAGTTATCTTTATCACACCATGGAAGGCCACCTCGCATAGCCCTGAGTGGCTTGATACATCTGGAGCAACGCAACGCAGCTCAAATAACTGTGTTGCATTACTCTGCGCCTGAGAGGGATTCGATGGGTGGAGAGTGGGTGTTCCCACGCATCCACCTAGGGATTTTGGACCATTCCCAAATTTACCATTACTGGCAGATCTGTGAATTTGTCAAAATGCTACGCCATCCCAGGTGAGGCGTAATGAGGAGAAATATTTTTATTTCTTCTCATTTTTCCACTTACTGTGCATGCTGCGTTCTGCACAACACATAAACAGAGGAAAATGCCTCAGTGGATTGCTTTTGAGAAGGAAAGTGTCCCTTCCTGCACAAAAACAATCCTACCTACAATGCAGGCCCCCTGGCATCATGGTGCAAGGGTTCATGTGTTGACGCTAGACAGCACATTGTGTGCCAGGGAAGGAAAAAGACCGGAACGTGCCCTATAATATTAAATATGGATCATTCCTGCCCTTTCCCTTCAAGCGGTGCAGTGTAGCGCAGGAAGGGAGCTTGCTGCCCTGTGCTGCATGATTTTTTAATCGATATGCCCCTCAAAATGTACCTATATTTTGCTTATTTTCTCAGTCCCCTCCAGGGAAATCCTCAAACCCTGAGTGCTTTTAGAATCCCCAAGTTGTTGGGAAAAAAGGAAGCAAATTGGGGTGGATACCTTATGTGGAAAAACATTTGGGGAGCTCCAAGTGCGAACTACCCCAGATAGACAAATAAGGGCTCAGCACCTGGGAGAGTGTGGGTGGAGGCCCAGCAGTTAAGGGGTGAAATACCTTACCAACTACTAAAAGGTACTGATAAGGAATTTACAAATGGGAAGTGAAACCCAAGAACCACTACCTACCCTCATAACATTTTTATTACAAGTTTATTTTATTTTTAAACAGATCCCACTTTCCCTTGAGGAACTGTTCACCTTGCAAATACAAGATAAAATCCAGTTGTGCCTTCTCTCTCCTCCTCCTCGCTAATAATGGAAAAGGAGATTAAGGATTTGCTTCCATCAAATCTGGTTTACCAGTATATCGTTGTACAATGTCTACATGTAATCTGCTAGGCCAGGTCATTAGTTCTCCTTTATGGGCTCTGCGTAATTCTTCTTTGGAAACTGCAGATGTTCCTTCTTCTTTGAAAGATGCTACAATTAGTAAAGAAACCTAGAGTAGACCCCCTCAATATTACAGAAAGACTGCCCTGCATAATTTTTGCCTTTTGCGGCCCAGAAACTAAACAGGCATGTTGTCAGGCAATTGTGCAACCATCCCTAAACTAATAAATGCTTGGATGATATGGAGGCCAGTTTTTAGCCTGAACACAACAATAAAACAGTCCTTCTCTCCATCCTTGATGATGTTAGTAGTGGACTTGATTCCAGATATATGAATGCCCTCATTCCAAGCAGTGAAGTTGGCATCCTTCATGTCACATAAGGTTACACTCCTCTGTGGGATTATTCAGGGCTTCTAACTTGCTCCATCTGCAATAAATATGTTAGGCCAGTAGCAAAGGCCCTTTCAGGGCTAGGAGTCGCAGCATATATTTCCTTTGATGATACTAAGCTTGTGCTCTGCCTAGATATTAACGAATTTCTCATTCTGCAATCCAACAAAATGTGAGTCATCTAACAATGGATGGGCAGCAATACGCTAAAGCTTAGTGCAGAGAAGACTGAAATCGTTGTTGTCAGCAATGGGACTGACGTCTTTCTTGATACGTGTTGGCCAGGTGAACTGGGAATTTCCCCAAAAGATTTCAAAGAGTCTTGTGGTAAAGCTCTACAGTTAGCTATGTATGTTAGCACAAGTGGTCATTGTAACGTTGGCTTGCAATTACCACATTAAACTGCTGAGAAAGTTTCATACTTTTTTATCCCCTGATAGCAAGCACATGGCAGTTACTGGCTTAATGGGCTCGCATTTAGACTACACCAACTCCCTGTGTATGGACTACCTCAATTCTTGGCTCATAAGCTTCAGGGGGTCCAGAAAACAGCAGCTTGGTCAGAAGCAGAGACGTCATGCTCTGTACATCCTAGACCTATCATTGATAAATTACATGTTAATGTTAATTGGGATTTCTATAGCGCATTATCACCACTGGTCTCTAAGCGCATTATCACCACTGGTCTCTAAGCGCTTGAGAGAATGCCCAACCTTAGTTCCACGGTAGGAGATATGAGCTCTCTTTAAATAGCGGATCTACTTGAAGACACTTTGTATAATGCACAAAGAGCTTTCAGGTGATTTGGCAGCTGTTATTATTTGCCAGCTTAATATTAACAGTTGTCTTCAAAGCTGTGTCCTAGGAGAGTTCTCTACTCTGTTTCAGCCAATCTGCTCACTGTCCCAAGATTCCATAACCGCAGGGCAGGAGGGTGGAGCTTTGCAACTTGCAAAGCTAAATTTTGGAACTCTCCACCAGATAATTTTCATCTTTAAAAGTCCTTAACAAGGTTTAGACCTATTCCCTTTCTTAGGATCCCTCTCTGTACGATATCTAAATGAATTGCTATCTTCAAGAAAGCTTCTAGAGACCTTAGGGGGTAGTGTCCTTAATAAATGTAATATAACAATATTAAACACTAATACTGAATGTTCCAAAGTGATAACACTTTAGATTTTTCCACACCTCAAAATTCCTTATAGAGCGGAGGTGTACGAAGTCATTTTTGTCATGGTCCTCCCGTTCTTTTTGGTCTGGTTTTGCTGCTGTAGGACTCTGTACACTAAACCACTGCTTAACAGTTGTGTAGTGCCTATGTCATCCCCATAAAATGTGCTACATTTTAGATCACATCATTTTTATTTTTTTTAACTTTTTTATAGGGCCATAGTAAATGACTCTGAAACATACCCATGGTGTAGAATTTAAATGTCATACATGTGTATCAGTGCGTATTTACCAGATAATTGACAACAATTTATAACTGCCAGGACAATCACGGTGCTCTGGCTAGGGTGCGGTTTACATGAAGTGGAATGGAATGAAACGGAAAAGTGCCTTTGCCTTGTAAGAACCAGCTTTTATACATTAATAAGTCACCCTAAGAGGTGTACAGAAAGTCCAAAGCGCCGGTGACTAATATATGAAAATGTGGTGCTCTACATATTTGAAATAGGTGCCTCACAGTGACTAAGGCCTATAAACTGTCTTCTCTGTCTAGTTTTAGGCTGCATTCTCCAAGAATAGGCCTAGATATAATTACAATTATAATTTTGCATCTTGGCTCGGGAAAATTATAGCAACCTGTATCAAAGTTATATTCTCTCTAGTATCCAAAATCTGATTACGGTGAACCCAGATTTTTGATAACTTCAATGAAAAAGTACATTTATAAAAATGTACACTGTAACACCTTTGTCATAATTAGCTTTAAACCAGTTATCCTTCAAAAAGGGGAGAGAGAGGATAAATACCAGTTAGTGTCAGGGTACACCTTCCTTAGCATGACAAGAAACTAAATAGGTACCTTATACTCAACATAGGTTGAGCAACCCGAAGCCTCCTTTTGAGGGTGTCTAACAGTGGAAGATTGTCTAAGCATTTTCCTAAAAAGGACCGGGCCTCTGACTCAGAGAAGTGACATGTTTTATCATCGGGCCCCTTCTCATTGTGAACCCCAAATAGTGTGAGAAAAAATTGTATCTCCCTGGAGCTCTTGAAGAAGACTGTGAACTAAAATGTCCTACTAGAAAAGTAACTGGGACCTCAAAAAGTTCAAAATGGGTAAGGGATGACTGAATTACATTATTTATTGGTGTCTCTTTCTCATATAAAAAAAGCAATACACATGAAAATATGTACTTGCAGACCCTTAGTGAAGTGTCCACATGATTCTGCCCCATGTATTTTGGCCTGAACTGGTCAAGGGCAGTCATTAGGACTAGACCTCACTCCTGACTATCTCACATCCTACTGTCAATCTAGATCATAAGTATGTACAGATTAACAGATTAAAATGTAAGCATAGCTTTATAGATAGCGGGTTATTACTACTTCTGCAATGACTAGAAAATAATTGGAAACCTCCTTACCATTCTCTCCGGGGGATGGTGACAGAAAGAGGTTTAGACAATCCTAGTTTTTTGGCCTACGCAAGAAGTGTTAGGTTGCAATGCCTTCAGGGGGGTTTAGTTGTAATATCATAGATTATCCTGAGAGAGGTATAATGGGCAAAATAGGCAAGATAGGCTCCCATTATAAGTGGCCTTTTTATTCCAATGGGGGCAGTAACATCAGTTACCAATATCATTGAAATTAGGAGGGGTTTTCTTCCTTTTGTGTTCTGAAAGCACACACAAACTCTGGGTGAAAGTCAGTCCCAAAATGAGGACTTATAAAAGGAATCACAGTTAGAATTACTGATTGCCCCAGTAGTTCCACATTTCTTAGTGTACTATCAGTCCAACTCATAGTGGGAAGGATTTTCCTCAGCACCAGAGTTACTGATATCTGCAATATCCATAATTCAGGGAATGGGGAAAATTGAACCCATTTCCTGTGACACTCATTATGAGGTTCTTTGTGGGCGGGAAATTAAAGAAGATAGGACAACACAAGGATCTCATATTAGGCAAAGTATAAAAGATCACAATTAAATCAGCGCTGCACAACAATAACATTTCCTGCTAAATACATTACTTTGATTAGATAGACATGAACAAGCAATTTTATTGCAAAATGTTAGAAATGGGGGTCTCTAGTTGGCCATGGCTGGTGCCAATGTCAAAATAGGGACCCTTCTTCCTAAGTCAGGGCAAGTGGGCTACCCCCTTTGATAAGCCCTGCTCAACCCTGTGGTAACGTAGCACGAGCAGTTAGGCCTATCTCAGAGGCAGTGTGTGAAGCGTTTCTGGCCGCGTACAATAAGGCAGTAAAGACACCACAAAAGGACACAACTCAAGTAGATATAGAAAAATAATATCTTTATCTAAAAGTTTAACTCAAAGACTCTCAAAGCGTTTCAACAACTACAATTCACGTCAACCCGTAGGGACTCAAAGACACAACAACGTATTCACCCAAAGCGGTACATGGACTGAGTTCAGGGCCGGGGCCTATGCGACCCGTTACGCACCAGGTACCTGTCGTTGGAAGGGGCTACAGCACGCAGCTTCTGGAAGAAGCGGAGACGGTGACAGGTGGACTCCCAGCGACCAGAGGTCTTGGAGGCTGAGGTCTGCAGCGTGCACTCACTGTGGTTTGGGCACTCAGGGGCACCGGGCTGGTGGTGGCGATGACTCTCGTCGTGCAGCTACGTGGTGGGCTCACAGAGGCAGCAACTCTCTCTTAGCTGCGGCGGCCCACAGAACAAATCCCAAGGATGCAAAGTTGTCAATGGTGCAGGCGGTCAGCGGCCACAGCTCTCTCTTGGCTGCGGCGGCCCACTTGACAAAACACGATGAAGCACACCAGCAATGGGTATGGGGCCCTAAGCGGCAGCAGCTCTCTCTTGGCTGCGGCGGTCCATGGGACAAATCACGATGGTGCACAGTAGCAAATGGTGTGGGCACTCAGCGGCTATGGCTCTCTCTTGGCTGCGGCGGCCCACGGGACAAAACACGATGGTGCACAGTAGCAAAGAGTGTAGGCATTCAGCGGCTACAGCTCTCTCTTGGCTGCGGCGGCCACAGACAAATCACGATGGTGCACAGTAGCGAAGGGTGCGGGCACTCTGTGGCAGCAGCTCTCTCTTGGCTGCAGCGGGCCACGGGACAAATCACGATGGTGCACTTTAGCAAAGGGTGCGGGCACTGAGCAGCAGCAGCTCTTTCTTGGCTGCGGCGGCCCATGGGACAAATCACAATGGTGCACAGTAGCAAAGGGTGTGGCCACTCAGCGGCTATGGCTCTCTTTTGGCTGCGGCGGCCCATGGGACAAATCACGATGGTGCACAGTAACAAAGGGTGCGGGCACTCAGCGGCAGCAGCTCTCTCTTGGCTGCGGCAGCCCATGGGACAGATCACGATGGTGCACCATAGCAAAGGGTGTGGGGACTCAGAGGCAGCAGCTCTCTCATAGCTGCAGCGGCCCACAGGACAATTTGGGGTCTCAACCAGGTGGCCACCACAGTGGACGCTCAGTGGCCACAGCGCTCTCTCGACTGCAGCAGTCCACGCAGACTCAGCGGAAGGTCCAAAGGTGCCGATTCAGGCGGGTTCTCAGCAGCGGCAGATCTTTCTTATCTGCAGCGGCCCACACGGATCCAGCGAAAGGTCTGAAGATACAGATTTAGGCAGGCTCTCAGCGGCGGCAGCTCTCTCTTAGCTGCAGTGGCCCACACAGGTTTAGCAAGAAGGTTCAAAGGTTCAGAGTCAGTCGGGTACTCAGCGGCGGCAGCTCTCCCTTATCTAAAGAGGCCCGCACAGATTCAGTGAAAGTTTAGAAAGTCTCAATTCCAATTCAGGCGGGCTCTCAGGGCAGCAGCTCTCTCTTAGCTGCAGCAGCCCGCACAGGGATAGAAAAAGTTCAGAAGCGCCCAGTCAACGTTCCTCACAGTAGAGCTAGAGGATCCGGATTACTCGACGGAGGCCTCACGAGCAAGCAGAACTCCTCGCATAGAAATTCTGACGGTGGACAGAGTGAAGTCTAATGTCCCTGAGACTTCTGCAGGAGGCGCTCTAGATTTAGGCCCTCGGGTAGTTTATTCGGCAATCTTGATGAAAGTTACAAAGTCCTTTCCTCTGTTCACTCGGACAGAGTTTCGTCTTGACATCCAGAAGGAACACCCTTGGCCAAAGTTCCAGCGCAGCATTTTATACCTAAAAGGTCTTTGTTCTCTAAGGTTGCAAATCACTGACTCCGGTCAGAACCAGTTCGGTGGGGTCAGGGAGCACTTGGTTTGTGAGGCGACATCCTGTCCTTTTAGAATGAGGGGGTCTGCTATCAGACACCCAGTGGGAGGTGGAGCCATCATTCATCTTGCCAGGCACGGCCCTGCTCGGATCAAAGAGTCACCCCTCCCCATGCTCTGAATACCGATCTCTCTCTCCAGCCAGGTCTGACCCAGCTGGCCCTGCTGCTCCAAAACCAGACGGCCAATACACATACGTGCAACAGCCTACAGTAAAGCTTAGGCAAGAAACTACCACGTTTTCAGGAAAGGTATTTCAACACATGCAATATATAAACGGTCCTTTCTAAAAGGTGCCCCTCAATGTCCTCAGCAAATACGTATCAAACTTGAGGGTCCAATCAGGTTCCTAGGGCCCGATAGGATGATAGAAAGCAATCATTAACCGGCCCATCCTGGCCTATGAGAATGGATCGTTTCGCAGTAGCGGCAATGAAATGGAAGGTAACTCACTATTGAAACAGGCTACACCGATGCAGGTATTATAGTTTTCCTTATTCATACAGTCATTTATATACAGGGAGCATTTGCGCTGTGGCACTGAGTAGCAGTGGCACGGCACCCAGAACATCTTAATCCAGGCTATATAAAAGATAGGGAGAGTAGAGAGGAAGGGTGACCCACGCCAATGATGCCAGGTCTAACACAAAACAGACTAATAAACTTGGATGGGCAAATATGTACAAATTACACATGGTATTGTGGGTTTTTTGCAAGAGTATTTAGCATGTTTTGCAATGGACAGGATTATGGCACGTCACACACACTCTACCAAATAGGATGGAATAGGCTCATGTTGCAGTACTATGGCTGGGTGTCAACACCATAGCAGATGCTACACATTATCAGAACTGTGGCGTGGAACAAGTCTGCTACTAATCTGTCTGACTAGGCTGTCTGATCTATAGCACAGAGAGTTGGACAAAAGAGCTCAACCCCATAACTACGTTGAGAAGCAGCCTGAAGGCAGTTACAGATAAAACTGTTTATTAAATGGACTTACCTTGATTGATTGATCAGTAGGACAATGTGGAAAATACCAAATGAGCACCAGCCAGTTCCATGATGCAGAGAATGGCTCTTTTTTACCAGTCAACATATAATTACTGTAAGAAATGTGGTTACTAGTTGACTGGGGTGTGAGCCCTGGACAAGCAACAACCACAATCCTTGTCAGGGTGAGGCACTTGTCAGCCCTAAAATAACCTGTGTTCCACCTTCTGGTAACTTCACACAGAGCAGTCAGGCTTAACTTAGAGGCAAAGTCACAAGTTCAGGCTAACCATGATGAGGTATGGCCCTGCTACAGGGACCCAGTTAGGCCTGCTGCACAAAGCACCTTAAATCAGGGTTTGTGGAGCATTGCAAGGGTCTGCGTCAAAGATGTGTTGCTCAGCAAAAGCAATGCATCAGTTCCAAGATGCCGTGAGGCACTGATGTAAGGTCCTGCATTGTCACTGAGGATTCCTTAGACAAGGGCTTGCAGCGTGATGACCGGCATCAAGGATGCATCGTGCTGTCAAGGCGATGCACAAGTCCAGAGAAGCTGCAAGGCTGTGATGCAGAGTCCGGCGTCATTGTTGAGGCTGCCGTTGATGAGGGATACAAGGGCCTGTGCTGAGAATGCGTTGCGCAGCAATGGTTTAGATAAGGCAGCTGGCTGCGATGTGGATCTTTGCAACAGAGGAGATCCCCGCAGTGACTGCAATCACTGGTTTTGCTTGAGGTTGCACCATGCAGCAGAGGAAATGTGTTGGTTCCACTGGATCTACAGAGGCTGGTAGAGCACCTTGGATACTCTTTCAAGGGTCCACAACTTGGGTGGCACCACTTGGCAGGGTGGATGCACAGATGGCAGAGTCCAGGTGCTGGGGTAGAAGTTGTTGGAGTCTTCTGCCCCTGAGGCTCAAGTCAAGAGGCCAGCCAATTATCCCTTAGAGTCACTCTGGGGTCAGTGGTTCAACAGATGGAGGTCCAGCATTTCTCATCCGGGAAAGAAAGCAGCAGATCATCAAAGCAGGCCAGTGGTCCTTCAAAGCAGCAGTCCAGCAGAGTGGAAGTCCTTTCAGCAGCAGTCCTTCTTCCTGACAGAGTATCTGCAGGTCCAGAACTGTACTGAAGAGTTGGGGGTCTAAGGTTGAATATTTATACCTGGTGCGCTACTTGAAGTGGGAGAAGCTCCTATAGGTTTCCACCCCCTTAGGTGTTAGGCATCCCCTTTCTCCCTGACCTGGCCCCAGCTTGTCTTTGGTCACAATAGACTTGTGTCAAGACCTTCGTGAGGGTGCTCAGGCAGACCCGTTGTGATGTACAAGGATGGTAGGTGACAGCACCTCCCCTTCGTTAACTCACAGTGGCCCATACTGCCAACACCTATATCCCCTCTGTCTCACTGTCTGGGAGCAAAATACAAAGACCAACTTCCAGGTACATCTAATCACGTGACACAGGATCAGGCTGCAGGTGCTAAATGGTTAGAACAAGAAAATGCCAACTTTTTTGCTTGAAAAAATAGACAAGGAGTTGGTTGCATTTAAAGACAATACTATCAATTTAAAAACTAGACAATTTGAGAGGGACCGAAAGAACTTCAATTTTGAGGTGGTTTACCCCTACCTGAAGGAGGATTTTTATACACGAGTAGAGTCTCGTAGAGCATTGACTGACTTCAGAGGGAGGTCTAGAAATACATTTTTGACTTTCTCGGAAACTTCATCTTCCGATTCTACAGGGGATTCGAACCCGGGTGAAGGAGGGTCAAATCTCAAACAACAAAGACAGAAGTCTTTTTTAGAAAAGGAACAACAGAAGAAGGTCTGTTTCAAACCCCAGCCATGGGAGATGAGAACTCGGCGTCAATATTACAAGTCGTAGCTCCTTCTCCTATTGTGAATGTATCCAACAAACAGTTGACATCGGATTAAATCTCTGTTTTAGAGTTGGGACTAAAATTTGTCCCAAGGAGAAAACCTGATATCACTCATCTTAAAACAGAAGCAGTGGATTTTTTTTAAAAAATACGGCTACGTGCCTTCTTTCATGGAAAAGATAACGTGTTAGGGAAAGGTGCATCAGGATTAGCCAATAAATCTAGATTTGTTCCTCCCATGTCGGAGGTTACCAGGCAAATATTAGCCTTTGATCAAATGATTCTCTCCTCAATTAATCAGTTGGAGAGTAAAAATTCTTATGTCTCGAGTAATTTAACACAAACTCAGTATAAGGCATTGTCAGATCTTAAACAAGACACATCTATTATAGTGAAACAGGCTGACAAAGGTGGGGCGGTGGTATTGTGGCCAAGAGATATGTATCTAAAAGAAGGACTTTCACAAGAATAATGCCTGGTACAGAAATGTACGTGAGGACCCAACACGAGAAATTCAGGAGGCAATTAAGTCTATCTCGAGGCAGGGTCTAGATAGTGTTTTTTTAAATTAAAAAAAAACATGATTTTTTGATTAAAGACCATCCAAGAACTCCGATCTTGTATTTTCTACCGAAGATCTATAAGCAACTTACTGAACCTCCAGGGAGACCAATAATCTCCGGTTGCGACTCAGTCTTAGAGCCTGCCTCGAAGTATGTTGATGTGTTCCTCAAGCCCTTTCTTGAACAGGTTCCATCATATCTTCATGATATGATGGACTTTATAAATAAAATTGATGGTCTTCCATTCGACTCAGACATTCATTGGTTGGTCTCGTTTGACATGATATCTTTATACACGCAAATCCCCCAAGATGAGCCTCTTGAAGTCCTTGAATTTAATTTTTTTACTCGCCCATCACCACATCAGGTCCCCACTGAAATTCTTTTGCAGTTGGCATCAGTTGCCTTAAAGAAGAATTTCTTCAAATTTGATGAAAAATTCTTTGTTCAAACAATGGGAACCGCCATGGGATGTCCTTTTGTGCCGGAAATGGCGGTACTTTTCATGGCCAGATTTGAGGAGAGATTTGTTTATGACAATAATCCCCACCTGGTACATTTGTCTAAATGGTATCGCTATATAGATGATATCTGGTGCCTCTGGGAAGGTACTGATCGTGAGCTAACCCTGTTTTTTGAATGGTTAAATACTAGGCATCCAGACATTAAGTTTACCAAAACAATGAGCAAGACAGCGCTCACATTTTTGGATGTGGAAGTGAAACCCATAAACAATGAATTGAGGACAACGTTGCACCGTAAACCAACTAACCGAAATACGTTTCTCCATTATAAGAGTTCACACCCAAGAAATTTGCGGGACAATCCCCCATATGGGCAACTCTTAAGAATCAGGAGAAATTGTTTTCGAAAAGAGGACTTTGATGTCCATTCCATGGTTTTATGTGAACAATTTAAAGCAAGGGGCTACCCGAAACGTTTATTAAAACGAGCCAAAAAATGCACCTGATTCACACCCAATGAGTGCCTTCTTTCTAAGAAGGAGAAGTAACTGATTTCCCAAATAGTGTGTGTTTCAACATTTGGACCCCACACTAATAAGTTCCGCCAAATGATTTTAAAAAACTGGCATCTACTCCAAGGACTTGAATGTCCGTTTGAACGACCTCTCTTCATGATGAAGAAAGATCAAAGTATAGGGCAAAAATTGGTGAGAGCAGATTGTACTTTGACCCCCAGAAAACATGACCTTCGCACCCATTGGAACCTCAAACCACTAGAAGGACACCACAAATGTGGAACATGTGTGTCCTGTGAGACCACATGTGAAGGCACGGTCTTTGAACACAATACCATTAAATAGACACATAAAACCTTTTCAAATTATAAGACTAAAAACGTGATATATGGGATTACCTGCCCTTGCGGCAAACTGTATATTGGCAAAACCAACCAGGAAATTCACCAGCGGATTGTGCAACATAGATCGCGAATTCGCACTAAAGTATTGACTGCGCCACTTGTAAATCATTTTATCGAGGCTAACCATAGTGACAAGGACATAAAATGGACTGTCCTATTGGCCATTAAACAATCATCGAGGGGTGGGGACATAAAAAAAATCCACCTGCATAGAGAGAGGCCTACCTCATTTTGAAGTTCAATAGCGCGCTTTCAGGTTTAAATGAAATGTCTGAGATCGCGCATATTTAGCCCTTATGCCTTATTGGAGTTTCATTCCGCTTTCAGCACTGCATGATTAAGTTTGAATACTAGTGGGAGTAAAACTTCTGTATGGAAACTACAAGTACCATGAGCCCTTGTGTTAAACTGCTTGTGCTGATTAGCATTAAACAGGAAGTCCATTCCCCAGTCAATTGATTCCTGAAGGAGAATTCACTCACTGGTGTTGTTACGGAGGAAGCCCGTTTTGAGAGCACCATTAGGAGTTTTAAAGTAATTGAGCTACGAGACATAAACTGTGGTTTTAAGTTTCTACTTGTTGAATGAAGCATCTTTAAGACGCATTTTCATTTAACCTAGAGTGAAAACAAAGATTAATTCTGCTGTTTGTTATCTTCTGTTGCCGCCTTTCAACCCGGCTTCATGACCGAGGTCATTGTAAAGAAAACCGTGCGTGCTTTAGACCTTCTTTTTAATAAAGCAGACTTTGAGATTCAGGCAAAAGAATTTATAATTACCGCTTTGGGCTTTCAGACTCGCCAGCTAATAGGAATATGCAGGCACACTGCGTGAGCATGAGTAACCGATCTGCAATGCAGGTTGTGCATTGTCCAAGAAGTAAGTCTTCCTGTTTATCATTTAATGATCGAGCCTTGTTGTACTTTTTTACAATGAGCACTAAATAAAGGTCTTTGTTCACAGATCACCTTTAAAATGAACAACAATCCTTCATTTATCTAAAGAGCTCCGAACCCAAAGGTAAATGGAGACGGCATAATTACGTTTTAGAGAGGAAAAGGGATGTTTTGTTTTGACTATTGGTCTAAGCAAAGCTTTTGTCTCCCACAGAATTCCAGTCACGGACCTGAGGAGAAGCCCCTGACTAAAAGGGCTTCGAAACGCGTTGGCACCTTGTTCACCAACAGGGGACTTTGGGGCAGATTTATGTTGCACTTGCGCCACTTTTGCGCCGCCGTTGCGTCACTTTTGTGACGCAGCAGCGGCGCAAATCCTGCGCCATGGTGCGGGGTATTTACAACGTGACGCATCTGGGAGATGCGTCACGTTGTAAAGCCCTGCGCCACATGTAGGTGTTCCAGGACAGGTGGGGGCGTTCCGGCGCAGGAACGCCTCCTAAAAGTGGCTGAGTGAAATCTACAAGATTTCACTCAGTCACTTTTAGGCCCATGCTGCGTCAAAACCCTGCGCCTGCTTGAAGCAGGCGTAAGGATTGATGCAGCATTGTACAGATAGGGCCCCCCAGAACATTGCTGGAGCTGCGTCGCGCTTGCGACGCAACTCCAGCAATGCGCCACTTTTACGGCACAGATGCATCACGCATCTGTGCCGTTTTTGCCCCATGGTGCTCCGCATTATAAATGCGGCGCATCCATGGTGGCGCAGCTGTGGCGTATAATAACTGGCGCATCCCTGCTGATATGCAGGGATGCGCCAGTTATCATAAATCTGCCCCTATGTGTTTGAATTAATGCAGCAACTGAAGAAATTTGTTTAAAATAGGTTGCTTATAAAATACATCCCCGTTGGGTGGATGCCCTGAACCATAGGCTTTGGGCAGCTGTTGTTGATTTCTGTTTACGACTGGTAGCAGTGTATATTTGTATATATTCGTGATTATATGTCAATGTTGAAAGTCATTGTATGTTTTTTTCTGTGCAATGTGGATTTTTGTTTAAATTCATTTATGTTTAATTGTAGATGAAATGTAATGTGTGGTTTGCATATGTTTTTTAAATAACAAGAAGTGTACATTGTTGTTCCTTACCCAACACCAACATTTTTTTTTGTGGACATAACAAAAATATTTAAATATTGATATGATTAAATCATTGGATCATTATATTTAATCATTTGGTCTTGCAGTGATTGATAGTGGTTAAATGTCCAGCTAGTTCTTTTCTCTTTTGTGAACCTTAATATTGACCCTTTCTAGCTGGGCGGTATAGGGTCCACCCCGTTCCTTAAAAACTTTCTAACAGCGGCATTTTCAGAATTGTCATAAAAAATCTGACTTTGCCATTAAATGTCTGCCCTCCTCTTAAGAGGAAATAGTCTGAGATCCAGCCCATCATTCTCCCATCTCTCAGGCAAGTCCTGTGATTTGGATGCACATAAACAAATGTGGACTGAAATCCATGGGTCCCTAACCTGAGTGCTTAAAGGGCAACCAGGAACTAGGGCCATACAAGCTCCCTCTCACTTTTGCTCATGTTGTGTCAACCCCTGGGCCAGTTTCAGATGAGGGACACTGTATTCCTGCTCTTTCATGGCAGATTCTAGGGACCCAAGCCCACTCCCTCATACATTGCATAATTTAAGGCGCTGTGGCTTATCTGAGGACTGACACAGTACATTGGGGCTGTTTGGCTGGCTCAGGACTCGTGTCTCCTCCCTAAGGCTCTCCCAATATTCCTTGGTGATTGGAGGTAGTGGTTTGTTAGGGGCAGCAAGTGACAAGGGGGAGCAAGGTGATTCCGCCCAATCATCCTGCTCTTTTACCGAAAAGACCCTGCAAGAGTAGTGTGGCATGGGCATACTATGCAGCCACTGATCCTTGTGACATAGAAAACTGTAGAGTGTGCCTTGAGCCATTGTCACCAGGAGACTTCGTCTTCTGAGGGGAGATGAGGTGAGGGGCAAACTAACAGCCAGCGGTGTAGCGTGGGTTGCCGGCACCCGGGGCAAGGCAAGTATTGCACCCCTTAACCCGTAGACCATCAGCACTCCCTGGGACAAAATTTTAAAAGAAAAAAAATGAGTAGTACGATTTTTCTTCTTCAAAAATATTCGCCCCCTAAGACTTTTGCGCCCCGAGCAACCGCCCCTGTGGCTCCCCCCACTGGGAAGAGCGATGACCAGCAAATGTGTCTGCTTACACCGGAGGTAGCCCCTTTATTAATAATAAGGGATATCCCATCATATATATAAATGAAAAATGATAGTCAATAAAGTCAGGTAGAGATGAGTGTGATGACATAAAATGGTGAAAGCCCACAGTTCGAAATAAAAATGTATACATCTTCAACTTCCAATATCTTACGACCTTGCCTCTCTCTGGATCAACTCCTTGCTTCCCCTCCTTCCTTATCCTACGTCTGGCTTTGTGTATACATCCTCGGTCTGCATTCTTCTTACCTCAGGAATGTACATATAACCCGCAGGTACCGGAACATAGCTGTTATGCTATAGAAAGCGTCCCCTCTAGGTTTGTGCTACACAAATAACCTCAATAAAATGAATCCGAACTTCAAAATATCCTATATAATATACACCCCATGCACTTGTTACCTTAAAGTTATGCGAAGCTTTTAAGGTTTGTTAACAGCATAGTTTTACATGTATTAAATATTGTCGTGCAGCTATGTATTAAAAAACAAAATTTGTGAAAATAAGAGGAAACAATAATGAATGAATTCTCAGAGACGGTGTTCAAACTGCACAACAACACTTCATCTTGGTGTAATATTTACATATTACTTCTAAACAAATAAGCCCCTTTTCTCACAAACAAATAGGTGGCATTGCCTTTACACACAGGATTTAAGATGGACAGACTAGGGAAAATAAGCAAGGCAATACTTTCCAAGAGGCAGTCTCAAGAATACAGCCCTCTGTCTGTGCTAAGTGCTGTGGCCAGCCAAATAAAATATCCCTGTTCCACAAGGAAATGGCTAGTCAAACAGAAAGAGCAATGAATCTGCAGATGATGAATATAAGGATTTCTCCAAGAGCTCCAAGGTCTCAAAAATTATTATAGAGCCTTTTTATGGTTTAGGACATTCCCTAGACTGTATCCTCAGTGTTATGTAAATGACAAATGACTATAAAAAAAACTGGCCACAGTGAAATGAGCTTTCGCTACCCTGGATGGGAGTCTAAAACATTTTTGAGTTTCAGTCTTGAAGTAGCTTCTTGTTTGTACTAGGTCAGTTTTTTTGCTCTGTTTGAAGAGAAATGTTTTTTCAACTATGAGTTTCAGGTCACTCTAATAATATTGATGTTGGTTTTAGTTTTATTAGAATTAGTAGTAGTAAAAGCAGGATTGTTATTGTTACTCAAATCAATAATAATGCCAATAATTTTATGTTATTTCTATTGGACTTAATACAGCCTTTTTCCCATTTTTAAGCCCTGTAAAATAAAAGGTAACGCTGTTACTAAATTAATGGCTACTCAGTTTATTAAACTTGGTAGAGTCAAAGGCTGAGCTGACCATGCTGGATACAAACTTGGGAGCATATTTACAAGCCCCTTTGTCGGTGGTGCAAGGGTGATGCAAATTAAAAATGAGGTTAATTAAGCCACCCAAGGCCACTTTGCGGGCCTTGACTGGCTTCATAAATTTCGAGTAATGCAACACAGCGCAAATCACTGTGTTGCATTACTCTGCTCCAGAAAGGCGTTTCCATGGGCATTGGGTGGGTGTTCCCACGCAACATCCATGGATTTTGATGCATTCCCAGATTTACCAGGAGTGGTAGACCTGGGAATGCCCAAACTCCTTCACCCTACCCCCCCAGGTGAGGCTTAACCAGGAGAAATGTGATTATTTCTCCTCGCTTTTTCCCCTTTCTATGTGAGCTGCACTATGCAGCACACATAGCAAGAGGAAAAAGCCGTTGGGGATTGTTTCCTGCACAATCCTCTTTACAACTCAGACACCCTTGTACCATGGTGAAAGGGTGCCTGCATTGGCACTATGCAGTCTGAAGGGAGCCAGCAGAGGGGAAAAGGCAGGAATGCATCGTTTTGACTTAAATATGGCACATTCCTGCCCTTTGCCTGTTACTCAGTGCAGCAAGGTGACCTTGCTGCGCTGCGTGACTTGGCCATAAATATGACCCTCTTTATCTAGATAGCACCAAACAATGTATATGACCCTCTTTATCTAGATAGCACAAAATATTGTATATGACCCTCTTTATCTAGATAGCACAAAAGAATGTATGTGACCCTCTTTATCTAGATAGCACAAAACAATGTATATGACCCTCTTTATCTAGATAGCACAAAACAATGTATACGACCCTCTTTATCTAGATAGCACAAAAGAATGTATATGACCCTCTTTATCTAGATAGCACAAAAGAATGTATATGACTCTCTTTATCTAGATAGCACAAAACAATGTCACAGGTAAATGTTTACTTAGGTCCTCATTACGTCTGTCCCAGGAAAGATGACAAATGTTCACCACTGTCAATGCTACCGACACCAAAGGCACGGGTAACTCGGAGGGTGATGAAAATCTGGTTTACTAAGAGATGAAGTATTACCAGAGGAATTAGTAATTTTGGGGCCAATCACTCAGTTTGTGCCAGACTTTCACTAACATTTTCGGCTGCTTTCAGCAGAGGGAAACAGCAGATAAAAACAAAAACCTAGTCCCCCACCCTGCCTGATGAAGCCACTGGTAATGATTGCTTTAGTCGCCATAAAGCGGCGTACAATTTACAGAATCAGTGGATACAAAGTAAGACAAAAGTAATGGCCCTTCATTATTGTCATCAGTGTTGGGTAAGCAGGTGAAGAGGTTGCCCCTGGGTGTGGTGTTTCTGGGAAAGAAGGGTCCTCAGCTTCTTGAACTAAAGCCATGTAGGTGTTCGCCAGATATTTTTGTTGGGGTAGAGTTACAGATACCTGTTGCATAGGAAAAAAACACAAGGCCTGCTATTCTTGTTTCTTTATTTCAAGTACAGCAATAGCCTTCCTGAATATCTCAAGCTTTCACGTTCAAATATCTTGCTCCAGTCACCTAGGTGGATTTTGCATTGGAGGTGACAGCTTTGAATATGGTCCAGCAGAGCTTGAATGTGATTTGCAATAATAGAGGAGTCAATGTATCTCCTGGAGTTTTGGGCTGATTATGTCATATTTTCATAGACCTCAATGAGTCATGCTGCCACATGAAGGGCACTATTTAGTAGTGTAAGGTGCAAGGATGGCAAAGTCTTCATGTAGGTAAAACAAAACCATGGACCCTATGGCAGTGTTAAAGGCATGATCTGTGAGGCATTATTTCACCAAGGAGGGAAGTAAGAGCTGGTACCACATTGCCTGAGTCTGCTAAGTGAAGTGGGCCTAGAAGCAGGGGTTGATTTCAATGTGGAAACCAGAGGTCTTGTTGCTGTTGGTGGGCTGAAGATACATCTGTCAAGGTTCTTTGCAATGAAACATTCTTCTACTTCATCTTGATTATTACACTCACCAGCAAAACAAGCCCTCTTTTTAAGAGGTTATGTTTCAAGTAGGCCTTCAATATCCTCCTTGGCTGGTGGAGCCGTAGTTTTACATGTGGTTGTCAGTCAGATGAAATATAGAGAAGTATGTTGTCTGTGCACTGCAGAATGTTGATGTTACCAGACAGAAGAACCATCAAAATATTGAGGGTGTACATGTGTCAATGAAACTAATAAAGAAATATAAAACAAAATATTGAGGGTGACAATTGATAGGCGGATAGAAAAGAGCTTTGGGGGGTTGTATCTGTGAGAGATGTATAGGTTTGCAGGCAGCATTGGCCATTCACATTGTTGATTATATGGACTCAATATATACTCTAAGTGAGCAGTTGATTAAAATAATTTAGTTTGCTAGGATAATCATTTATCATCAAAACACATCCCCATCATGAAGTACTGCACCCTTGGAAAATAACTTGGGCCCTGGTGTATATAGAAACATAAACTCAACCAGCTCTTGGAGTTACACAAATAGACTTATTAAAAGAAAGAATTGGCCAGATGTGTGTTAATTGAAGCAGTCACACAAAATGAGAACCATATTTGTGGGTATAGTTGTGGCAGTGATTTTCTTAACTGCAATTATGCTTAGATTTCTGGATTATTTTACTGTCCCTTGGAGAGGGTTTGTCCATTGGCATGTGGAATGGTTAGAACACTGCCTGTGACTATTTGATAGGTCCTGATAGTTCAATGCCATCTGCTACCTAATACATTTTACCAGCATTTATTCAGTTTAGGGACTTAGTGTACTCTATAATCTGTTAACACACTAAGGAAGGGTGCTCCGTGTTCTTTTTTGTCCTTCATCAGAGCACACATCTTACCTGGTCATGGGGTACCTCTGTAGTATTGTTGCCTACTGAACTCTCAAACCAGGCTATGGAGAGAGGGACAGTTGGTGATAGCCAAGGCTGTAGTGAAGGGCCGATACCTTTAAAGTGCATTGCAGGTAGAGGTGTCCAGTAACATCTTGTGAGTTAAATGTGCTCAGGAACTAAACCTGTGGTATTTCACTTCAACCTGCATGGATATGGGGTGCTGGATGTTTCGTCTTCTGGCTGAGGGCTTTGAAGACAAAGAACATATATTACATCTAGTGAGGTTAAATTTTATCAGCATAAAATGATTAGTCCCTGTAAAATGCATGGTCTATCACTCTTCCCTGGTCAGCCTTATAGGGCCACAGAGATCTGATCAAAGTTTTGACCCTGTTCCCTTACTGGTTACCGATAATGAATGAGCCCAGAGCCTTGTCTGCAGACAAAGACTGCCTTAAACTGCTTTGAATGTCTTGACAGACTTGCTTCAAATTGAAACTGAACACACCCAAACCTAACGCAATATGTGTTAAGACTGAGTGGTCCAATGCACAGTCCGTGGCCATCTGTGCCACTCCTTTCTCTTGTGCTATGTGAAGGACTATCTGGAAAATACACAGGGTCTTAAAGAGTGATCACCCATGTGGACCAACTGTGGGTACAAGCTCATTTACAATACCCAAAGTCATCCCAATTTCAACTTTTACTTTGAAAACCAGTTGGATCAGTAACTAGAATTTCTTCAGCTGTGTACAGTGGCAACACTATTTCACGTACAAACACAAACTTGGAAGCTTCCTTTAAATCATTTGTCTTTTGAGACTCAAGGCGGTAGTGTTGGCAGGTCCCAGGACACAGCCTGCCCGATGCACCAAAGACTCCTGTTCCGATGATAGCTGAGCTGTGGTGAGCATTCTGATGTGCTTGTTTCTGCTGCTCCCTGCTGACTGACTGCCCTGATGTCCCCTAGGAGACCTCAACTTCCACCTGGAGAACAACAACGACCGCAACACCACCGCCCTGCTGGACAACCTCGCCAACCTCGGACTCCAGCAACTGGTCAACACCCCCACCCACTACGCCGGCCACACGCTCGACCCCCTCTTCTCATCCAGCAAGCACGTCACCTTCAGCCACTCCACCGGACTTCACTGGACTGACCACAGCTGCGTCCACTTCAGCTTCCAAAAGAACACGATCCACCACCACCCGAAGCAGGTTCCCCACAGAAACTGGAGCAAGATCACAGTCGACCAGCTCACCACCTCCCTCAGCCAGAACCCACCAGGCAGAACAACGGACTCCAACACAGCTGCCCTCGACCTCACGCAGTGGCTGACCTCCTGTGCCGATGACCTCGCCCCGATGAAGAACCCACCCACCAGACCCAGAAGCAAGAAGGCCCCCTGGTTCACCGACGAACTCAAGGACTCCAAGAAGGCCTGCCGCACCCTCGAGAAGGCCTGGCTCATCGACAAAACAGCTGACAACATGACCGCCCTCAAACTCGCCAACCGGAGACACCACCAGCTCATCCGCACCACCAAGAAGACATCCCTGAAGGAGCGACTGGACAAGAACGCCCATGACAGCAAGGAGCTCTTCAACATCGTCAAAGAGTTCTCCAACCCCAGCACCGGCAACAACGACATCACTCCCTCGCAGGACCTCTGCGACTCCCTCGCCTCGTACTTCCACCGCAAGATCGCCGACATCCACATCAGCTTCGGCGCTCCACCCCCGCACCCATCGGTCGAACCAACACACCTCGCTGCCACCCTCCAGACATGGACCAAGGTGACCCCCGAAGACACGGCAAGCATGATGAACACCATCCACTCCGGATCGCCGACCGACCCGTGCCCCCACCATGTCTTCAACAAGGCCGCCTCTACCATCGCACCCTACCTCCGAAACATCATCAACACCTCCTTCGACACAGCCACCTTCCCGGAGAGCTGGAAGCACGCCGAGCTCAGCGCACTGCTGAAGAAACCAACAGCGGACCCGACCGACCTCAAGAACTTCCGCCCCATCTCGCTCCTTCCCTTCCCCGCCAAGGTCATCGAGAAGATCGTCAACAAGCAACTAGCCGCCTTCCTCGAGACGAACGGATCCCTCGACCCATCGCAGTCCGGATTCAGAGCGAACCACAGCACCGAGACCGCCCTCATCGCAGCCACCGACGACATCCGAGCCCTGCTCGACAACGGCGAAACAGCGGCACTCATCCTCCTGGACCTCTCCGCAGCATTTGACACCGTCTGCCACCGCACCCTAGTCCAACGCCTTAACGACACTGGCATCCAAGGAAATGCCCTGGAATGGATCATCTCCTACTTCTCCGGCAGAACACAGAGAGTACGCCTCCCACCGTTCCGCTCTGAAGCCACCGAAGTCATCTGCGGCGTCCCGCAAGGATCATCGCTCAGCCCCACCCTCTTCAACGTCTACATGAAACCCCTCGCTGCCATCGCACGCCAACACAACCTCAACATCATTTCCTACGCCGACGACACCCAACTGATTCTCTCCCTCACCAGAGACCCCGACACCGCCAAAGTCTGCCTACACGAAGGAATGAAAGACGTCGCCGAATGGATGAACATCAGCCGCCTGAAGCTGAACACGGACAAGACAGAAGTCCTCATCCTGGGACCATCGCCCTCCGCATGGGACGACTCCTGGTGGCCCCCGGCACTAGGCACCGCACCCAAACCAACGGACCACGCACGCAACTTGGGCGTCATCCTGGACTCCTCCCTATCGATGACCAGACAAGTCAACGCCGTCTCCTCAGGTTGCTTCCACAACCTTCGCATGCTCCGCAAGATCTTCCGATGGATCCCGATCGAGACCAGGAAGACGGTCAGCCAGGCCCTCGTCACCAGCAGACTAGACTACGGAAACACCCTCTACGCCGGTACAACAGCCAAGATTCAGAAACTACTTCAATGTATCCAGAACGCCTCCGCCCGACTCATCCTGGACGTCCCCCGACGCTGCCACATCTCGAGCCACCTAAGAGACCTGCACTGGCTCCCTGTCAACAAGAGGATCACGTTCAGACTCCTCACCCACGCACACAAATCCCTCCACGACCTGGGCCCAAGATACCTCAACGAGCGACTGACCTTCTACACGCCCACCCGCCAGCTACGATCCGCGAACCTCGCCCTCGCCCCTCGCATCCAGAGAACCACCGCCGGAGGAAGATCCTTCTCCTACCTGGCGGCTATGACATGGAACTCCCTGCCCGTCCACCTGCGACTGACCGGGGACCACCTCACCTTCAGGAGGCAGCTCAAGACCTGGCTGTTCGAGCAGTAGCAGACCCCCTCCCCCAAGCGCCTTGAGACCCTTCCGGGTGAGTAGTGCGCGATACAAATTTCTTGATTGATTGATTGATTGATAGACTCCGGCCCTGACGCTCGTGAGTTGAGGTGAGCACTACAGGGTGATTAGATTCTTGCCCCCTTGCGTGTACCACTGCCCCTCAATCTACTGGGGCCATAGTCTAGTTTTTCACCATTCGAGCTGTGTCCTCTAGGCTCCTGCCCTGGCGATTTGGGGCAGCGGTGAGTGCAGAGGGGCATTTGACTTGCCCACTGGGTTTGCCCCATGGATCGTATGGGGCTGCAGTTCAGTTGGCCACACCGCAGACCTGTGAGATTGCCAGGGCTCAAGCAGACTCGGGGTGGCTGGTGGAGTCTGCCGTGCCCCCAGCACTCACTTATATTGGTCAGTTTGAGATTCGACTGCTATGCTACAAGCCCTCTTTGGGGGCTGATTGCTAAGCGCTCATGTGCCTACATTGCACTATGGAGGTCTCTCAGTGCCCTGGTCTGGCTGGCTCAGCCCTCTGACATAATTTCGACTCCTGTGGTTTCAAAGGACATTGAGCTGCTGATTGTTGGTATTTTGTTGATGTTTGTGTTAGGTTTTCCACTAGAATGTTGGCCTATCTGGGGCCTGCATGCCGCCCCTGGCCAATCTTTGCTGTTTCTTTTCTCTGGACAACTTGGTGCCTCACATAGTTGACATTTAGTTCTATTGCTCACATCTTTTCTTCCACCCAAGATGGCTCCTTTGTTTGTTTTCACATGAGCCATTGCACAACTATCGTCATAGAAACTGACAAAGTTCTCTCATGAGCCATTGCACACCAATCTTCATAGAGATCGACAAATGACTATATTAATTAATGAGGTAACTAAAACAGAATAAGGGACTTCTCTACTTCTCTATACAGTAGCTCCACTCTTGCTCCAAATAAGACAGCCATCTTGGAAGAGGTTTCCCCATTCTATTTCCTCTAGCTTTACACAACTTCATCACACAGCATGGAAGCATCCCAAGACAACAAGATGAGTGCCCTCCTGTCACCAGCAGGAAACAATTAGTTCAAAATAAACTACCCTCCTCACCTATCAAAAAACACCATTAAAAATCTCAAACATAAAATACTCAAATTAAATAAAGAAACTCTTATCACACACTCCTACTTCTGCCACTATAAGGGCACTATATTGAATGACCTCAACTTCACCCCTTCGGCGTTCGCAATGGAGGAAAGTGCTATCTTATTTGCTCAATACCCCCACCAAGTAAATACTGCATGGCCAGAAACTCACTATCTCACCCTCTCCCCTGTACAAAGCAGATGCCACCATCTCCATCTATAACAATGGCACCGTGCTCCTTCACTCTTCAGAATGCAACCTGGCACTATTCATCAATCTCTTCTCCTACATCAACAACAAATTAGACTCACCTATTGCCATGCCCTCCCCCCACAACTCCCCACTGAGCCTTTACATGCAACACCATCATCTCTACCATCCCAAATTCCCCCAAATTCCCCTCATCCCAACTCTCTTCCCTGGAGGACTCCAACTCACTTATGGGTTTGTATGCAGTACATCATACCTCTTTCTCAACAGTTATTGCTGGCAACGCTTTACGAAAAAACTTCCTGACAGCACTCCTTCCCATCCCTCTGAGGAACCCAGCACTAAATCCCCCAAAACCCAGCACAGTATATGCTCCACTACATATCAACCAGCCGCTACCATGACTGTGATAGCAGACACTACATATGACTGTCCCTTCATTCAGTCCGACTTGGCTAGTTCTCAGAATTATTGCTGAATAGGGGCTGATATCCTTAAACTAGTGCATATCACCTCCAACCTGGAATATACTAGGTCATTACAGCTGACTCGCCGTTAGAAGCAAATCATTTCCACACCCAATGGCCACTCTGGTACCTGCCCTGCCAATAATGAGGACACACATCCTGAATGGAATCACAGGCCGGATCTTGAACACTACTCCTGAATCAAAAGACTAGTCAGACATCTATCAGATAATGATATCCTCTCCCTCCTCTCCACCTATAACTATACTCCGGGTGTCCAAGAGTTACCTGCTGATAAAATTCAGACCATTATCACTCACCCTCCTAGACTCAGGGAAATCCACTCTAGCTCTAGATACATTAATAGCATGAACCTCAAACAAGTTCCCATTTCACACAGTACTACTACCACTAAAACATCCCTTAAATCAATTGTCGCTCAACTGTGAAACATGCAGCTGATACAGCAGATCTTATACTTAATCTTGACATCCTTATACTCACTGAGATGTAGCTGAACGAATCCTCATCCTCAATTTTTGACATACTAGTCCCACCCAGTCATGACATCATCAGACTAGACCATTCAAGCAATTCCAGGGGTGGATTAGCCTGCATACACAGATCCACACTATCCATGAAACAAACACAATCCCTATGACTGCTGTCCTATGAATACCTTAGAATCAATGCCAACACCATTGACAATTCGACGTGCCCTCACCCTTCTGGCGATAATTACACATTCATTGAACAGATCAAGGAGCTCATCTTTTCCAACCATGAAGAGTGTAACAACCATATTTTCCTTGGCGACTTCAACATTCACTGGGACAACTCCAGGGACCCTTTGGTGAGCAGTTCTGAATCCTTCTTCAAGGGCCTCAACCTTATACAAGCATGCAGCAGCCCTACCCATATTAAAGGTGCCATGTAAGATTTAATTATCGCAAAAGATAACACCATTCAAATCAAATCTATCCTACCTTGCGATTGGACTGACCACCACTGCATCAAATTCTTTAAATCTAAAGGAGCAGTTAACTCCAGTGCCCAACCTATGAAAGCTAAACTTTGGGTCAGAGACACCTGTAAAATCAACCCACTCATGTGGTCTCCTATCAGTAAACACAGCCTGCTACCTCCTGCTAACATGCATGACACTCACGTCCTCACTGATCACTACATCAACTCCATGACAAAATCATGATTCCATTGCCCCCAAACAACTAAAGAGAGTCCTACCCAAAAGATCCAACCCATGGGTCAACTGTAACCTCAATGAAGAATGCTGTTGCCTCAGACTTGCTGAGAGAACTTGGAGACACACACTGTCTTTGTCTAACCTCAAACTTTTATGACAAAGATGGAGCACCTACAATAAACACATTAGAAATTCCAAAGCAGCATTCTTTTGGAACCAACTAGATACTGCAAATAATCCCCCCAATAAACTGTTTGAAATTGTCAAAAACCAAACAATCAGAAGAGGCCATGCCCCAGCCCCTGACAGCAAAATCATACCTAATTGCAAAACATTTGCCTCCTTCTTTGTAGATAAAACGATGCCAATCACCACTGAGATACAGAACACCTTGGAACACTCTCCGTGTGTACCCCACCCACACCTGTTTTCTCATCTTCAAAAAATAAATACCTGACTACCTCTTCCCACAAACCTAAAAACAATGCCCCTTGGTCCAACTTTAAAATCTTTGAGGAAAATTACATCTTAACCCTTATAACTTCTCTGAAATACTCCAACCACTTCATTGATCCCCTTCCTTTCAATCACCTCAATGAATACATTCCTCTCCTACTCCATCTAAGGACTAGGACCATCAATGCCTCACTTACCCAAGACTGTTTACTTGACTGCCTAAAAAGTGGTCAGGGTACTCCCAACTTAAAAATAGCACATTCAGACCAGTCAGACTTCAACAACTACTGCCCGGTCTTCAACATCCCTACTTTGGCCAAACTATTAGAAAAATGTGCACCCATACATCTTCACAATCATATCGAGCAATTCCAACTACATGACTAATGTTAATCTGTTTTCAGATCGGGTCACAGAACCGAAGCCGCCGTGGTCCATATTGCTGACGATGGTCTACTCTCTCTCAATCAGAATGAATCCTGCATACTAATACTACTGCAAAAGACACACAATTGATGGACGGAATGCAGAACAAATCAAAACATTCACCTCCAGTCAAGAGACCTGGGTTAAATCCATCATTCTTTTGCTCACCATGCCACCCCAGTTTAGACCTGGCCATATGCAAATCAGTCTTGACCCCGTGCCTCATGGGAACAGTCCAGCCCGAACTGCTAAGCCATTTCCTTCCTGGACTGGAAACAAGCATCCTAGGACCGGATTCTGGGTTTCACCCCTCATCAGCCAGGATAGCGTGAATCCAGTGGCACAGCAAGGCCGGGACCCACGTCTGGGCATACCTGGCGCACTTAGGGCAAGGAAGCAAAAAACACACAATTGATGGATGGAATGCAGAACAATTCAAAACATTCACCCCCAGTCAAGAGATCTGTGTTAAATCCATCTTTCTTTTGCTCATCATGCCGCCCCAGTTCAGAACTGGCCATATGCAAATTAGTCTTGACCCTGTGCCTCATCGGAACGGTCCAGCCCGAACAGGTATGCCAGGTCCTCTCTGGCACAGACACAAGCATCCTAAGACCGGATTCGGGGTTTCACCCCTCATCAGCCAGGATAGCTTGAATCCAGTGGCACAGTGAGCCCGGGACCCAGTCTTGGCGTTCCCGGCACACTTAGTGCGAGAAAGCAAAAGACACACAATTGATGGATGGAATGCAGAACAAATCAAAACATTCACCCCCAGTCCAGAGACCTGGGTTAAATCCATCATTCGTCTGCTAAAAAAAAAACCTGATGGATTTAGGCCCAGATCTCTGTACTGGGGTGAATGTATGACATTGTTCAACATTCTGTCCATCAATTGTTCTTTTTGCATTTGTCACCCCGAGTGGGACGGGTATTCACAGACATGGGTCCCATGCTCTTCTTGCCACTGGAGTCAAGCTAGCCTGGCGGATAAGGGGTAAAACCCTGAAACCGGTCCTAGGACGCTTGTTTCTAGTCTGGGGAGGACCTAGCTTGGCAGTTCAGGCTGGACTTTTCCCATTGGGGAACAGGGTCAAGACTGATTTGCATATGGCGGGGTCTAAACTGGAATGGCAAGGGGAGCAAAAAAGGATGGATCTAGGCCCAGCTCTCTGTACTGCGGTGAATGTATGACATTGTGCAACATTCTGTCCAACCTTGGTTCTTTTTGTACTTATACTACTGGGCCTATCATCGCCCTTCAACACTGTCAACAATGAAACCCTTCTAGACCCTTTTAGAACTCAGTTTGAGTCTCTCTGGTACTGTATTAAAATGGTTCACCTCATGCCTTCACAATAAATCTCAGTGGGTTCTAATCAATCTCAGCTGGATCTAATCGATCAGTGGCCAGTTATGCTAGGCATCCCACAAGGCTCAACTCTCTCCCAGACACTGTTCAACCTGTACATGGAGCCGCAGACCAAAATTCTCAAACTCTCCCAGATCTTCTACCACATGTATGCAGAACATACCCTACATGAAAATCACCTTTACTGAAGACATCTGCCTCCTTAACCCCTTCAGCGCGGCGCGGATTACCGTGCTGTGCTGAAGGTTCAGTGCGCGGGCGGGGCCATGACGGAGCGGTTCCGTCATGCGTACAGCGCGACCGACGCGCATGACGGAACCGCTCCGTCATACGCATCGAAGGGGTTAAAAACACCTTGACATTAACATTGGCTAACACATGACCACTTGAGCTGTCTTCTGTTTCCTAACCCTGACACCGGTTGGGCTCAGCGCATTCCTGTATTTATGAAAAACCACGTGTTCCTGTTTGTCTGCATTTTCTTGCTTATATAATTACTCCAATTTTAGTTATGTCCCTTTATGTACATACGTTATTGTTGTATCATAACCACCTATTGTAAAGTGCTCTATCACCCGAAAGGGTCTTGTTCGTGCTATATAAAAATACTGGAAAAGAAAATGAGCAGACATTTGAACTTTGTATTATGACTAATTCTTTTAGCGCTGTGCATCCATCATTGCAGTGACAACCCCTACATCTATTGGTGTTCTGTGGTATAGGCCGTAGTGCAAGGAAGGAAATAGACCCCCTGCCCGCGGTTTGAATTGTGAAATACAGAAATACTCAGGATTCAGTGGGCCTAGCAGGCCTTTGGGCCCCGGCACCACTGCACCTGGTGCACCAATGGAAGTTAAGTCACTGGTGGTTTTCACATTATTTGCAGATTCTCAGCAGTCTGGTATCAGAAGCACGGAATTTCCTCCATTGTATTCAATGCCAATGAAAAACCTAGGAAAAGGGGGAAATATTATGACATTCTTGCTACATACACTGTGATATTTCTTCTGCTGCCAGTAATTTAATTGATGGAAGGTTTCAAACAAAACCTTATAAAGAGGACAAAGATCCCGCACCTACTGCTCTTGTTCTGGCCTTTGCATGATCTCCATCCCCACTGTGCCCTGCATTATGACTACTATGCAAGTAGCCACCATGAACAGTTGAGTTATGTAATACTTCTACATACTGTCGTATGCAGAATAGAGTCAATTGCCATTTAGCATTTCGACCAAGAAAACAATACCTAGCACCATGTTCACTATATTGTCCTTTTATTCTTTTTTCTCAAACAATTTTGCTGCAAAATATTGAATAGGAAAGCCATGTATATATAACACACATGGATTATTCTAATGAGGGCACCCCTTAAGGATAAGGAGACACAAGAAATAAGATAAAACATTTAGGGCTAGATTTGGAGTTGGGCAGAAAGGGTAGGGTACTCTGACACAAATGGGACACAGTGCATTGTCTGTCCAACTGATGGTATGCCTGTCCTATTCAGTTTGGGGAAGACCTCCATCTTTTCATCAATAGAGCCCCTATTAATTCTGTCAAAGGAAAGCTTCCTCTGGTTACCCGACAAAGTAGCGGACTTTGGAGAAGGGCATTTTGCTTCTTTTCAACATGTATGTACATGACAGCAAACTTCCCTTAGCAGTATCAACTGAACCTCCCACTATATGTTGATGATACACAAATCCCTGTCCACTTGGAAACAGTCCTTCTAAACAAACCACCATTACCACATGCACAAACCTATAAATAAGTAAGCACCTTACTACCTTCAACTCCCCTTCAAAGGTTCAGAGAGGGAATAGAAATATAATCAATCTGCAATACGGTGTGCCCTCCCACTCCATGAAATGTATGAGAGAGAGAGCACAGAATCATGGGGCATATTATCAAGAAACAGAGTTAAAAGTATCGCCGCTTTAGCGCTGCTAAAGCGGCGATAATGGGCTTGATAATATGTTTTGGTGACAATATGGGCTTCTATTGGAATTCTCAAGTGCATATTATCAAGCCCATTATCGCCGTTTTAGCGGCAGTTTTCTGCCGCTAAAGCGGCTATAATTTTAACTCCATGCTCGATAATAGGCCCCTAAATTCCCACGCATAAAGTTGAGGTAAAAATATAATTTCATGCATTGACATACATGGGTTTTAGGGCATGAACCATATGGATTTCAGATCATTTTAGGAGCAGAAATACTTTTAAGAGAAGTGGAATAACTAGTTGAAGGAGCAGTACTTATGATACCATTAATAATAACAACATGAGAAGCAAACACAAAAATAATTTCCGAAGTAGTATCAATGTCAGATTTTGGTGTATTGCTTCTAGTTGCAGTACCTGACTAGTCGTATCAATAAGGGTAACAATGGTCATAGTGGTTTTAGGCATACTACCAGTAATGTTACTAATATTAAAAGTAGTACTTGATGCACCATCCAGTTAGTCCTGGAACTGATAGTGTCTGCAGTATGAATGGTAGTTATCAGTTTGGAAATGGAAACATTTGTTCAAAGAAAAATCGATGTTGAGTGATAAGAAAGGCCCACATGTGAGGAAGAACAAGATTCTAAGACTGACCTCATCATTAAAAGTTCCACTGACATTTTACTCAGTTAACTATGAGCTTGGTAGTGGTAGCAGTATGTTGGTAGGAATTTCCCCAACACTGCTCTCTATGGGCTCTTTTCTGGCCCCTGATTACAGTTTTATGCATTCTTCTTATCTTCATCAGGGCAATATAACTTTGTATTTCATATCTTACTTGAAAGCTTCTTTCCCCTTTCCTTATCTGCACCTTTAATTTCTTACAATCCTCATTAAATCATATATTTCTCTTACATCAATTCCTAGTCCCCTTCTCTTTTAGATCTACCCTGGGGCACTGTACCTCTTGGCTGATTATGTTCTCATACCACTCTAGACATTTTACTGGGACATCATTCAGAATTGTATTTTGCTGGAAGTTAATACATTTGTCCATGCATTCATCTGTTATTCTAGTGATGAGATGCTTTGGGTAGTCCATCTCAATATCCTTTTGCCCTGAATTAATGTTAATTTAAGGGTGTGGTGATCACTTCCCTCTTCAGACCCCACTTGAAAATCCCTTATTTTCTCAAAGATCCAGGCATTCATATATATATATGTCTTTTCATATGTGTGATCATGACTTCTGAATAAGCCAAACTAAGATCTAGAAATCAGTCTCGCCGAGTATACCAAATGATATTATTTTTGAGCTTAAAACCTTTTTGGATAATTACTTCCTAGGATTGTCGAAATTCAAGTAGATTTTTAGCACTAGAAGAATTTAACTTGCACACTGGCATGGTTTGCAACAAGGCTGAGGACCCCAGTGAACTCTTTCTTGAATCGAAATCAGGTGCATCTTCAACACACACATCAGAAGGAGATGCTAAATAACTTGATCTCTGATTATAATTTTGTCAACTTGTTGACTAGATAGGAGTAAAGTTCTGCTGATGTAGTAACCATGTTTAAGGGCAGGGGTCACAGTTGGACTATTGACTATATCATTACGTCAACCTGTCTTTTTTCCTCTCTTATTAATTTTAAGGTGTTGTGGGATGACCGGAGTGACCACAACCCTCTTATAGCCAGCTTTTACTGGGAGGACTTGTGAACAGCTAGCCACTTGCACCCACAGATCAGGGACGCGGGATTAGTGGGGCCAAGTTTGTCCATCATGATTTATGATTTCAAGGAGTTTGGTTGCTTTGAGTTGCTCTGATTTTCTTATCTGCCTTAATGAGGATGCTTCCGATATTCGTGTCCTGGATCCTTCTCTAATATGTGCAGCACAGTAAAGCGTGCCTTCACCAGGTCTGGAGTGGCACCCCTCCTCCTTCTAATAAATGGTTTAATAAACGCTGTACAAAGGCTCATAAAGATTGTTTGGCGGCTTTACATTTCACTTCAAATTCATGTTTATTTAGACCGTAGGTATTTAAGCAACACACCAGTTTACAACCATAATAACAATATATATATATATATATATATATATACAATTTAATTCATACACACATAAATTACCATTATTAGATTTCTTCAAATAAAATCCTAGTAAAATCCAATCATAGTTAAAATGTGCTCACAAGTATGAATACTTAACCTTATTATACAATCACATGAATGACTTATAACACCACTCTTATTTTACATTAAAATGACCTTTTAACTGGAATCAAAAATTTCCCTATGGCACATGCTATATATCTAGAAAGTGTTACAGCAAACAAATGATGGACGGAATGCTGACAATGCAAACATTCTCCCCCAGTCAAAAGATCTGGGTTAAATCCATTGTTCTTTTGCCCACTGCGCCACCCCAGTTTGGACCCAGCCACATGCAAATCAGTTTTGACCCTGTGCCGCATGGGAATAGTCCAGACGGAACTGCCAGACCAGGTTCTCCCCGGACCGGAAACAAGCATCCTGGGACCGGTTTCAAGGTATGTCACCCTTCTTCAGCCAGGCTAGCTTGAATCCAGTGGCACAGTGAGCAAGGGACCCACGTCTGGGCATACCCATCCCACTTAGGGCGAAAAGTGTTACAGCAAACAAATGATGGATGGAATGCTGACAATGCACACATTCTCCCTCAGTCAAAAGATCTGGGTTAAATCCATCATTATTTTGCCCACTACGCCATCCCAGTTTGGACCCAGCCATATGCAATTCAGTCTTGACCCTGTGCCCCATGGGAACAGTCCAGACCGAACTGCCAGGCAAAATCCATCATTCTTTTGCCCACTACACCACCTCAGTTTGGACCCAGCCATATGTAAATCAGTCTTTACCCTGTGCCCCATGGGAACAGTCCAGACCGAAGTGCCAGGCCAGGTCCTCCCTGGACCGGAAAGAAGCATCCTGGGACTGTTTTCAGGGTCTGTCACCCTTCTTCAGCCAGGCTAGCTAGAATCCAGTGGCACAGTGAGCAAGGGACCCATGTCTGGGCAAACCCATCCCACTTAAGGCGAAAAGTGTTACAGCAAACAAATAATGGACGGAATGCTGACAATGCAAACATTCTCCCCCAGTCAAAAGATCTGGGTTAAATCCATCATTCTTTTGCCCACTACGCCACCCCAGTTTGGACCCAGCAATATGAAAATCAGTCTTGACCCTGTGCCCCATGGGAACAGTCCAGACCGAATTGCCAGGCCAGGTCCTCCCTGGACCGGAAACAAGCATCCTGAGACCGGTTTCAGGGTATGTCACCCTTCTTCAGCCAGGCTAGCTTGAATCCAGTGGCACAGTGAGCAAGGGACCCACATTAGGGCATACCCATCCCACTTAGGGCGAAAAGTGTTACAGCAAACAAATGATGGATGGAATGCTGACAATGCACACATTCTCCCTCAGTCAAAAGATCTGGGTTAAATCCATCATTCTTTTGCCCACTACGCCACCCCAGTTTGGACCCAGCCATATGCAAATCAGTCTTGACCCTCTGCCCATGATTTGCATATGGCTGGGTTCGAACTGGAATGGCATAGTGAGCAAACAAACAATGGATTTAGGCCCAGATCTCTGTACTGGGGTGAATGTATGACATTGTTCTGCATTCAGTCCATCAATTGCTGTTTTTACATTTGTCACCCGAGTGGGACGGGTATGCCCAGACGTGGGTCCCGTGCTCTCCATGCCACTGGAGTGAAGCTATCCTGGCTGAAGAGGGGTGAAACCCTGAAACTGGCCCTTGGATGCTTGTTTCCAGTCCAGGGAGGACCTGGCCTGGTAGTTCGGGCTGGACTGTTACCATTGGGGACAGGGTCAAGACTGATTTGCGTATGGCTGGGTTCAAACTGGAATGGCATGGTGAGCAAAAAAACGATGGATTTAAAGCCCAGATCTCTGTACTGGGGTGAATGTATGACATTGTTCTGCATTCTGCCCATCAATTGTTGTTTTTGCATATATCTAGAAAGAGCATATCAGTTAAATGTTCTACAGCTTGTGCGCAACTCCTAATTCCATATTTTAAAAATAATGGGCGTAAAAACTGTCTCCACTGATGTAAAACCTTTAAGCAGTCGAAGAAAATGTGCAAAATATTTCATTTGGTGTTCAGATCACAGGTACAGTTCTCTCCTGTTTGGATCACTATCAATTTTACCTTGTCATTAGTTTGACTGGGATTAATTCCAAACCTTATTCGTAATAATTTACTTCTGATTCAACGATTTGGAAATATATCCACATATGGATACTACTCTTTATTCTACCAAGATTTTAACATAAATTGTACTGATTTTTTTCCCCCTCAAGTACTACTGATCATATTCATAGGACAGGTCTTTATCTAGTGTTCTTAACTCATTCTTTGAAATTTCAGTTTGTAGCTTCTGTAGGTCCAACTTCATCTTCAAATAACTTCAAACTGTCACTAGATCTTTTCTTACAATTTTGCCCATATCAGTTCACATTGCAGGGTTTCACTTTTTTACATCACTGGGAGACTTTCTGTTCCTCCCCCACACTCAATCTTTTCAAGAATCTTATTAGCGCCATTTGGGCCAGAATGTTCTATGATATCTTGCCTGTTTCCATTCTTACCACTTGAATCATGGCAGAACCGGGCAGGGACAATAATCTCTTTAAACATTTCCTGTCCTCAGCATCCCACCTGCTTTTGCCACTAATATAGTGCAGCTTGGCACTGAATTGAAGTTGCGGGGTTATCAAATCCACATAGGCTTTTAAAACAGGTCTGTATGACATTACTCCATAATTCTTATTTGATTTTTTTCAAGCCACTCACCGAGGCCAAAGCCCTGGTCTTAAGGGCTTCCATCTGGGTGTCCCAGTTCAGGGACCTCTCAAATCAGACCCCTAGATACTTGTATTCATTAACTAATTCTAACTTAGCGGGACCTAAGTACTATCTAAACTAAATTTCTTTCTTCCCAAAGCATAGCACCCGAGTTTTATCCATATTTACCACTAATTTTTTATGGTTACAGTATTCCATAAACACATCCAGCTTCCTTTGCAAACCTATCTCTGTTTGGTCTAAAACTACAAGATCGTCTGCATAGAGAAGACATGCTATATGTTTGCCATTTACTCTGGGGCTAAACCTTTGGCCGTCGACAATATAAAGGGCAGATAAGCTACACATAAAGAGAAGAGCAAGGGGAACAATACGCACCCCTTTCACAGCCCATTATTAATTTGTATTCTTTGTGTCAAGGTCCCCTCATTATCCATAAAGTCCTGAGCCCAATTACACCTAATGTAACTCCAGGATTACCCTCAGAATGCCCTTTGAAATGTCATATTTTATCAATGCTTCCCACTGGCGATTCCTGTTTAACAAATCAAAGGCTGCATGGAAATCTACAAAACCACAGAATATTTTCCCCCTCTGCTCAACAGATTTCCGTGTAATGGACCAGAGCGCAAAGCAATGGTCAATTGTAGAGAGACATTCCTTGAAACCCCCCTGTTCTAGGGGCACAATATGATTCAAATCAACCCGTTCCTTCATTCCCTAGAATATTTTGCACATACCTTTTCTCCCGCATCTAAAAGATTAATCAACCTATAGTTTTTTTTCTTCTTTATATTACCCCTTTTATGGATTGGTCTGATAATTGCACCTCTCTAGTTTTCGGGGATCTGCCCTGTATATAAGATCTCAGGAAACATCCTATACAAGAGTTTTTATAATTACTGCAAGGAGGTTATCTGGTCCGTCAGCTCTAGTTGGGGTTAGATTTGTAATAATGCTTCTAATAATACATAATGAAAAGTGGGACCTCATGCCCTCATCCACCACTTACCAGGGAGTTGCTCTTCATCTCACTGACTTTTTTTGCCCCCTATCTTCTCCAAATACTCCTCCCACACCTCTTCTTCCACCACACAGTTCATCATGCCCTGTGTTTTTACAGACCCTTCATGTACTACTTTCACAATATAAAGTGTTTTTAGTTTCTATTGCTTCCAGCAATTTTCCTCAACACCCCTCTCTATGGGCTCTTTTCTGGCCCCTGATTAAGGTTTTATACATTCTCCTTATCTTCGTCAGGGCATTATAGCTTTGCGTTTCATATCTTACTTGAAAGATTCTGTTCCCTTTCCTTATCTGCGCCTTTAATTTCTTGCATTTCTCATTAAACCATATATTTTTCTTACATCGATTCCTAGTCCCCTTCTCTTTCAGATCTACTCTGAGGCACTGTACCACCTGGCTGATTATGCTTTCATAACACTCTAGATGTTTTAATGGGGCATCATTCAGAATTGTATTTTGCTGGAAGTTAATACATTTTTCCATGCATTCATCTGTTATTCTAGTGATGAGATGCTTTGGGTAGTCCTTCTGTACAGGGATCACCGTATCTCTCAATATCCTTTTTCCTCTAATTAATTTAAATTTAGGGGGCTGGTGATCACTTCCCTCTTCAGACCCCACTTGAAAATCCCTTATTTTGTCAAAGATCCAGGCGTGCATAAATATAATCAATTGGGCATAATTGCTTTACATAAAAAGCCAGGGATAAAGGATGAGGTGAGGAAGGCCAAGGCTATTTATAATGTATCTTGTAAAGAGTGGAAGAATGTACTCAAGAGGGAGGTTTGGGAGAAGTTACTTGCCAACTGATCCCTTAAGGATAGTGCAGCTGTTTGGAAAGCGGTGAATTAACCCCTATTTGACTTTGGCTGTTACTGAACACGCCTGGATCTCCCATTTTGAGACCATTTATTAATACGAGGGTCCAACCTCTCTCCCTACTAATATTCAGGAGAAGGAGGTGCTATTTTCCCTGGGAGGAAGTCAAATCTTCCATTTTAGCTCTCCCGTCTGGGAAAGCTCTGAGCCCAAATAGGGTCCCTGGGGACCTATACAAAGCTCCTGTTGATCTACGGGCCCATATAATAACTCTGCACTTACAGGCCGTGTCACAAAGCCCTATCCCACTATCCTGGTAAAAGTCAGTGATAGTACCAGTTTTTAAAACCGAGAATAGAGCAGACCTGAATTGTTAGAGACCTATTTCCTTATTGAATGTCAAAGTCAAAATGATTGGTTGGGTAGTGTTAAATCGTTTAACAGCTTTAGCAAATTAGCATCATATTCGGTCGGATTTCCAGCATGGATTTGGGGAAGGCCAGGGCACTAAGGAGCAGAATCTGAATCTATATTTGCTCATTCATAAATTCATTAGAACAACAAAGAGGGCTAGCCAGCTGGCCTTTTTGGACCACAGCACGACTTTTGCCACAGTTAACAGAGCTAAGCTATGATCCGTGCTAGAGGCAATGGGGTTTGAGTTGGCCCTTGTCATCTTTTTGCCCAATTTGCACAAAGGTCTTTCAGCATCTGTGAAATATGGCCTAATGGGGAGAGTACGCCGCACTTTAAATTGAGGAGAGTGGTTCAACAGGGCTGCATTTTAGCACCTTTCCATTTTATTCCTTGTATTAGTAAGTTGGAACTTCTTACTGTTGAGCAATGTCATGATATTCCTATGGTTGGGGGTCAACCAGGGCCTGACCTGCTATATGCAGACAATACGGTACTGATAGTGCATTTCGCTGATGGTTTGAAGAAACATTTAGACCTTTTTAATCAAATTTATGGACATTCTGGATCTTGATACACCTTTTTCTAAATGTTACACTATCCACAGTGGACCTAGGAGTACCAAATCTAGAAACTTTATGACAAAAGATCAGCATATTAGTAGGGTTGATAACTTTTGCTCTTTCTGCATTTTTTGGGACGCCCAGCTTTATTGCCAACCTCTTATGAAAAATAACTGACAGTCCTTAAATAGGTTTACACACAGTGTAGGTGATTTTTCACAGCCACTGGGGATTAGTCATTTCAAGTCGATCACTGATACATTTAAGGCCAAATGTATTCCTACAGTCAGCTATAGGTGTGAGAACTGGGGATACACGTCCTTTACCTCTATTCAGATTGCAGAAAATCAATTTTTAAGAAGCATACTAAAGATTCCGCAATCTGTCCCCTCTGGATCGTCCATGGTGAAGTTGGCTTGGGTTATATTTCAATTTTTTTATAATAATCCACATTTTGTAAAGCGTGAACAATCACTCATAAGGGTCTCTAGGCGCTGGGGGCTGTCGGGAAGATTAAGCAAGCTATTGCCCAGAGTCACATGGTGCTGGGCTAATCTGCCGGCGGCGCCTGGGATCGAACCGTGATCCCAAGATTCTGGAGTCAGTCGCCCTGGCCGCGGCACCACACCTCTTCCACCTCCACCCTCTGCTTCATTGGTTCAAGGTTTGGTTGAAAGACAAACTTAAATGCAATAAACAAATACTAAGGGACTGTTTGGGCCTGGATCACATACTCTGTATCCACTGGTTACATTATATCATGCACACTCTGAGACAGACCTGAACTTTTTTATGACCCCGATCGAATCACCAAAGCTGACATATTGTGGGGGCAAATATTGCTTTTTAGCCAAGATGGGAGCAGACAGGGAAGGCCTTGCACTGACCAAGCACCCAATGACCCCTATCATATCGTTAAAACGATGAGTGGCTTAGAATTATATCTGACACTAGACATGCTCAGTTACCATAGAAGACTTTTGACCCTTTTTAGACTGAATTTGTTTCCTCAACTTTGTTTGCATCTGATGGGTGGCACAATAAGCGTCTGAGCTTCCTGTGTGTACATGTGACATGGTCTCTATTCTGGACATACTGCACATTGTTTTTTTTTGCCTTAGATTTAAAACTTTACGTTACAAATTTACTCCGCCTCTTTTGTTACCAATGAACTTCAGACAAGTGCGTCAAGCTTTATTGTTCTTACAATTTTTATCTACTCTGAATGTATGTTTTTACATAACATGGTTTCTATCTGGTGCTTTAAATTCAAGTCTTGAGATGTAATCTTTCTATCATCTGCAGTTTTAATTTGCTGTATGTTTGTGTCATTATGAGATGAATGTATCTGCACTTTTATGAGTTGCGTTGCTCAAAATGAATAAAGTTCACTTGATGATCTAGAAATTGTATTGAGCTGCTGCCCCCATCTCGGTCCTTTCCTCCATTACAAAGACACTCAGCCTTAGGTTGCTCAACAATTTGCCTATCATCTTGAGATTAACTGATCATGAATTAGGGTTAGCACTTTAGTAGGGAACTATAACACCCCTAAACATCAGAGAACAACTGTTTATCATCTGTAGCCATGTACTACCATCCCTTTTGCTCCATTTTACCCTCGGTGCTTTGCTTGATCTTAAGATACTGCTCAGTCGCCAGATAGGAGATGATGTGGTGGTACGGACTGAGCTGCCATCTTTGGAAATAGGAACCAGGTTCAATGCTCAGCGTCAGCTTAACATCCTGTGATTCTCTGCAAATCACTTAGTCTCCCCATGCCTAATAAAAGTGAATTTGACCTTATGTAACGTAACTGGAACTCATGTACAATGTTCCAGTACCTTCAGGTCGAGCTTGCACTACATACAACTGCAAAAATAAATATCACAAGTGTGTGTCAGCTTTGCTGCCATAGTCTGGATTACACTGTCCCTGAGCAAGTGCACCCAGCTGGTCAAGAAAAGCTCCTATATATCTGAAATCAGAAACTTTGACTATGGGGTACCAGAGGGATCTATTCTATTGCCAATCATTTTCAGTATAAATACGGATTCATTGTAACAAATCCTGAAAGTTGACTATATCGGCTGCTATATGTATGCTAAAAATAACCAGATTTACTTCAAATTATACTAAGTCCCTTGGGACCCCCATGGAGTGTCAAACTGAATGAAAGATGCCCAACATTAAATAAATCTCATTTAGTTCTGCCACAATTGCCAGTAAACTGGAAATTGCTCCAGTGGACCCATCATTCCTACCTTTTACTCTGCCAGGCATTATATCCCCCCCACCCATGCCTAGTCTACTCAAACTTAGGTTGTTGTTCTTCCTAGATGTTTCCTTCAAACATCATACAGATGCAGTCACCAAGAAAGTGTTTCAGCGTCGATGACACCTCAAGACTGTATTACTGAAAATTTATTTTACATAGTGCTGCAAAATAACAATCTTGCTAAACTTTACATTTCCTATAACCTGGCTGAAAAACTTTTTCAGGGACCTTATCAGGCCTCAAATTATTTTAATGGGTCCCTATAAAACAAAGAGTGCAATTCAGTGCAGTCTACTGCTTCTATAAAATACTGCATGGCCATACCCAGGATATTCCCTCATCCTCTTCAAACTTGACTAGCCCTCCGGGAGCCTAGGTTCAATCATATGCCCAAGATTATCTTGCTGTCAGTATATACACCTATAAATACCAAAGGTTGAGCTATTCGCGAACAGATGTAACATGAGCGTTCATGTCACAGGTTTTATATAGGCAAATAGCAATAGTATAGATAGACAGCCAATAGTGGAGAAGTGTGGCTCAATGGTTAGAGCGGCAGACCCTGATGCAGAGGTCTGGCCCGGGACCAGGGTTCAATTCCCGCCTTGGCGGCTCTTGAGTTCAATTTCCCCGGACCTGATAATTCTCGCCTCGTGCCTATTCTAATCATGGGTCCCACTGTGCAACTCTGGGCAATAGCTTGCTTCATCTCCACAACGGCCCCCACAGCGCTAGGATGCCTGGCTTCACCTTGGGGGGTGCCCAGGAGTGGACATCTCACAGGAAAACCAGGAAGGGTTCCACAGTGGTATGAATACAGCACTACGAGGCCTCCGGGTAGAAGTGCGCTATATAAGTACAAATACATACATACATAGTCTGGATGGCTACAAATGAGAAACCTGGCATTTTAGAGTCCACACTTCTTGTTTTATTATCTAAAGTACTGCATAAGCATGGACACTTTGGTTGTATTTACTGGTTGATGTAATTAAGTGAACTGGTACTTAACCAGAATAGGCTTTGATCACTGACACTTTAAATTTGTGATCTTTGCACAGTTGTTTAATTTGTTAACTTTTGTACAGCCAGATAAAATACCATTGGAGGTCAAGCAGCGCAATATCACAACATGACTTCTTATTAGGACAGGTACTGAGAATTGTTGCTGTAAATGAGATTTTACACTAAATTCGGAGGGAAGTTGCCAATTTGAACAATTATATTAAGCACTTGGATTTGCAACCGGAGAAATTCTCATTAGAGTTGTAACACTTAACCAGAATAGGAACTGGGCGCTGAAACTTTCAACTTGCCATTTGCACAGTGATATGGAGCGTTGCTATAATTGGATTGGTGCAATACTACACTGAGACACTTTACTAAAAAAGGCACTGGGAAATTCACATCTTATATCTAAAATCGAAGCTTTAATCCTAAATCTAAATTCAAATCGAGATTAAGATTTGGAATGGAACTTGCTATTTTGGAAAAATATACTCAGCACTGTAATTTGCACTAGCATTGACACTTTCTATTTGCTATGTTTGCACAGGACTCTTAAAGAGTGCGATGCCATGGGATGTGTTATTGTGAAAATATTTTGTACTTATTGAAATGTACTTTAGCAGCAACATGAGTGAATACAAGGTCAACGTATAATTTTGAGATGTAACCCTATACACCAGTGTGCACGGAGAATGTGAGGAGTCGCTAAGACTTTGCAAATGTTTATCCATCCCTGCCATATGTGCTCTGATAATAGAATTGTAAAGTGGCTGAGCGATTTTGGATTAGATTCCTTGATGTTACACTTTATAGCAGATTCTATCATTCGCAGACAAAAAAGTCAAAGACATTACTGCGAATGTGAAATGCCGTGGAACTGATGTTGAAGTTAGCGGCCCAGTTGCTAATTGTTTAGGTCTCGCCTGACCCAGCGCATGCGCTGGTCTGGCGAGACTTATTGAGAGTGCTCCAAAAAGTGCTACCAGGCCAGCCTAGAGCTACAGTGGATGAGCGCGCGTGCCGTGCTTTTCCGCTATTACTTTCACTTTCGTGGCCGCACCGCCGCTTTGATGTGTGATCGCATAGCCAATAGGTCTCGCTTTTGGGACCTTATAAGTATTTAGTTATGCAACTGTTGCATGGCTAAACACTTATAAGGTCCCAAAGGCGAGACCTATTGGCTATGCCAATGCTTGTTTTAAATTGCACTGGAGTGAAATTGGTGGTGGTCCCTTTAAAAGGGAAGTTCTGTACACACACACACTCTCTATGGCCCTGTGGAATACTACGGCAAAATGATTTGGTTTACTACTAACCTGCATGTTAATTAAATTGCAATACAGAAAACGCTTATTCTAGGTGAGCAGTGCCGCTTGTGTTCTTGGATCCCGGTCTCTGATGAGAGGGGAGACGGGTAGTTGGGAACCCGCTTCCCCACACCTATAAATGACTAGACAGCAAAAAACTCTACATACAGGGCTGCATTCAAGGGATCAACTTGCCTTCTCAGCAAAGGCTTGAGAAAGATTTCTCAACTACTGAACAAGACTGAAGACACAGCTCTTTCACGAGAGCATGTACTAGTACACACCTTCATGACCCTGATACTCCACCCACCTCATGCATCGAAATCCATCTAGATACCTACGACCAAACCATTCCATTCTAGCACTTGACTTCTTTTGCCCTATCGAAATATTTTCCATCTTATACATGGAAGTGTTCAGCTCTTTAATAAATGCAGGAGCATAGTTGGCCAACACATCGCGTAATTGTCTAGCTATTAATGTACTAGCCAAAGGGCTATATCATGCTTTACAAATCTAGATAAATAAATGCAATAAATTTTAAATTGGGATGTTTTAATGTGTTAATAAACTGGATAACATATCAGAGTTACTTATGGCTGCATATATAAGCTGTGTGGTTAATTCTATAGAAAAGTTCGGAAACATATTACCTGACGAAAACAGATTTTGCTGGCTGTCTTAAACTTTAACTACTGTTATTCTCTGCAAGGGTATGTGAAGAAGGTGCTCCTAACCTTTTCTTCTGCATAACACAAAGATTCGCCCTTAGCTCTTAAGATCTTATGATATGTGGCAGCTAAAGTGAAGGAACCTACCAATTACAGGCTGAATCCTGTTGAAATGTGCATAAAGAAAGACATGTGATTTTTCCAAAAACTGCTGTGTGTACAATCACCATTGGCTTGAACAGAATTATCTTTTCAACTGGGAGTCAAGGTAGAGCCTTTAAAGTGTATTATCTCATAACTAGCCCTGTGATAGGTTTTGAAGCAGATCTTTGGACTAAGTGTATTTGACTTATGATCTCAATGGAGCAGAAGTTAAATGTTGTTACCATACTACAGTTGCAACTGAATACATTGATACATACTTTTGTATCCACCCAACACAGATCTCCCAAAGTTGGGGCTTGTCATAATAAAATAAAAACATCTGTGCCCCAAGGACGAGGGACATTTTTGCATTGCTCAAGTCTGGGACTGCGCTGGAATGCATGCAGACGCCGTCCGGAAAAAGCCAAGGAGTATGGAGTTTGAGGTGCTATTCTGAAGAGGGCAGCACTCTGACAATATGCACGGTCACAGTGATCATTTTGAAAGTGTTTTTGTGATAGTGGCACTGCCACAGGGCAAACCACCATCTCCTAATTACTTGATGAGGTGGGGGGTGTAGACTGACAGGTATGGGTGCACAAGGCAGCTCCCATTTTTGGTAGCTGTCACATGAAGCCCAAAATCTAGTTGCTTTGAGTGTCCTGAACACCACAATGCAATCAGTCAGCGATGAACGCAGGCAACAGGTCAATGTCTATGTTTTTGTGACTACCTGCCTGGTCATTCCTGGGTATCTCACCTCTCTGTTGTCCAAAGATGCTACTCAAGAAGTATGTTCCTATTCTGATCAACGGAGGAGAGCTTCATTTTGTGCTTGTTGTTCATTGTACAGTGGTCTATGTTAAATGCAGCAGAATCCCAGACTTCCCCTAAAGTCTGTTTGCCATCAAAGAATGTCCCACGATCCCACAATCCACACCAACACATTTGACTTAAAACTGATGCTTCTGAACTGCAGCTGGGGGAACTCTGCACTGCACACACACACACACACACACACACACACACTCTGTTCCTCTCATGCCATCCAAAGGCCAATGCATTGCCATACAGCACATATAATTCAGAGGGCCAGAAAAATGATAGCTCCAGCAAGACCCAACTAGCTGTGGAATGGAATATATTGGGAAATGGTTTTGACCTTCCATATGAAGATAAAAATAAACTGAATTTTGATTCATTCATGGGCAGGTGGATGATTCATAAGTGTGGTTATGCAGTGAGTGAAATGGTAGCCCTGGCATGTATCATCTACCATTTAGTGTCATAGCTCAAATGATTTTACATTTATTAGTCAATTTGACAAACAACACAAGCATTAATTTATATTGCACACTGTAAGAATTGTCTCTTGTTCCTCATTATTATCCCTTTCATTGGTAATCGCCTAATCAATCTTGGAATTGTAAATGGCTGACTCCACCAATTGGGATTCAAAGCGTGTCCTGCAACTGTCACGCATGTTCCGACCAAATGAGCTTCAACATGATATTCTATTGGCCCTCATTAGAAGTGGTCTCTAAAATTTCCCTTATTTCCATGCCTGGAAATGACAGTTACCAGGATTCCCAGTAATTTCAGGAAATGAGGTAAAGAAACACTTTGTATGGAATAACATGTGGAAATCAAATTGAGCCACAGGGTTCCTCAAAATGTATAACTGCTACAGCCCTACCAACCCTGTCAGAACTATAAGGCCACTCTTAATGAGTGATATTTGTGACTTATTACAAATCAGCAAAAGTGGTATGTAAATAAGTTAGACCCATTGGCCACACCACTGAAGCAGGTCTTTCAAAAAGTTAACAAATGAGCACATTTATCTAGATACAAGAAAGTGTTCAGGTACACTTCAGGGTACGAATGTCTGGTTATATTCACTGTATCATGTATATTTAAAGAGTGTTGGGTTTTTGTGAAATAATCACAATATCTCACTACCAAACAGAACATTGGAAGTTGCCTTTTTTGGTCACTTAGATGTTATTAAAGTCTAATCCAAAATACATAGAATGATGTTTGCCACTGTAGACACTGGTTATGTAAATCTTTGAGAAATCACACAAAAGAGAGAGAGAGAGAGAGAGAGAGAGAGGAAAGGAAAGGAAAGGAACCAGGGCATATACTCCCCATTGAAACAAGAACACACAAAGGATGCAGAGGTTGCTTGTGATAAAATGTGTTTTTAAGGACCTACAGGAATCAAAAAGGTATTGGGGAAGACACCTCACCCACAACTTATCGTGGCATGCTTCATCATTAGCAGTTCCCACACCTTAGTAGGTAAATACCAGCTTGATGGACTCAACTATTGCTGGGAGTTCCTATATAACTTCATACTGGATTAATTGCAGGAATCCAGATAATTATTAAAAATATCTTGAGACATACCAAAGAGATATCCTTTATTATTTGGTACGACTGGTAAGATTAAAAGATTTTTGTATCGTATATCTTATGACATTTAATGGCTCATCCAGATGCTAACCTGTGTCAACAAGTTTTGGCCATTTACACAGCCAATACGGGTCCCTGGCCTTCAACAGGGCCCTTATACCCCCCGCCTATCTAAGCATTTATGCTATGCTTCGATCAAGAGGCCTGATGCTCTCATAACTTTCTTTTTATGCTTCCTTCTGGACAGACATCCTAACTCATAGGTGTGTTCGGAAACTCACTGGTCAGATCAGTGACACATTGCCCCTGTAGTCACACAGGGTTCGGTGGCCATCAGACGGGGCACTTTAGGGGTTTTGGAAGGCACATCCTCATGATGAATGTGTGACTACAGGGGAATGCAACAGACTAAATATTGATATTTGCATTCTACACAGACAAAATGATGGGGTTGTATGTATGAATATGCTTGGAAGCCTCACTTCTATTAATGTTGTATGTTTTTTGGGGTGATTTGCCAGTGCCAACATGACTGAATACAGACATGATACTGTTTGCTCTCCCTTCAGAAATGACAGGCCTAGTGACACCAAAGCAACAATTTGTCTAGTATTTCCTTTTCGCTCTGCATCTGCGACAATAGCACTTTCCACACTTGTATGACTGGAATTGCAACACTTGCTGTCTAGGGGTTACACTCTGAGACTCATTTGGAAACTCACTAGTAAAACTGCCCAATAAATGACAAAATTTATTCATTACTGTCCTCACCAAATGTTGGTTTATCTTTTACCCACCTTAAAATGTGAATGTGTGGGATGCCTCTCGCTTGGTGTTCCTTCCTCCAAAAGTAGTCAACAACTTTACCAAGTAAAGTATGTTTTTGTTGTAGATAAAGCAAAGTATGGCTTGAAACCTATGATATTAGTACCTACAGACATATTCTGAATTCATGTAATACAAATTTCCAGGTGTCTTAAAAATGATACCAGCAATGTTTGAGTTTCATTGCATAATAAACTTGTGGGGATCACTCCAAGCATTCTCTGCACAGTTGAGTGCTAAGTACCAAGTAGAAGCACATACATTATGTAACATGCACTTTAACACAGTATGCCAAAGAAACCAGTACTCATTTAGATCACATTGACGTGGCTCATCAAGGTGCATTCAAGAATCTCATCTTCACCAAAAACATTTACATGAAATTACTTGCTCTAGGAATTATGCTTCTGTTTAGAGAATAAGTATCAAATCATAGCACACAACAGCCAATTCACATTCAAACAGAAGATAAAAAAACATATTCAACGTCCTGTCTAAAATGTGGATTCTCAGACTATACTCTATTTGACCTATGCTCAGAAGCAGGGATCTGTACTCAACGATCATTGTAACAATCTCTTTGTTTGTAGGAAATATTATTGGAAAACAACATTGTTCTAATCTTTTTTCCCACAGACTAATTAGTTCACCTTTTACCTGCCTCATTTGATACAACTTCAAGGCATCATGCTTGATGTGTTTTAACTGTAGTGGGTGAATAATTTCGTGCTCCTAGATTTCGTCCACTTAAGCTTAATTTGCCCCCGAAACTGACTACTCCCTCTAACCTTTGAAGGCTGCGAATTAACTGAAATATTGATCTATGTCTACATCTTGTTTTATGCTTTGAAGCATTACAGGACTTTCTTAACCTTATCTAAGCTAACACACTCTTACCAATTTTTTCTATCTTTTGTTAGGCAAACCATTCACTAAAACCATTAATGGATCTTCAATTTCTCCATCTTCACCAAGAGTTTTATTGTTCTCCTTCAAGTCTAGTGGAAGATATACTACTTTTCCTATAATGCCTTTCAATAATTCTCTTCAATACACCTTTGCACTTTTTGACTACCGGTGAACTATAGCTTGCAAAGGGTGCACAGTTTGGAGGACAATACTCCCATAATGAACATTCAACACAGGAATCGGAGCAACCTCTAAGTGGCTGATTTAGAGTTTGGCAGAGATTTATAGACTGGCATATCTTATGTATGTCAGTAACGGGCACTATTCTGTCTCCATCACTGACACGGTCCTCTGATGGCATGACAGAGTAAGGTCTGTCAGACAATTGGCAATTGAACCACCCACATGGCAGACAACTTCCATGATGTGGGGGGGTCATTAGTTTTAGCATTTTTAAACACAGGATTTTGTTTTTGAATAACAAAACATATTTAGGGGCATATGTATTAGGATATCAGGCAGTGCAGTGCAGCAAGCCATCTTGTAGTGCTGCGTGACAGGAAAGGGTAGGAATGCGCCATACTTAACAATGCAGAGCCGATTCTTGCAATTTCTCAGTGCTCCTGCACAATGCGCTGCTTATCGCCAATGCAGGCACCCTTGCACCATGATGCTTTGTAAGCAGGATTGTTTAGAGGCATATTCCTCTATGTTTGCTGACCCACTCCCCTCTAAAATAACAAGCATTGGCATAGCCAATAGGCCTCGCCTTTGGGACCTTATAAGTGTTTAGCCATGCAACAGTTGATGTTGTTGCACCAAGGATATTGTGCTGCATAACTAAATACATGTAAGATCCCAAAAGCGAGACCTATTGGCTATGGCAATGCTTGTTAAGAACTGCCGGTGCTCAGCATCGCCAAAACCCGGCGCTCTTAAAGCCCTGGGTATATTTTATTAATAAAGTTATTTCTGCTTTCACCGCTACTGCATGTAAGCATTGCTCTGGTGAAAAGTTCTCACCGCACAGGGACCTTATGCCATTGTGCTATGCTATATGCACAGAGGTTTTGTTTAGCAGCATGGCCCCCGGTGCTGGCACATTCTAAGAGAGAGTAAGTGCTCTAGTTCTATCTCAATGGCGCTGTGCTGCCAACAAAGATAACGGACTGTAGTATGAGCGCCGTTAACAGAGACGACGGGCTGTTGTTTTCCCTTGACACATCTAATACATATGCTCTCAGCTGTTTCTGTTTTCGTCTTGAACGTTGCAGGATCGGAAAGCAAACCTACACCATTTCCTAGGTTACTGACGTACCCGCCCCTAACCCCTCAGTTCCGCCCTTTCTCTGTGCCCCGCCTCTGGTTCAAGTATAAGGTGAAGAAAAGGTGCAGGCTTTTTGGGATTGTCTAATTCAGTTTTGGGCCGAGCGTCAGGAGAGTGAGAAGGGGCAACATGAGAACACCCGTAAACGGCAGGAGGGGTGGCTGGAGAGGTGCAGGAGCCAGTTGAGGGAGCAAGTGGGAAGCAGCAGAGGAAGGGGAGCAGGGGGTGGCAGAGGTGGTAGTATGAGGGGCAAAGCAAGAGGTGGGATGAAGGGAGAAGAGTGCGAAATGACATGTGAACAAGGAGGCCGCGGGGCAAGAGGGATGGGTGGCATGGGAGGCAGAGGAAGTGGGGTGAAAGGAGGTGGAAAAAGGGGGCCTACGTGGGGCGTATGTGCTGAAAGTGATGACGAGTGTAGTATAAGCGAGGAAGAAGATTGCAGCAGTGAGGAATGTGGTATGAGACGGGGTGGCAGGAAACATGTGTGGGCCTGTGAGAGACTAGGTAGAGGAAAGCTTACGGCTGGAGGGCAGAGTAGGGGTGAAGGTGGCCTGAGACAAGGAGCAAGTGTTATGAAAAGGGCTACAAGAAAAGCAGGAGGGCAATTGATGGGGGCTCATGGTGGCTTGAGTAAGGATGATAATTATATGAGTGATGGGAAGTGCGGCATGATAGGATGCAATCTGAAAAGGGGAGTAGGACGGAGCAGCCTGGGGGGTGGTGGAATGAGAGGAGCAAGAGGTAGGGGTCTGGGATCAGGCAGAAGGAGTGAGGTTGCGGTGACGGGAGCTAGCACAACAAGCACAAGCCTGCGCGCCTCACGCAGCAGCAGGGGGAGGGGAGGGGGAGAGAGGAGGGGGCTTGCGCAATTCACTTGCGGGAGCGAGCGGCTGGCGCCACGATAATTGATAACATATGGCGACAGCCGCTCGCTCCTGCAAGTGAATCTCCAGACGTGCACGCGTTGCCATGGAAGGCAATGGAATGCGTGTACGTTTTTGGCTGAAAAGCCGAAGCGATTGCTAAAGGTCTTTTTGCCTATGCAGCGCATGCACGCAGCGTAGGCAAGACCTAAAAATGGCCCCGGGTGATGGGGTCCTCAGATCCTGAAGAGGGTCAGGGAGGGGAAGCTTGCAGCCTCCATTCCCTTTCAAGAAAGTTAAGACCTTGGTGGATGGGATCCCCATGGACTAGAATGACTCAGGGAGGTGGGTCATGTGGCCCCTCCCCTTTTATTTAGATTTTGGCCTGGGGGTGGGGTCCCTGGGCCTATTTTTGCTCAGGGAGGGGGGCTGCATGCTCCCTCCCTTTAATGATGACTCGACCCCGGGGATGGGGCATCAAGGCCTCATAAGGGTCAGGGAAGGGGGCCATGGGGGCCCCCTACCTCATTTTTATTGTATTTGTCCCTAGGGGATGGGGTCCCCGGGACCTGATAAAGGCCTGGGGAAGGTGGTTAATGGCCCTCTCTCCTTTTGTATTGTATTTGGCCCCGGGGATGGGGTTGCTAGGGCTCAAAGAGGCTTGGGAAGGGAGCCGCACGCCTCTCTACTTTACGATATCCCAGTTCACTGTACCACATGCCACTGCATGATATACCACTTCACTCTATGCATCTCCACTGTATAACAAGCCACTCCACTATTCGGCAATCCACTCCACTGTATCACACGCCACACCACTTCACTCTATTACTCGCCACTCTAACCTACCACATGCCACTCTACCCTAACACATGCCACTCAGCTCTATGACATGCCACTCCACGACACTCAATGCCACTTCACTCTACTACACAGCACTCCACTCTACACATACCATGCCACTCTACGCCACTTCACTGCATGCTATTCCACTCTATGCTACTCTAGTCTACATAACTACACTTTACGCCACTCCACTCTATGCCACTCCACTCCACGCGATTTTTACACTTCCTCATCACCAGTTTGATAATGACATGGATTCGGTTGTGCCAAGATCCATCAGAGTTGGTGAGCTTGTAAGCCAGATAGGCAGGGTGATGGTTGTGATGGCTTTGCAGATGATGCAGCTAGTTATGAAGATGGTGCAAGCTGGAAGAAGAGCCAGTGGATTTGCAACAACATGGGGTAAAGTGGCCACACCTATTTAATTCCTTGATGAGGCGTTTTGTAGCATTTAGCGAGCCCTTAAAGGGGACCAGTGTGGAGTCTGGGAGGTCATGCAGCAGAGAATTGTCACAATCCAGATGCATGAAAAGCAGTTCTGAAGTCATTTTCTGGGAGGAATGATTTCACTTTCTTCAGTAGAGATAGCTAGTACTGGGACTTCTTAATTTTCTTCACATTGCGTTCCTCGAGGGAGTGTTAGATGTCCTGGCCAAAAATGGTCCAAGCCCTTCTAGGATGCCACAGATAGACATATCAACATAAGTTAAGTGAAGTAGCACAACTTACTTTTGCGTGAAACTGGAGTATCACATTAAAACAATTGCAAACAATTGAAACAAGCATTTGCAATGCAATCGGTCTTCTCATTTATGGAAGTTAGAGCTATTGGTGCTTTAAGTGATAGATTGTTTTCTACTGGAGGAGTCTAGAGGACTTAGAATGAGGAATTACCGATGGGACCACAGAAGCAGCTAGCAGCACTGCCTAGAGGACTTAGAATGAGGAATTACCGACGGGACCAGAGAAGCAGCTAGCAGCACTGTCTGGAAGACTTAGAATGAGGAATTACCGATGGGACCAGAGAAGCATCTGCAGCGCTGCCTAGAGGACTTAGAATGAGGATTTACTGACAGGACCAGAGAGACTTAGAATGAGGAATTACTGAAGGGACCAGAGAAGCAGCTAGCAGCACTGTCTGGTAGACTTAGAGTGAGGAATAACCACTGGGACCATAGAAGCAGCTAGCAGCATTGTCACGCTCCATGTTGCTACCCAGTCTCCACCACCCTGCCTATTGCTTCCCTCTCTCTGGCTTTTTTGTATTGTTTCTCATCCCTTACCCCAGCCTCTAGAAGCTAGATCATCAATTGCTCCCTGTGCCCACTACCTGTTGCTTCCTTCCAGCTGTGCTTTTGCTCACCCACCCCTTGTGCTTCTTAATTATTATTATTTTTTTTCTGGGCGGTACGGTAGTTGCCATTCACTACTGGAGCACTGAGCTATCACAAAAGCACTTTGACTAAGTATTCACCTAACAAAGTGGCCATCTTAGAACAGTAAATAAAACAAGCATTTGCAATGCAATAGGTCTCGCATTTATAAGAGTTTGAGCTATTGGCATTGTAAAATTACAATGCCTTTTATTTATGTTTTGGTTTTAAAACAAATAAAAGGCATTGTCATTTACAATGTCAGTAGCATAAACTCGCATAAAAGCAGTGTGTGGAGTGCAGCAGTGTGCGGCGTGCAACAGTGTGCGGCGTGCAGCAGTGTGAGGCGTGCAACAGTGTGAGGCATGCAGCAGTGTGCGGCGTGCAGCAGTGTGCGGCGTGCAGCAGTGTGCGGCATGCAGCAGTGTGCGGCGTGCAGCAGCTGCGTGCAGCATGGAGCAGTGAGTAATGCAGCAGTGTGCAGCAGTGTGCGGCGTGCAGCAGTGTGCGGCGTGCAGCAGTGTGCGGCGTGCAGCAGTGTGTGGCGTGCAACAGTGTGGCGTGCAGCAGTGTGCGGCGTGCAGCAGTGTGAGGCATGCAGCAGTGTTTCATGTAGCAGTGTGAGGCGTGCAGCAGTGTGCGGTGTGCAGCAGTGTGCGGTGTGCAGCAGTGTGAGGCGTGCAGCAGTGTGAGGCGTGCAGCAGTGTGAGGTGTGCAGCAGTGTGAGGCGTGCAGCAGTGTGTAATGCAGCAGTGTGTAATGCAGCAGTGTGCGCAGCAGTGTGTGGCGTGCGGTAGTGTGCGGCGTGCAGCAGTGTGCTGCGTGCAGCAGTGTGTGGCGTGCAGCAGTGTGTGGCGTGCAGCAGTGTGTGGCGTGCAGCAGCGTGCGACATGCAGCAGCGTGCGGCGTGCAGCAGTGTGAGCGTGCAGCAGTGTGAGGCGTGCAGCAGTGTGAAGCGTGCAGCAGTGTGAAGCGTGCAGCAGTGTGCGGCGTGCAGCAGTGTGCGGCGTGTCGTAGTGTGCGGCGTGCAGCAGTGTGAGGCGTGCAGCAGTGAGAGGCATGCAGCAGTGTGTGGCATGCAGCAGTGTGTGGCGTGCAGCAGTGTGTGGCGTGCAGCAGTGTGTGGCGTGCAGCAGTGTGAGGCGTGCAGCAGTGTGAGGCGTGCAGCAGTGTGAGGCGTGCAGCAGTGTGTGGCGTGCAGCAGTGTGTGGCGTGCAGCAGTGTGAGGCGTGCAGCAGTGTGAGGCGTGCAGCAGTGTGAGGCGTGCAGCAGTGTTTCATGTAGCAGTGTGAGGCGTGCAGCAGTGTGCGGCGTGCAGAAGTGTTGGGTCAGCTGGGTCACTCAGAAAGCTAATGTTAGTATCGAACTAAGCAATTTATCTAACTTTAGCACTGCTTTATGTTGATATTTTTCGACTCAATGTCCAGGTGGCATGACTATTTCCATGTTTAAACTGCAGCTATAGTTATGCCTCTGACAGCAAGCATTGTGAAGTCAAAAGTCATCTGTAAGAATTTATTACAGATGATCAGCTACATACTTTTCCTGTGTATTCTAACAGAATACAATGTGATAAGTAAAACTACAAGTCTCAGAGTGCAACATGCCCCTAGCTGTAAACGTCATGGCGGACTAACGTGGCAAACGCTGACATCGGCCAATTTGTCAGTTATGAATGGATCTACCTGTTATCTATACATCTATCTGTAAAGCTACCCCTCTTCCTTCCGCAATTTATTGAATTTTTTCACGTGAGCCCAAGTGGTGCATCGGCTTGGAATTGTGCCTTTAGGGCAGCTGTAGGCTGACACTGTGGCGGCCCCTCCCCCCTCTTAAGCCCGTTTCATAGCACGCTGCTTTCGTTTGGCAGACAGCCGAGGAGCGGTGAGTTGTAACTGGTGATTCACGAGAGCGTGGCTTATGAAATTGGCGTTTTGTGTTGTGAAAGTGCTCGAGAGCAGTGTTTATGTATTCTGTAGCGTGAAGACTTGCTTTGTACTACTGGTAAACAAAACTATACATTAATTAAACTATTCGAGTGATGCTAGCAAACCACGCATGCCTCGTTCTCACAACGGACTCGGATCTCTAAATCTTTCCATCACAGATTTAGACTACAGATTGTGACTATTATGCATTCTGTTTAGGTTGAAGTGATTAATTGCAGATTAGCCACAACCCTCGGATCTCTTTCGTGAGTTTAAGGCTTAAGTAGGACTTGATTAGTTTTGTTCGTGGCAGCTGTGAATCTGTAATACAATTGCATGATCTCTTCTGTGTAATTGGGGACTCTTGCAAACAGTAATTTACAGGTAACCAGTACATACTTAGCTTTTCTTAATTTTTCTTAATTTAATGCAAGTGTCTAATTTACTGGTCGGTGTTCAGCGTGTTTACTGCTCTATGTTAACGCTTTGGCCGGGCTATCCGTTCCTGCTACTTGCCTGCAAGTTTTAGGGCCTACAATTCAAGGGTTGGGAAGAGCACAGTGTGTGGGAAATCCTGTGAAAAAATTGCAAGTGTTGAAGATATGTTTTGTTACACCTGGCTTACTTATGAAGTGGCACAAAACACTAAGCGCTATACCATGCGGGGAGTGTGGTTGAAAGAAAATCTGTGTGGGGAGCGTTTTCGTGTTGTGCGTGTCCAGAGAGGGCCTCTGTGTTGGATGAGGGGACAAGAGACAGTGTGCAGTTTCTGAATGTGTAGTGTGCTGGCGTCTCTGATTTCGCGATCGCTATCACATCAAAGCGGCCCACGAAAGTGAAAGCAAACGAGTGCTTTCAGGCCTCCAAATGGTGCGCGCGCCCGGCCGACGCACATGCACTGTATTTGGAGGCCTGAAAAGCCACTGTTTGCACTTCCAAAACTCGCTTACTATAAGTCTCGCCAGAGCAGCGCTAAAGCGCTGTCTCAGGCGAGACCTAAAAATAAAATGCCCCGGGTTCATTCCGCGGTGCGTTCTTACTCGCTAACCAAAACCCATGCTTGCACTTATATCATCACACATGCGCTTGCCTATAGAATGACGCAGCCAAGAGCAAATTAGGACGTGCACACGTCCAAGCACGTTTTCGTCATCCTACCTTTGATCTATTTTCTTTTTTATACGTTTTTTGCTGATGCTGCGCAGCAACAACAAGAAGTATTTTGCTCTGTGTTGATGCCGCACACATCAACAAAAAACACAATCGCAAAGCCAATAGGTCAAATAGGCGTGACCGATAGGCAATGCATGTTTCAACAAGGCTGTTCCCGCAATCTCACCATTTTTCTCGCTGTTTCCCACACTCTAGTCATAAGAGCTGTCTCTATTTCCTGCTTGTGTCGTTCATCCATTTTAACATTCAACCATCCTTAGTGTTCTGCTTCTTTTTAGGAATAACAGTAACAAATGAATAAGTGGCAGCCCTCCAGTTGGCATGGCCAATGATCCGAGGAGCACGGTGTTTTGTTTTGATTGAACTGGCCTCACACCGCCCAGTCCACATCACAGGCAGGAGCAATCTTCTGCCTTTGATCAAATGTTCCCTCTGCCGTGCCGTAGTAGAGTCAGTGATGCTTAACCTTTTATTTCGTTATCTGCAAGATGCATGCCGCCTACAAAGTGTCGTGATGCAATTGTTGCAGAAACCTCCCTGGTTGTGCCTAATTAAAGCAGTTTCTAAAAGGGAATTATCTTAATTTAAAACAGTCGGAGGCGCATTTGGAACATTGTTCTTTCGCAAGGGGGGCGCTTCCAGAAGGATAAAGACCACTTGATTCCACCACTTCCACGAATCAGTCGTCTTGCAGCATTAAGTTCCTGTAAACAGGTCAATTCCTTCAGCAAAAGAATAGAACGCAGCGAAATAAAAAGTAATAGAAACGTCAAGCAGTTCGCAAATAACTTCTTTACCTTTGTCAGGAAATTCGGATGCTTAGAAAAACAAGGCGGTAGATAACAGATGGGTGTGTATTTTGTCTACAATAATAACTTTTTTTAATGTAGCGCTTCCCATTGCATTTTTTCATACTCCAATCGGTAAAAAAAACACAGGTGTTGCCATTCTGAAAGGATGGAGGGCTAAGTAGGCCTTGCCTCATGATCTGCATGTCACAAGATATGTATAAATGCTAAGGGACACATTTATCAATATTTCATGCAGCGCAGCGCAGCAAGCCAACTTCCTGCACTGCGTGAAAGGCCAGGAATGTGCCGTTTTAACAGCATGTGGAGCTCAGTCAAGTTACTAAAAGACCCAGGGCCTCATTTATGAGAAGTGACGCATCGCTGCGTGAAAGCAGCAATGCGTTACTTCTCAGTGCGCCCTCCTTGCGACATGATGGATGCGTCATATTTACTGTATGGTGCATCATGTCGTAAGGAGTTACAGATACCGTCAGTATTTCTGACGTATCTGTAGGCGCAAAAGTGACGCTTTGCTGGAGTGTGTCATAAAAGTGACGCAACTCCAGCAACGTGTCCTTTCAAAGGGGGAAAGCCCCATGTGAAAGGGCCTGTGTCAGTCTTACGCCTGCTGCGAGGCAGGCATAAGATATTGACGCATTTGCACCCTAGCAGTGGCGCAGTGAAATCTCGTAGGTTTCACTGCGTCACTTCTAGGAGGCTTACTTACGTGGGAACGCCCACCCTGCATACATTATACCTGACGCAGGTATAATGTAGTGCAGGGGTTTGCAAAGTGACGCATCTACTTAGATGCGTCACTTTGTAAATATGACGCACCATGGCGCATTTTTTACCCTGCTGACGCGTCACAAAAAGTGAAGCACCAGCGGTGCAGAAGTGACGCAATGGCTCATAAATAAGCCCCCCAGCATTTTGCTAAGTCAAAACTGTTTTATGGAAAGGAGAATGGATGACTGAAAAGTTTAGCAGGCCAGAAAACCTTTCCTTTCTAAGCTAATGAACTAAGGCCAAATTAGATATCAAGTCACAAAGCAAAGAATTACTGTGCATACATTTATATATAGGGGTAAAGTTATCATTCTTCGATGCAGCGCAATGCAGCGAGTCACCTTGTGTGCACACGTATACATATAGGGGCAAAGTTATCATTCTTTCATACAGCGCAATCCAGCGAGTCACCTTGCTGTGCTGAGCTGCACAGCGCTGCATGAAAGGGCAAGAATGATATATATTCACCATTATAAAGCTCACTCCTGTCCTTTCCCAGCGCTGGCTCACTTTTAGCTGCCCACTTTCAGGCACCCTTGGCTAATGTTGCTGGCACCCTTGTGTCATGTTGCCTACATTGTGGGTAGGATTGTATTTGTGTAGGAAGAGACACCTTCCTGCACAGAAACAACCCTGAGAGGCTCTTTCTTCTCTCTATGTGTATTGCAGAATGCAGCACATGTAGAAAGTAGGAAAAACAAGGAGAAATAAAGATATTTCTCCGTGTTATGCCTCACTTAGGAAGGCATGGCAATTTGACAGAATCCCAGGTCTATCGCGAATGGTACATCTGATCAGGCCATTTATTGTTGATAGTGCGTTGAGTGGGGGGCGGCCTGGCTTTCTTTTTCCCCCCCTCTAGCTCCTTTTGTGTTGATGACATCTGGGAATGCGCCAAAACCCATGGGTGGATGTGTAGAAACACTCACGCTCCACCAATGGAGCGCCTCCCTGCTGCAGAATAATGCAAGGCAGCACAACCTTGCGTTTCTCTAGATTTAGCAAGCCATGCAAGGCCATGCAATGTGGCCTTATGTGGCTTGATAAATCTCACTTATGTTTTGCGTCGCCCTTGCGCCTCCTTGCATAGCGCAAGGGCGACGCAAATCTTTGATAAATATGGGCCATAGTGTACACACAGACCATACACAAAGTTTCAATTTACCTAATTCTCAATTGAGTGTTCAGATGTGTATGCATGCTTAATCCATACCAAGCAAGGCTTAATATCAGCGTGACGTCCTCCACAAATGGAATACTCATGAGGGAAAAAACAAGGTTCCTATGGGCATGCACTAAAAATGCAGAACTCACAGTAAAAAATTGGAGTGGAATTGCCAAGGTACAAATTAACAAGTGGCCAAAAGAGTGCACAGTAAATCAAACTACACACCATAGAAGTGTAAAATTCACAAAAAATGCAGATTCACAGGGCCTCAAACAAACATCTTGTGAGAGCAAATACCATACTCCCAAATTCAGGACACCCCAAAATAAAAAGAACCAAAAATGTATTTCATACATTTCTCCTAGATATCTGAATTACACAAAAGGCACCCACCCCAGCATCAATATAGCAGAGTAGCAAAGATCAGTAACTGGGACCACTTAATAATTGAGTTCCAGATTAGGAAAAGTTAAAGGGTTTTACTACAAGAATCCCCAAACCAAGCAGTACAGAAAAAATGACATGAAGGCTCAAATGCAAAGTTATACAAAGTAGTCAAAGATCAGAAATCATTCAAAGTCTCGAAAATTAACAGCAAAATCAGAAAGGAATTGGACAGTATCGCTAGTGGTATCAACCAAAGCTCAAACATCTCTGGCTCACCCACAAAACTGAGGGGTTCTTATACACATGTTGCATAACTTATTAGTAAAACAGCAGATTAATAGTGGTATGGTCATAAGAAACAACTCTTTAGCACATATCGACTTTCCCACTTTAAGAAAGGATCCAGCATCTTCCCTGCTACCGCCATATGGAGATGTTCAAGCAAAACATGACCAATTTCAATAATATCACTTCATATTAATGAATAGGACTTGTCTACACAGCGGGACTACAGTCGAAGGGTCATGAAGTTACAACAAGTTAGAAACATTAGAAAGTTCATTCAATACCTCATATTCATAACTATTGGAAAAACCATTACATCAGCTTGGCTTCGCTCTTCGTTCTGCGGAATCCATGGGGAGAGAAGATGCACAGGGGAACAAGATGGGAGGGGGTGAATACAGGAGTGACTGACAGAAACAGCATTCATTTTATGCAAGATGACCTTTTGATATAAATGCATCATAAATGTGGCATAACTAAACTATATTGATACACACACTTCTAAACAACATATTAAACTCATTGCAGCTGTAATCACATCTACTCCAATTTTACTCAAACCCCAAGCTGAATCAACTTACAAATATCCAGACTTGGAGTAAGACAACTACCACAAAAAGGTTAGATAATGGAATTAGAAAGAATGCAGCTGAAACTCTAAGAATACAAAAAAATGTTGTGCAGAATTCTAGAAAAAAATGTTGCTAAATGTTAGTGGGTATGTGAACCATAGAGCCTGTCCCAAATGTATGAACTGACCCACAACTTAAGTAGTCGATTGAAAGCCCTGCATCATACCAGTACAGGTATAAATTGTGAGGTATTGCTCATTCCATACAGACCTCATAATCTAAACAAACCAAATCTAAGCATTCCACAATAAAAATGTTATAAAGTAAGGTAGGATGCTGCAGTACACCTTAGCCACATCCTAATCACATCAGAAGTATATAACACACAGACAGATGGATGGCATTAAAGCACAGCAAATATTCACTATCTATTTCCAAATATTTGGGACAGGCTTTGTCCCCTATACTCCCATCATCAGGAGCAGGAAGGAAAGGAGAGAGATGTTATAGAGAAAAAGGATTGCAATGTTTGACATGGCTAGCAGACATGTTGGGCAGATATTGCTTCCCTCTACACACGATCTAAGACTTGGCTTTGGGTTGGGAGGCAATGTCATCTCAACAACTGTCCACTCCCATTTCATCCCTTGCACCTTGACAATTTACACCATTAAGAGGATGGTATATGCTCTCAACTGTGCACCCAAAGCCCACATTTTAGACTGCTAAAACAAACTGTTACTCTGACATTTTTTATTGTGTCATTCTTTCACTCTCACTCACATCTCTATAGAAGTTCGTTTTTTGGTCTGCAGCTTTCTGTCTCCCTAAAAAGATGTGAACAGTCATGTATTCCTCCAGGCATTCAATCACATCCCAAGCAAGACTTATCTTAGTGGCTGGTAACTCGACACTGCATTTTTTGCCCTGTCTCTCTCCTATATGTTTTATGAGTACTCTGACGCCAGCTTCAGGCAGTGTCATTCATACCATAAAGCAATGAAGTCAAATAAATATGAATACATCTAAAGACAAAATGTGATGGTTTCCAAATATCACATTGTATTCATCCAAATGTTTGTGTATCAATTTGTGGCTGAAGCCCATTATCAGACCATGAATAAAACTTTAAACTGTTAAAAAAAAACAGCACGATTATTCTGATGTGGAATTCCACTGACCATGAGACAGCAAGTCCTGCCCTTTGCCCCAGTAGGTGCCAGGTGAGCAGTTTCAAAAGTTCATTTTAACGCTGTGCATCGTGTAGGGGAACAGCCATTTCAAGGTGGGTTTTACCACGCGTTGCAATTACATCGCATGCGTTACTACGCATGCGATGTTACAACGCGTGGTAAAAACCACGCATACCATTACATCGCATGCGCTTTCACAACGCATGCAATGTAATGGCTATCCACGTCGTTGTGAGGAAACTGAGGCTGTTTCCACACAAAGACGTGGACCTCTGACGACGCAGGAAGCAGGAACAGGGAGCAGAGACGGCGACGCTGGAACCACGAGGAAAGAGGTAAGGCTGATTGTGCTCGGGGTGGGGGTAGTGGTTTAGGGTAGGGTGGTGTAGTTTAGGAGTGAGAGTAGTGTGGGTAGTGTTTTAGGGTTTAGGGTAGTGTAGGGGTGGGAGTAGTGTGGGTAGTGTTGTAGTGGAGTAGTGTTTTAGGGTTTAGGGTAGTGTAGGGGTGGGAGTAGTGTGGGTAGTGTTGTAGTGTTTTAGGGTTAGGGGTAGTGTAGGGGTGGGGGTAGTGTTTTAGTGTAGTATTGTTTTAGGGTTTAGGGTAGTGTAGGGGTGGTTGTAGGTTGGCTAGTGTAGTAGTGTTTTAGGGTTTAGGGTAGTGTAGGGGTGGGAGTAGTGTGGGCAGTGTTGTAGTGTAGTAGTGTTTTATGGTTTAGGGTAGTGTAGGGGTGGGAGTAGTGTGGGTAGTGTTGTAGTGTAGTAGTGTTTTAGGGTAGTGTAGGGGTCGGACTAGTGTGCGTAGGGTTCTAGTGTGGTATTGTTTTAGGGTTTAGGGTAGTGTAGGGGTGGGAGTAGTGTGGGTAGTGTAGTAGTGTTTTAGGGTTAGTGTAGGGGTGGGAGTAGTGTGTTGTGTAGGGTTGTCACTTACCTTGCATACTTTTACCACGAGTATATCTTTACCACGCATGCCTTTGCATTGTAATGGCATGCGTGGTAAAGGCATACTCGTGGTAAAAGTATGCGATGTAATGGCATGCGATGTCATTGACATCGGGTAGTAATACCCGCGTTGTAATGGCACGCGTGGTATTAGTATGCGATGTAATGACATACATTCCAACGTGTAGGTCCTAATAACCAGGATCTCCTTAACTCTAAGTGACATGTAATTGGAGGTATCTGTCCCATTGGAATGACAAAATCCACAATTTATTACATATCTCGAGTGCTCAACCAGAGATTTCACCAGCTAGGAGCAGACAAAAATCTCTGGCTGAAAGGAGCCAAAAGCTTCAAGTCAATGTCTAGACCAAAACACGAAATTACCAATTTCTCTCCAAATTCACCATTTTTTCATCGACCCTCAAGATCTATCTAGCAATGAGCCAGATTTTAGCTGCTCCCACATCTACCTGTACCCTCAGTATCAGTGACTGCAGGTATGGCAAATAAATGACCCATATCCCAGGCCACTTGTATTGAAAACCTTAGGAGAAAAATCACAAAAAAATAGAATTTCAAGTAGGAGCAGGATGCGTGCAACCACGAGCCCTTCTTATACAAAGTGCCAAATTGTAAATTGTGGATATCTGTGACTCTCAGGGATTTTCAGAAGTAAGTCCGATAATCCTAATCAACAAAAGATACATTGTCTGCACGTGATTTATTAGTGTTGGACAATGATGAGGATTGAGGTGGTAATGTGTTTTGCGTTTCCTATATCTTTTTTTCCACAGGGCTGTTTTTTTACCCTACTCCCTTAAATATGAGGGTGCTCCATGCACCACATCACACTGAAAACATAATATCCTCTGTCAGTTGTAAATTTCACAGTTTTTCCGGATGGGAGGGGAGGACAGAAAAATAGACTGTGAATACCTTGAAAGGTTCACTTTTGTGGGTGTTGTGCACACTTTACATGACCTCTCTTCTTTGCAACCTGTATCATTCCCTGTCACCACATTTAGTTATCACTGACTTCTGTGGAAAGGTGTGCCTGGCTAGGTTGTCTCATCCACAGTTTTTGCACAAATACTTCTTTTTCAATGCATGTAGTTGACTTCGGCTTATGTGAAAAAAATGTGAATAATAATAATAATATTAATACTGAAGTTTATAGAGCGCCTGGTTACACTAGGCTAGTGTGTCCACGCGCTGCGGTACAAACCTAAGAGCCACATCCCGAAAGACCCTGGACTAGGTGAAAAGAAGACATATGGCTTAATCTGAGGGAAAAAGGTGAGTTTTTAGCTCCTTTCGAAAGGTAGTCTCCATCCGACGCTTAGAGGCACATTCCAAGCCCCTATCGCCACCACAACATCACTTTCAGTGACGTTTTGTTGGCAATAGGGTCCTCATCTTATTTACAAGGAAGCGTTAAGCAACGTTAAGTGGCTTAACAGTGCCTTGTAAATAAGGCACCCTTTCATGCTGTATTTAGCGTGAAACAGGAGGGCAATAGGTGTTGTGGTGGGCGTTTTGATGCTGCCTCCTATTTACAAGAGTAGCGTAAATAGGATGCAGCGTCAAAATTAAGACCAGGGAAAACCTGGTCTTAAACAGGCGAAACGAGGAGAAATGCTTTATTTCTCCTCGTTTTTTGCTGCTTCCATGTGTGCAGCCTTGTGCAGCACACATAGAAACAGCAAATTGCCTATGATTGTTTATGTGCAGGAAGGTCCCCCTTCCTGCACATAAACAATCATTTAAAAAACAATGCAGTTTGGCAACTGTGCGTCATTAAGCAGCACACATTGAAGTTACAAAATGGCGGAGGCAAGATGGCTGCCGGGAGTCCGTAGGGAAAGTCGTTTCCTCCATCCTCTACCCAGAGTGTAGTATTATCCCATAACTATGCTAGGAGATTTCAGGCATCCACCCTTTTTTCTTCGGCACATATAGTGATTATGATCTGCACTTGGTCGAGTGATTTTTTTTCAGCTCTGAGACATGAGGCATGGGACGGCATCTACAGACACAGTTGAAAGTCTTGAGCCTAACGAACTCGACGGGGCTCTCTCCCAAGCACCGTACTGTGAGCCAGCTGAGTATAACCTTAGCTATTGTCTGGACCTCCAGCGTTCAGTGCGGACTAGCGAAAAATAAGAAAAATAAGAAAATGACCTCCAAAAATCTGCAAGCTACAAAAGGGCCAAGGGACCCCGGGGCAGAAGAGAAAGATTATTTGAATGACAGTCCGGGACATAGCGATCCCGGTGCCCCTGCAGACAATTTGAGAACAAAGACTCGTTTGAAGATGCAGGCACAGAAGGATAGCGGGAAAAACGCTCGGGCAGAGAGATATGAGAGGGTCTCTAGGAGTGCTCCGAGAAAAGAAAAAGAAGTTAAGAAACCGAAGGTTTTGCCGGCTAAGAAGATCACTAAGAACCATACAGCTGATATGGCAACAGGATCGTCTGGGCTCGAAGGGAGAGATGGGAGAGATGCAGTTCTTCGCCAGCCTACCTTGAGAGAAGTTCTTTCTGCCACAGTGAAGACAACAGTAGCTGACCGAGGGCTGCTCCAGGATCAAGAGAAGGCTCCCCCCTCCTCCGACGATGTTGCTGGAAAGGACGTTGTTAGTAGCGCAGCCTCACGCATGCGGAGTGAGAGGGTGAGCGGTGAGCTGACTGAGTCCGACTGCGCACTGGGAATCCGGAGCGAGAATTCAGTTCGAATTACAGCCGGGGGCGTATTCCCTGAGAACATAGCTGTATCAGATTCACTGCAGCATGAGAAGGACGATGACGACGATGTTGACACTGACCTCCTTGGCGCTTCCAGGAAAACCCAGGTACAGACACAGCCATGGGGGGGGGGCCAGAATAAGACTATACAGTTGGGCCAGAATAAGACTATACAGTTGGTAATTGTAGAAAGTGAAGAGAATGATACTGGCCCACTCCCTGAGATTGCAGAACTTGAGCCTGGCCTCCAATCTGGGACCAAATTAGACATACAGCCCACTGCTATGGGAGAACCAGGTGATAGCCAATGCTCGGTTGAATTTCTAACTGAAACTGTTCAAGCTATTACTAGCGGCAAACAAATATTACAGCCCCAAAAAACAGTGCAGGGGGTAGCTATCCCAGGCTCGCCAACTGATGATTGTTTTTATTCAGTGGACGATGACGAGGAGGACCAGGCGGGTAAAAACAAGGGTAAGGGTAAGGGCAAAGGTTCTTCCCATTTGGACTTAGCTACGGACTCAGCCTCGGGGTTAAGCAATAGATCTGATTCAGATTTGGATTCAGATTTAGATTCGGCCTCAGGGTCCTCTTCATTCTCATTGTCTTCAGGACACCAGCCCAGAAAATCTGAGGTTGAAATCGAGACCTCAGAAGTAGAATCAAAAAGAACAATCGGGAGTAGAGACCTCAGAGGCCGTAGGTCGAAGAGTGTCAGAACGAGGTCATATGGAAAAGGGCATGACCTACCACAGAATCTAGCGAGCCCTACGCAGCAGGAGGTGGCTAAGAAGCTAGATTGGGATTATTCAGCTACATCGCAGATCTACCAAGAGGGAACTGTACACCCTCAACCCCAGCAACCCCAGCAATCTACTCAACATGGTTATCCGGAGCATGCCGCAGTTCAGAGCTCTAACTCTAATTTTGATTTACTACTTGGAACATTAAAACAAATGCAGAGTGAAGCAAGGGCAGAAGGCCGGAGAGCTAGACAGGCCAATAAAAAAATAGAAGGATCCCTGCGCAAAGTAAATAAACTATATGCAGATATGGCTGGAAGAGTTACAGAGGTAGAGGAAAGGACTGGGAAGCTAGAGGATGTAGTCGCCAAGCTTCAGGAAGATAAATGTCTACAAGAGAAGACAGCGACAGATGTCCTCTGGAAGCTTGAGGAGTTTGAGAATAGACAAAGGCGGAATAATATAAGGCTTCTTGGTGTGGAAGAAGGTAAAGAGGGCCAGGATGTCCGGGCCTTTGTGGTGGACCTGTTTAAAGGGGCCTTTCCCGAAATCACTAAATGGAACTGGGAAAATGAAATTCAGCGGGCCCACCGGTTCCCATTAAACCAGAGAAGAGGAGATACAGAAGGTAACCCAAGGGCGATCCTTGTCTACGTTGGAAACTTTTTGGCGAAAGAAGAGATTATGAGTAAGACAAAGCCAGCGACAAAGAGGTCTTATAAAGATATACACTTCTTCGCTCGGCCAGACTTCTGCCACACTACCGTCGAAAGAAGATGGCGGATGAGACAATTAATAACTCCTTTTCAAAATGCTGGCTGCGAAGTGTATTTGATGTTCCCGTCTCGCTTAAAAGTGATAGCTAACGGGCAGCATAGGGTGTTCTCTTCTGAAATACTTGCTCAGGAATACCTGGTGGAATTGAAGGATAAAAGGGGTCAGAAGAGTTAAGTAATTATTTCAGACACAATCTGATCAGTACGAGGAATATGATGAATAACAGGAATTCTCATAATATAATCTTTGTGGCGAGTATAAGTACAAGAGGGTAGTACTGAGGGAATTAACAGGTAGTGTATGGGATAAAAGTAGGAAAGGATAGTGCAGTAGGTGGGTGGGGGAGGAGGAGATGGACATCTCAGGGTTAAGGTAGCCATACATAGGTCAAGCTTGACCTATTTGCCAGTAAGGGGGGGTGGGGTTGTAGGGGGGACACTGGGTGGGGGGGGAGGTGGGGGGGAGGTGGGGGGAAGGGAGACAGGGCACAACAAACTAAGAACCGCACAACTGAAGATAAGCAACTAATAGGAGGATTAGTAGTAGTATTGTTATGTATTTTAAATACACAGGGAGAGCAAGTTGCACGAAAATCTGAAAATATTATTGGTAGCAAGGTAGTGATACTTCAGAAGCAAAGTTCCCATGATTTCTGTTTTTCTTACTATTTTTTCTTTCAAGAATATTGTTTTTACTTGAGATACAATGGTGATTAGAATAGCGACGTGGAATGTCAGTGGTTTGAACGATCGCCAAAAAAGACAAAAAATTGCCATGTCATTAAAGCAAATGAATGCCGATTTTATATTTATTCAAGAAACGCATATTATGGTATCACAGGTTTATCTTTTGGACCAGTTGGGTTTCCAAGTATTAGCATACTCAAAGCAAGGTTCTAAACATAGGGGGGTCGCAATACTATCAAAGAATAGAAACTTGAATATTAGAAGAAAATTGGAAGATCAATGGGGCAGGTGGGCACTAGTGGAATGTTTTATTGAGGGAGAGTGGTATACCCTCGGGGTCATCTATGGGTCAACGGAGGATGACCCAGAGAGCTTTAATTTCCTAGATGCAGAATTATCCTCTTGGTCACCTCAGATTATACTAGGAGGAGACTTTAACATAAATGGTGCAGATGGCTTAGGCGTAGAGACAGGCTCATACGGGAGGTATCAGGGAAGAAAGAAAAGAGTATATCGAGCGTTAGGAGAGCTTGTAAGGAATAATATGTTGTCTGATATTTGGGGGAAGTTAAAAAAAGGAGATAGCGGATTTACGTACTATTCTGCCCCTCACCAGATTTGTGTAAGATTAGACTATTTTTTTGCTTCTAACATAATGCTGCCCTACACAAAGATAGAAAGACTTCCCCGCATATTTAGTGATCATAACCCTTTGATTATGAGTTTAAATATCCCTATTCGATCTAGGAAAGTCAGAACATGGACATTTGAGCGCGGGCTTCTCCAAGACCAGAAATATATCCAGCATATGACTCTTTGGATCAAAGAGTTTTTTGAAAACAATAGAGATAGCGCAGAGACAGGGATAGTCTGGGATGCCTTTAAGGCAGGGATACGCGGGGAAACTTTTAGTTTTAATACTTTTAAACGCAAGCAGGAACAATCTAGAATAGGAGAGTTAACTGGGGCAGTCTTGGAGGCGGAGGAAGAATTGCAACACTGCGTTTTAGCAGGGGCTCCCCTAGACCAGGCCCTTTTAAAACTAACAAAGGCAAAGATGGATGCTGAAGAGGTTATTGCAAATAAGGCAGCTAAGATATATCTTACTAATAGAGAAAGGGCCCACAAATTTAGCGAAGCAGTTGGGAGGACATTAGCTATTCGCACAAGACAAAGGATCGCTTCAGGTGAGGTTAGATAAATTATAGATTCAGAAGGTAATTTGTGCACGAGTCAAGATGAAATAAGAGAGGTATTTAGGAAATTCTATGCCTCCCTCTATGACGAGCAAAATGGGTATGACCTGGATCAGATGGGGAAATATATGGAAGATATCCCAGTGGTGCGAATAGAAGAGGAAGTAGTAGAGGGGTTGGAAGATCCATTGGACCTACAAGAGATAAAAAACGCTATAGCGAATCTCCCTTCGGGTAAAGCATCAGGTCCTGATCAAATTCCAATCGAATTTTATAAGATATTCTGGGATGCTCTTTCACAAGACTTCGTTATAATGATACAGAAAGCACAATCTGGGGTCTCTGTACCAGAGTCATGGGGTGGTGCTGAAATAGTGGTAATTTTGAAGAAAGGAAAACCTCCCACCATGCCAACATCATATAGGCCAATCACGCTCATGAATACTGACGCAAAAATTTTCTCTAAAATATTAGCTACAAGGTTTGCACAAATAATTGATTCTCTTGTGAGCACTAATCAACATGGATTTATCCCAGGGAGGGGTACGACTCACCATACTCGTAAGGTTATTACACTTTTTGACGCAACGGAGGTTTCAGGAGACCCGATGGCCGTAATGTTATTAGATGCAGAAAAAGCATTTGATCGGGTCTCCTGGAATTATTTGTGGTATACCCTGAGAAGAGTAGGGCTCAAAGATGGTTATATTAAGGCAATTCAAGTGCTATACAGAGCCCCAAGTGCTGTGATCCGGATTAACTCAGGTTTAACTAAGTCTTTTCAAATTAAGAGAGGTACCAGGCAGGGCTGCCCTTGCTCTCCGCTTTTATTTGCGATGTATATTGACCCCCTGGTCCGAAGACTAGAGAGCTGTGATATGATTTGCCCAGTATGCACGCCCATGGGATATAGTAAGGTCCTTGCATATGCGGATGACGTGGCAGTGATCACATCTAATCCCATAGAAGCTATAGCGCAGGTTGAACTTGAGGCCATCAGATTTGGACAAATATCGGGTTACAAAATGAATGCCAATAAGACTCAGATAATTAAGAACAAGTACGTAGACTGCCCTGATCATCGGGTGGTGCAGGATGCGGTGTATTTGGGGGTAACTATTTCTTCTGATTTAGATACATTGGTAGAGAAAAATACAACTCCAGTTTTTCTTAAGGCAAAAAGGGATCTAGATAGGTTTGAGAATCTTCATCTTTCCCTTGTGGGGCGCACTAATATTATAAAGATGTTGATCTTACCGAAGTTTTTATATCTTTTTAGGGCAATACCATTATTATTTGAAACAAAATGGTTTAAGGAATGTGAACATATGATCAATAGATTTATCTGGGCAAAGGGAAAAACAAGGAGAGCCCTTAGGTTTATGGCACTGCCTCGTGATAGGGGAGGTTGGTCTCTTCCGGATCTAAAACTATATTATTGGGCAGCGGCCCTACAAAATATGCTGGGTCTGATAGGAGGGGCAGAGGTCGAAGGACAAGATAAGGCGGGTACATTGGCAATTTATGGCTTATGTTTGGGGGTTGAAGCTGAGAATATATTTTTAAAGCAAACCGATTTTTGTTACTTTAAAAGGACACGATTTAAGACGATTCTAGCAGCTTATAATATATGGAAAGCATTCTCAAAAAGTTTTGGCTTAGGCAAATATAATGCATACACTAGAATGAGTATGAACTCTACTTTCCCAGTAGATATTTTTTCAGGTTGGGTTTTTGGAGAATGGGGAAGAAAGGGGATAAGGATTCTGGGAGACATCAGGACCACACAAGGGGTCCTCCAATTTTCGGAGATACAGTCAAACTATGGAATTGAGACGAGACATTTTTTTAAGTTTCTGCAAATAAGAAGCAATGTTGAAACAAAGCGGGGGGGCCCAGCTGGGTTTTCTAGGATTCCAATTATGGATTTAGTACAAGCAGGGTCAGACTGCACGATTCGGAGGTTTTACTCAGAATTGATAAAGGCCAAACAAGACGATAAAGATAGAATGGCGCAGAAATGGGGGAGGAAGCTGGATATAATAGAAGAGTGTTTTCATGTGTCTTTAGAGTTGGGTCAGAGTATTTTATGTTCGGCACCCCTACAGGCGCAACATTATAAAACTATTTATCATCTTTATCACACTCCGGCGAGAATTGCTCAGTGGGGAGGAATCTCGGGAATTAGATGCCCGAGATGTGGAAGCTTAGAGGCTGATTTGACTCACATGCTTGCAACATGTACCCATTTGCAATCCATCCAAAAGAATATCGAGGAATTTCTATCTAGAGTTTTAGCTGTAGAAATAATCTTGTCTCCATCGATAATTCTCCTTGGGGTTAATCATAATGATATACACATGAAGGGGGGATACTTCTTATTTGTTGCAATGGCAGTATTAAGACTATGCATAACTTCAGCCTGGCTAGATCCTATATCCCCATCGTATCATCAATGGTTTGCTCGATTATTGGCAATATATAATCTAGAGAATGCTATATATGCTAGAAAAGGGAAAAGAGGGAGAATATTAGGAAGAAAAATTTGGGACCCATTAAAGAAATTGAAAGAGGATCCTACCTGACTCCCTACTGAAGCTTTCAAGTAGTGAGAGTATTTTATAAAGATATTGTGTATTGCAATAATATTCTTTTCCTGTGTATTGTTTTGTATATTATTTCATTTCAAATGTGTTGTGCCCTGTGTATAACTTCATAAACTTATAAATAAAATTAAAAAAAAAAAAAAAAATGAAGTTACAAAATGGCATTTAAAGATTTTTTATGTGCAGGAAGGGGTACCTTTCTGCACATAAACAATCTTCCCCTCAACACAGGCACCCTTTCACTATGGTGCAAGGGTGCCTACGTTGGCGCTAGGCAGCTAAAGTTAGCACCAGCGCAAGGGGAAACGCAGGGCTGCACCATATTCAAGTAAATATGGTGCAGCCCTGCGTTTCTCAAGTGATGAAGCGTGTCGTTAGCCTTCTTGGCTTAACGACACGCTTCGCCACTTTATTGTAAATATGCCCTTTAGTTTTCAAAAGGTGGCAAGGTCCCTTTGGCTCATGGCAGTGATAATCCCGTTTTAGCTTATTTAATGCTAGCCTCTTCTGTGAAAATGGAACACCAGAATGTTTTGGTTGCTAATTAACATCTGTGAGTCCAATGCTTGATAGGCCATGACCAAACATGGCCCAAAGTAACATGCAATGTATCTGGTTTCCATATTCAGTACATAAATGTTCACAGACTCATTTGCTGAAGACGATCACCTTCTACAATGATCATTAATTCAGTGTTTCACATGACATTATGCAAAATACACGCCTGTTTGGCTCCATATTAAAAATAATATTGTGCCTCAAATAGAACATGCTCGAAATCCTTAGCGAAAAAACTGAGACTAATGTTAACACTTTGTCAAGCATGTGAATTGCTTCCAGCATATTGTAGTTTAATCCACTGTCCACAAACAGCTCCTTCATTATTACCTAATTACATGCAAATTTCACAAAATGAATGAGTTTTAAGTACTTGTCAATCTGTCATCCTAGGAATCACTGAAACATTGCAACTGCTAGATAAATTATCAGCAATAATCACACTATGCTAATTTGGTATTTTCCGTGCAGTTATCTGAAACCATAAATAACTGGACACAAAGACATGTGACATTCACTCAGCAGAGCTTGACCTACAGTTTCTGGTTTCAAACAAATGTGCCGGTGAAATGCAAATAAAGGAGCTAGAAGCTCTACATCTGGCTGTGATTACAACTAAATATTTAGGGCATTTAAAACGCTTAAAACATTGGGTGAATGTCTGAATTTTAGAGTAATTATTTTCTCCTTTATATCTCCCGTCTTATGTTCACCTTGATGATCTTTTCGTACTATTGCAAAGATTATTATTATTATTATTGTTATTATCATTATTATTATTATTATTATTATGATTATTAGTGTGTGTCATTCCCGAGTAGTAGAATTATTCTTGTGAGTATTAGTGCATTCAATATTTACTATTGCTGTTGTTCTTTTTGATGATATGACATTTTAGAAAAATACAGAGATGCAAAATAAGGTAGAGCTTTTAGAATTGCATACTAGAATTTTGTTGCTGTTGAGACGGGAATGTCCTCTGCATGGTAAAGGGGTTTATACCCCTGCCCTCAGAGCCTAACTGCATGTGAACCTGGTATCCTGCTTATTTTCACTCTGCAATCACATTAATCTAGCATGTGAGAAGAGGCCTCGGTCTCACACGGTAACCTGAGGTACAGGACCTCTTTTGTGGCCTGGAGGGTTACACGGAGCATGTCCTCTTGAAACCCACGGAACTACTGACCATCACTTGGAGTACTTGTGCAAAGCATTTTTGGCAGCATATCAAGTTTTTGTGATTCTATGATATGACCAGACCTTTTTCCTGGATCAAATGAGAGAGTGATCTTCTAACCCTTCTTGTGAAAAGATTCACTTTTATGTAGTCCCCAGACCCTAGCACTAACATTCCGTGTGCCTGTACTCGCAGTGGAAGTGTAGTCCATGTGTAGTAGATTGACTTTGTATGTCATGATAGTCTGACTCCTGAGACCAGTGATATCCATTATGGATGGTCCCTGGTTTAGCATAGTACAAGATGGAGCGGGGATCCAGCTTCCTGAGATAAATAAAGCATATTGACTTCATTCCTGTGGCTGGAGAATGAAGACACAGACACTGAATTGAGGGAGGATAACGACAGGGCTACCCATAGAGGACATTGTTAGCAGAGGTATGCTGCTTAGTTCTTCATGAGCAGTTACATTTGGTAAATGCTAGGGGTGAGGGGCAGTCCTGCAGTTCAAGGTGAAGACCTTTCTAGGCGGTCATTTTGAAAGTCCCTGAATACTGATTTAGTCATGCTAGTGACAGCCAGGTTCTCACACTTCACTCTGCACTTATTCTGGGTACTCCTGCGTGCAGCATGCAGCATTACTACTTGCTGTGAGAGCCACCACTTTCAACAGATGCTGAGTAACTGCCAAACAATGACATTTGAAAGAGAACCAACCCTAAACTGTTCTGTTACCTTATACAGTGGATCCACATTTCCTGTCTGGAAATTTAGTATACAAGATTGGCCCAAGGAACCCCACGTTGTTCCAGATCCAAGTTCTACATGGCCAAGGAGTTCCCCACAGACTGCTGTTTGACCAGGCTTGTTTCTGCATGACAATCTTCCAGAGGGGAGGGGACATCACTTGTTGTCTGCACTGCTTGTTGGAAGAGCAGAGGGTCTGCCTATTGCATAGAGGAATGCCTGTATGCTTAGGGAGTCATGACTGCCCATGGCAAGAGGCTTAGAATGTTCACAGTATGAGGAACACCCAGAGGAAGCTGACTAAGAGGAGGGATGAAGCAAGGATTGAAACATGTTGTGAGGACTCCCCCTCATTCCTAAATAGTTCCCATTGTCAATTGAACCATTACTTTTAAGAGTGAAGCCAAGAGTGACCCATGTTGTGAGGGGTGCCACTATCGCCTGAGTGGGTTCTCTTATGGACTGCCCCAAGATTTTCACAAACAAAGCATTAACATGTTGTGTGCGATCCAGGTCTCTGATGGGCTGGGGGGCGCAACTACAGAAGATGCACACCATCTGACGACCCAGCCCAGTGGCTACAATTTAAATGACAGAGCATTCATTGCATACAACCTGGGGAGGCTGCAACTGCTGAAGATGACTGTCTGCTGTACAGGTTTGACCCACTGATGCTGCCCAGTACATTGTGCTCTAAGACGTTTCTGCCACATCCCCCACATCAACGAAACTGCTGCTGCTGAAGTGAATGTGCAGAATATGCAGCCCCATTCCACTACAGCTCCATCTCTACTGGGCAGGTAAAAGGAGGGACTATCTGTGAACTGAACAAGATACTAAGCTCACAGAAAAATCTGCTGCATGAACTTAATACTTTTACTTGCGTGAATTTGCATCATCGAAAGTCATTGAACTGATTTATCCACTTGTCCACTGAAGTAGCCCAGAGTTATCTGCGCCTCTGTCTAATTAGTGCCCATACCCTATTTACATAACAAGGATAGTAGACATTACCAAAGTTCTATAGCAGGGAGATGGCCCTGGAGGGATTCCGATGATTATAAATGAGAATGCAATCCTTTACCTGTAACCTCTATTGATCTGTGAAGTATTTCATTTTGCTATGAGAGTAAAGCATTTGCCTTTGAATAAAATATAAGCACTGGGCTTAACAATATGTTATTGTGTCTTTTGGTTGGTGTCAGACTTGGCCCTTTGTGCAGCCTCCTCCTCTTTTTGCTGAATTTGTTTTTGTTGGCCTAAAGACACTCTGCACTTTACCACTGCTAACCAGTGCTAAAGTGCTTGTGCTCTCTCCTTAAAACATGTTAGATTGGTTTAACCCAATTGGCATATTTAATTTACTTATAAGTCCCTAGTAAAGTGGCACTACATGTGCCCTGGACCTGTAAATAAAATAAGTGGGTCTGCAGCGCTTTTTGCACCACCCACTTAAGTAGCCCTTCAAACATGTCTCAGGCCTGCCACTGCAGAGCCCGTGGGTGCAGTTTTGAGCTGTTATTTCGACCTGGCAAACAAAAAAAAGTTTGGTGGGATGATCTGAGTCCAGCACCCCTTGCACTTGAATAGGCTGTGTCCTGTCTCCACCTAAAGGTCTGCCTACCCCCATGTAGTTAGTCTAGAGCCAGGAAAGGCACTTCAAAGGCATGCCGCTAGAAGCCTATCCCCACTTTAAAGGCACAACTCAGTATAAATACTGATCCTCAGACACCAACTCTCCAGTACACTTCTGGACCTGTGGAAACTCTGCCAGGAAGAAGGAATGTTGTGCTTCTGAAAGGAATGCCACTCGGCTGGACTACTACTCTGAAGGAGCTACTGACCTGCTGTGTTGACCTGCTGACCTCTTGCCTCAGGAGGAAGAACTGGACCTGCAAACTCATCTTCAACCCAGGACCCAAGAGTGACTCTGAGGGCTGATCTGCTGGCCTCCTGATCTGAGCCTCAGGGACATCAAAGCCTCCCCAAATAGCTCCTGGACCCAGCTGCCGTGAGTTCTTGACCCTCAAGTGATGCCGCTCAGGTCATGCACTCTTGGTGTGGCTCAGCAAGCTTAAATCAAGCTTTTGGGCTATTCCTGACCACTAACGGGCCCGTTCACACCAAAACCACACAGCTTGCACCAAAAATCGGAGCAAAGTGCCGCCAGCCAGTCTCTTCCCACTGCAACATCAGCTGCACGCAGGGAAATGGCAACACCAAGTTCTAGCCCGCCCATCATCGACGTCCGACCTGGTCTTCGCACCAAGCGAACAGCCTCCCTTGCTCCTCGTGTCCATATCTAATATCACAAAACTTGAGAAGATAAAACTTCAGCGGGACTGACCTGGAACTGCATCGGACCTGCACTCCATCGCGGTCATGCTTAACTTTTTACTTTGACTCGATCCAGCGCACCAGAAAGCAGCGGTTGGCGCTTTATGCTTTAGGCGCTATTCTACACATTATTCTTTAAACATTCATAACTCTGGTTCTACGGTTTACATTTTTGTCATTTTGGTCTTGTTTTATTTTTTTAATTCAGCTCTACATTTCTACTTTGGTGCAGGATCCTTTTTGTGTGGTGCTTACATTGGTTAACTGTTTGAAGTGTTGCACAAATACTTTATACATTGCCTCTAAGTTAAGCCTGATTGCTCTGTACCAACCAGCCAGGGGGTTGAGTACAAGTTAACTTGGGGTTTGCTTGTAACTTACCCTGACAAGGATTGCAGTTGCTGCTTGACCAGACCTCACACCCTAGTCAAGCAGTAATCCAATTTCTCACAGTTAGTTTTTCATCTCCAAGCATTTGCCCCGTGCACACGTCTTCCCTGAAAAGCACCATTCACCCTCACTATACTGAGAGTCAAGGAAATAAATCAATTATTTGGACCACATTGAAGAGCCATTGTAGGACCAGTCCCAGGACACCAGGGGAAAATTACCTCAACTACCATGGTGGGGGCTGACACCCCTTGTTTGCCCTGTGGCCAACCCAAACAGTGTGCAGGGCCAAAGTATCAGTGTGCCTGCCACAGAGACGTTCCCAACAATACAATTTATTATAATGATTAGGCCAGGGTGGAGCTCACGGAGTTCTGCTACGTGAAACTCCACAGAGCGGACCAAAAGCTCCACAAGACTGAGCTCAAATGCCTGTTTCAGCTACGTTTCTGATGTTCACTAGAGTGAAGTGCATTCTCGCCCCAGAAATGATATGCAAACAGCACCATGCGGTTTACATGGGCACAGTCACTTTGTTTTCTGTTCAGTGCATGGTGCTGGGGACTGTTTTTTAATCTACCATCCATTTTTTCCAACTTCCCCAGTCTGACTCATTCACCCCTCAATTTTCTTTATTGTATCAGTGTGTTTTTGTATATTTTATGGTTTTGTCTTTATTTTTGTTTTTTGTGACTTGTTGTTCTTTTTTGGTTTTCCTTTTAAGTTTTTAGTTTTTCCTTTCTTCCTTCTCCTATTTCATCTTTTTTTTTTTTGTTTCCACCCCGCGCCATGGCAGAGCAGGGCGAGAGAGATAGTGGTGGAAATTAGGAATAGGTCAACTCAATACTAGTAGTAGTATAGGCGATCTGATGTAGAAAAGGACCGTGGTACTGTGTTTGCCTTTGGCTGTTGAAATATTTTTTGTTAGATTTTTAACTGTACCACTAATCTTTTATCGTCTTTATTTCTTACAACAGCATCCAAGGTCAAGAAGAGGGCTAGTAGCATGAAGGTGGGTCAGGGAGCCGGGTTGCCGATGTCAATAGAACTGCCGGCCCCAGTAAGCCCTCCTGTTAATATTATTATTAGTTACCCCTCCCCATTTAGAAAATTTTTCCTTTTTTATTTTTTTTACTTTGCTTGTCTCTTAATTTTTTTTCAACTCCTTTTCATTCTATCTAATGTTTGTTAAATCCTTGCTATCCTTGCATTACCCTAGTTATTTTCTATGTTTAAAGTTTCTGTAGCTGACTTACTCCTGTCTGTACTAGTCTGTCTGTAGCTTCCTTGCTTCTGCTTTATCAGTAAGCTTTCTCTCTCCCCTTATATATCTTGTGGACTTGTACTGTAAGACTAAGAGAACCGATTTTAAAACAGGTACTCATCTGTGATGATTGCATGCCCAAGTAAGCTATTCTTATTTTACACATGTTCTTTGAGAAGGCTTTCTCTTTCTTGCTCATGCTCAAACAGTAAATCTAGAGAGTGGCTGGTCATGGTCATGGGTTGACCCCCCCCCCTTGTTGTGTATGTATTATCATTCATTTCATTTATACAGTAGTAGTACACCAGCTGTTTCAAATACAGTGCAGCATGGCTGGCAACTAGTATGAGGAAGGTCCATTGCATTTGTGAACCAAGGCCATATGTCTACCCTTATTTATTTATTTTAAGAGCTTATAAAGCGCGCAGCTACACACAAGGGTCTCCCGGCACTATCAGCGGACAGTAACAGGGCAGAGAGAGATAATACCTAAGGTGGTGAGGGTTCAGTCAAGGCCATTACAAAAAGTTTTTGACTGGTTTTACTACCTGGCTATTCAAACATTACCAACCAACTAAATGCCCAATGTGATTTTTTGATAGAAGATACTACAACCGAACTGTAGTGATGCATTGTGGTTGAATTTGTTTAAAAAATAAATAGGGGTAGTTGTCTCTGGCATCTAAAATGTGTAATTTTGTTTCTAGCCACAAGGACCACAAGTGCCAGCGGAGCAGGTGCGGTTGAAAGGGGGTGCCATTTGCAGCAGGGACGGGTGGAGGGAAGTCACATTGGTTGTTTATTGATAATTACTAGTATACTCACAGCAAGGGTGTTGTGATTGTGAACACCCTGCTTTAGAAGCTACCGCGGGGGTTAAGTTAATGACCTCTTCTATCTGCAACGCAGCAGACAAAAGCTCGTAATGGATGCTAAAAATGATGAGTTGATGGAAAAGGGGAAAAAAGGATGGAAGTGAAAAGGATGGTTGAAATGTTATGAGTTAAAGGATGCGTGGGTGAGAGAAAGTGAAAGGATGCATGCGTGGGTGAAATGAAGGCACGGGTGGGTGAAGGATGGATGAAAGCGTTGATGGGTGAAAGGAATTCTTCTCGGTGGGTTAAAGCAGGATGGGTGAAAGGGTGAATTGGTGAAAGGAAGTGTGGATGGGTAAATGGAAGTATTTGTGAAAGGATGGTTGAGAGCTGTGGATAGGTGAATGAATGGATGGATGTATATATATGGATAGATGATTTTCAATGGTGAAAGACTGGACGAGAGAATGTAAAGCTTACATGGTGGGTTTCAAAGGGTGAAGAATACTAGAACAATGAAATAATGAATGGATAATTGCTTGGACGAAGAAACAATGGAGTTCTTCTGGAGACAGACTTGCACACCTACTTCGCTTGCTTGGAATGGTTTTATCAAAGCTTTGGTTCAAAGTGTGCAAGGGTATTTCTGTTTACTCCCTTCACTCACTGAATTTGCTAAAAGAGGCCGATATGTATACCACTCCTCACCTCCCTTCCCATGGCATTTTGCTAGTGCCACCCATGACCTAACTGCTGCATGGTTCAATTAATTATTTACTGCAGTGCTGTCCGTGCAGTGTGCGTCTGCTTCAGTTAATGTGGCATTTGCAAAGTTTTCAATGCATGGCAAAGCAAAAACAAAGTGTGTTTCCTTTCACTCCCAGTGCTCACTCAGTCACTTCCTAGTACTTCACTCCTTTATTCTTCTGTCCCAGCCTGCCCAAAAAATCTTTCCGTTCTTGGCATGCGCCACATTTTTCTGTCTAAGTAAATTAGATATTTCAAGGCTTCCAAAACACATATACGCCAGTTCAAATGTTTCCCTTTCAAAGTTTTTCAACACAGTGACTGATTAAGCTAAAGCGTAGGCACATGATGGTGATCAGTGACACCCCAATATTGTTTAGTAAAACCTCTACTTACCTGGACTAATCCTTCTACTTTATTGTCAAGCAAATGTATTTGTTGGAAATAATTATAACTTGTGGTGGAGGACAAGGCAAGGGAGAAAAGTGCAACTAAGTGCCTTAAGTTTTGTGAATGGGATATTCTGTAATGAATGTACCAAATACAATCTATATATCCCGTTCCTTATTCCTTTCCCAATACTGCAGTGCATCGTTTTTCCCACATCTACTTACGGCAGACAGGATATCTGCATTTTATGTGCGACATGTGCAACGTTGTATCATTATTATTATCTACCTTTGAGTCAAGGAACAATTAAAATGTATTTTGGTGAAGAACAGAGCCATTGGAATTAGATCATTGTCCATTATAGCTGTCCAGCTGCATACTGCAGAGAGTAGCAAAGTGCCATCTACCAGTATCAACGCACTAGCTAGCAAGTCTCCATTAATTTAGCACAACAAGAATACCTGTACTCCATAGTGCATACTGCCTTGCTCATTAATGAGAGGTCATTTATTTTTATTTTTCCACACTAGGGGCCCCATTAGGATGGCTGGTGGACTTTAGTCTGCCCGCTACAATATAGCGGTGCTGGGACCGGCAGCCAGGGGTGCAGTGGTCCTGCACCGCCAATTAGGATGCGACCGCCACCCTGGCTGTCGCATCCCGCATCTTTGACATTGCAGCAGGAGGTACTGGAAGCAGCACCCGCCGCAATGTCAAAGAGGCATGTTGTGCTATGCCATGCACAACGTGACAGGCAACGCGTGGTGCCTGCCACCTTGCACATGGCAATGAAGGGGGGTACCTAAGTGCATCCCCCACTCCCCGGGGGCCCGCAACAGGCCCCCATAGTAATTTCCTGCATGCCTTTCTATGGCGGAGTCTCTGCCATGGAAAGGTATCCCCACCACGACCATCATAATATATATATAATCGTGACGATTGCCGACCGACATAAAAGCGGCGTACAGACTTTCCATCCACCACAGTACCCCCTGCCATGGTAATATGGCGGGGGTTAAATGTAGTTGTGATGGCGATCCGCCCGCCATCATCATAGGCCCCAAAGTGTTTGTTTATTTGTTTGCTAGGAAATCCTTTAAAATATTAAAAGAAACACAACTTTTTTAATCAGGTGTGCGGTTATTCTGCCTTGATTCTTTTCAGCCAATTGCAATCTTTTATGTGAGGTATGTGTGGGTAAAACATGGCTGTGACTGTAATCACATCAATTACAAATGGCTCTAGGGGACCAGCAATGAACTGCTACCGTGCAACTATATAATTTTAAACAAGTGATTTTGCACAGAGCATTGTTTACAATTTGTCCTTTTTCTTTCTTGATAAAAACCTACGCTTGCTGGTTGACCACCTACTAGGAAGGAGATAGCAGCCTGGCTGTGACAGCAGCATATGCTGGAGGCCATACGGGGTGAATTTCAGCAACTGGTGACCCTTGAGGAAGATGAGACAGTCACCGCTGCTCAGGGCCCCAGCCAGCTGCCAGCTCCTGGAAGCCACTCATCCCACCATCACTGCTGGCCTCCTTGCACTCAGCCTCAGACCGCATTTTCCAGGGCTGTATCCTGCTGAGACTGTCGCGTCTTGAGAGCAGAATAGCACACATTGAGGGGATACCTCAAAAAGATTCTAACCCGCTTGTAGTGCCCTCTTTTTTTAGCCCCTTTTCAATATTTGTTTTGTCAGTCAGTCAGAAAAACCTTATTTCGGCTATCAGCCATAAAAGTTCATAAACACACAAAAAACATAAAACTTATACAATAAATACAAAGGAACTAGTACATAATTAAAAATGTGTGTATAAAAGCATACAAACATGATCTAAAAGGGCACTAAGTTTAGTATGGATAGTATCACAAGGTTTACCTTAATGTAATAGTAAACGTCTCCTGGTTAACCACATTGAAAATAGAAATTTAGCAATCACCGTGACAAATAGGGGAGAAGAGTCATACTTCAGCAGCCTGAACAAATCTCTATAGTTCCTAACCCCCATGTTTTTTGCCAACTGGATAATCCATTTTCGACGGGGGATTTTGTAGGCTGCACAGAAGAATATAACATGAACCTCTGATTCTTCTTGATCACCACACCCAGGGCAGGTTTGGCTACTAGAACCAGCCCACTTATTCGTTCTTGCAAATAGCGGGAGGGAGCCATGCCTGAATTGTATATATAATTTCTTGGCAATGACCGGGTGGATCAGATCTAATGCAGGCTCGAAGCTATAGCCATTCTTAACTTCGAGGAATACCGAGGTCAAGTTGGGACTATGCACTGATCTAAAAATCTGAATCAGATTATGATCCTCCAAGGTTTTTGCCAGAGATTTTTTGGAGGATAAGGGGCATGACTCCTCGGGTGTGAGCAAAAGGTCTTCTCTCCCTATTGCCCTCAGAGATTTATTTACAAATGCTAACCAGGGAATGGCGCCTGATTTTGGAGTAATCAAAATAGATCTCAGTTCCTCCCAAAATACAGCAAGTTCGGGAGTGCTCCATAGTCGGCGCCAATACATAACTGGTCTTGAAGCGACCATATCAGCAATGGATTGTATACCCAAGTCCATCCTAAGCGGCTGCATAGGAGTGCTCATAGGGAGTGCAAGTAATTGTCTAAAAAAAGGTTTTCTGACTTGGTTAAAATATCGACTTTATTGTGGCCCCATAGTTCCGCACCATAGGCCACCATCTCCCTTGCTTGGGCTTTGTATACCTCTACCAGGGGGCTAATCAGCTTTAATGGGCTATTTTTGTACATCTTTATAATTCCCCCAGTTATCTGTACAAATTTAAGGTTTACCTTTGAAATCTGGGGGCCCCAGTTCATTTTATTAAGAGTCAAGCCCAAATAGTCAAAGATGTCCACCCGTTCTAAATGCAGGCCGGCTAATTTTGGTTTAGGGCGGTTTGTGGTGTCTGCATGGAGGACCATATATTTGGTCTTACTCACATTGATGACTAAATTCCTTTTCCTGCAGAATGAGGCAAATCCGTCCAGGACTCTTTCCATCCCCATGGGCGTCCTGGACAGGAGCAGGGTGTCATCTGCAAACATTAGTGCAGGTATTTTCCTGCCCGCCAACCTAGGTGCATCTATATCTTTTATGGTCAGTATATCCTCAACCAGCCCATTTAAAAAGAGAGAAAAGAGAGTGGGGGCTAGTACACAGCCCTGTCTCACTCCCTTCTCTACTCCAAATGGGAGCGTAAGTTCACCATTTAGTCCGAACCTTACTCTAGCAAAAGTATCTTTGTGTAATCGCTCCAGTAGGTCGCAAAGATAAAGGGGGACTCCCATCCCCTTTAGCAGCTCCCACAGCTGGCGACGATCCACCATATCGAAGGCAGACTTTAGATCTACAAACGTGAGGTAAAGGCTGCCCCCTTCTAAGATAATAGATTTCCAGTGGATCATCTGTAGCCTAAAGAGTTGGTCCACTGTTGACATTTTGGCTCTAAAGCCGACCTGGAAAGGGGTTAAGATGTTGGAATCGTCCATCCATGTTTGCAGTCTTGCTAGGAGGACACGCGCAAAGATCTTTTGGGCGACATAAATTAAGCTGATCGGCCTATAATTTGCCGGATCAAGGGGGGAACCCTTTTTATGAATTGGTATGATCTCGGCACCAGCCCAAGTAGAAGGTAACGGCATTCCAGCTAAAATTGCGTTAAAAAGGCTGTATAGATAGGGAACCCAGATGTCTGGCTCACTCTTATAAAGGTCACCAGGGATCCTATCTAGGCCTGGACCTTTATTAGAAAGGACTTTGCTAAGAGCCTCTTTGACTTCGTTGAGAGTGCACATTTGAAGCATTCCCTGGGTATGAGATATAAAAACATTGGGGAGAGGGGAAGTTTGGTTTGCTATAAGTGGCTTGAAGACGTATAAGTCTTCAAAATAGCCACGCCAAATTTGTTCCCCAATGTTGGGTTGGAGAGCTTGTTGAGAGCATGACGATCCGGTCTTAACCAGATTCCAAAACGACCTTGAATCCCTATTCCTCAGTGGAATGGAGATCTCACCCCATCTATTTATTTCCCAGTCTTTTTTCGCTTCTTTGGTGATTTTCCTGTAATGAGCCCTTGCTTCCTTAATTAGTGTGTTATTGGCATTCTTAAGATTTGTCAATAACAGAGACTTGGCTTCCCTAAAGGATTTGTTATACCAGGTGTTATTCCCCCTCGCGGGAGCCTTGCTTCTCCTATTTTTCCGACAGAAGTGGGACTCTAGAATACGACAAAGTTCTGTGTGGGTTGCTCCTATCAAATCCAGATCTGAGTGACCCTCTATCGAGTTGGGTTCACTCAAAGTCTTCTCAAGGAGGGGATAGATCTCTATATACATAACACTAAGGTCCCTTTGAGATTGAGCGATTATTTGTTTTGGTTGGAGGGACTTGTAGGTGGAGAGAGTGGAAAGATGGTAGTTGAGACCGGGATTGTTTCTTGGGACATTTTGAATACTGGTTGAGGACGGGGAGATCTTTGGGGAAGAGGATGAGACTGTTGTAGGTAGAAGTGGTGGGTTTTATTATTCAAAAAGGGTAATAAATAATGTTTTTACTTTATTTATGTTTGAATATATTTCTTTGAGGGTTTTACCTTACAGTGCTGCAGCCAGCCTGTTTTGTAAGTCTGTGTAAAATAATGTATTCCAATTAGTTATACACCCTTGCCCTACTACCCTCTGAGACTATGTTAACCACCACAGAGGTGATTGCCATTGCCTATATTGCCTACAACAATGCTCCATAGTTCTCTTACCTGAATAAATAAAGTGATGGCAGCTACCTCTCTCAGTGTTCTTACTGCAGGGTTTCACAAGGGGCCAGGGTTGTCCGTAGTAGTAGCAGGCTAGCGCACTAACAGGGAAGAAATCACAAACGAGGTCGCATTCCCACCTAGGTAAGCCAGCTGTAGGATTAATCAAAATATTATCTATCACCGGCAACTAGATTGAAAGAAAACACAGAGTTAGCTAGTTATATTATTATATCATAACTTTAGAAAGACTGAGACCAGCCTACCACCATGACACAACAAAGAAGACCTAATATGATAACAAAAACCAGCAATAGTAACTCCTTCTGAGCAATGGGGAGCTAGTATTTAAAACTAAACGTATGAAATCTTCAAGTGAGCAAGAGTTTAGTCAGAGTCAGGAGTGGACAAGGTTAAGCATTTACACAACATAACACAAGACCTGAATCATTATGCTGACGAATGATGTTATTCTGTATCTAAAATATGGATCACTTTTATGTGTGGGTGGGTAAAGTGGGGCCATTGTGGGCTATTGATGAAGTAATAGAAGATCCTGCAGTGAGTTGGTGTCACTTTAACCACATCCGTCCCACCAAGTGTGTGATCTATTTAAGGTGTAGATCAAGTCATACCTCAATAAACCACATAGCCCGGGGGAAGACGGTTAGGGGTTTGATGAATGGATAGGAAAGGGGATGTGGGGAAAGGTGAGACAAAGACAAACACTAGACAACAACACGCTATTCATCGGGATGATAAGCAGCACATCATCATCAATCTGTTGCAGAAGGAAAGGAATGATTATGACACAGTTTAGTTAACTGCATGGCAAACAGAAACAGTCCTTCAGCCCCAGAGACCCAAGTTATTATTATACATCTAAATCTTCTGTCAACTATGTTTGAAAAACAGTATTCAAATTATCGAGTGAAGTGAACCCACAGAGTTCTAAAAAAATTTTCTTAAAAGAAAAATAATACTGCATTACCAAATTGGACTGTGCATCTGCATTCTTCTACGATTGTCCCTCAATCTTGGGTGTCTGGCTGCAGCGGTCCGGTGAGGTAAGCAAAAGTGTTCTGGAGGGTTCACCTTTTGTGCAGGAGAAGAGATGGCATGCAGATTGTAAAACAGAAATGATATTGTAGAGTCAATGAGAAGGACTGAAGAGAAGGTAAGCTTCATGAGGAGTGTACCAAGAAGACTCAGAGAGGCAGAGCAAGAGCATAGTCTGCTGCAAAGATTCATTTTATGTGTGATAGATTAACTGAGAAGTGAAAGCAAATTACAATCAATGACAGGCAAGTGGCTGCATGTACCAGCTGATCAATCTTACAACTGTCATCATAACATTTGTGCAAGCGACATGTGACATCACATGTCTGTCTTCAGTTACTTTACAACAACATGCCCCACACCCGACCTGACTACATAATAGAGGAGTTTCAATTTTGAGAAAGCACACACACTCAGCAGCATTTCATTTCCTAAATTAACACATCTCCCACCAGTCCACAGGGATGAGTGGGCCTCTTAGAGTCATCATCATGTTGGTTTGGTTTCCCTGAAGTTGAAAACTTCCTTCCTCTGGCTGTTATTGAGGTAGTCCCACCCTGAGTCCTTCCATCAATCTTCTGACTCTGAGTAATGAATCTGTTCAACTTTCTGACTCCCAACCCAGATGAGAAAGATCAACCTATAGTGCACTGCTATGTTGATGAACAAGATGATAAACATTGAGTATTTTTTTCCTGTGGATTTGTGTTTGCTAACTAAATGAACTGGTCTGGTCTTTGAAGATTGATTTGTGAACCAGAAAAAAAGGAGTGGACCCAGCAAGCAAATATCGCTAAAGGTGAAAGGGGAAGGGCCAATCACCTTCAGGAAAATCAGGCTACAAACATTGCAAATCATCACTATCTATCAAGCTTGCAAATTCTAGTTGAACAGAATACCCTCCCTCACTGTCTGCCACCACATGAATAAATTGCTCACGATCACTCATATATCACTCATTGGTGCTATATATTTATGTGCTCCAATCCAAGCAGGGTGGTACACAATTGTCCATCCTCTTTGATGCACACAACATACATTGGGGCAGTCTTTGTGAATCACATGATCTGGGGCACTCCTGCTTGGGGCAGAAAAAACAGGATAGGCATGTGACTGGGGCAGGCATGTCTCTACAATATCCTTCAAGGGAATGGGGGGGCATCTTCACTGCACACTCGTTCAACTCCAATACAGCCATACATGTGCCTATAATGGTGGTACTGCATGAGTCAGTCAGACAGAAACAAACAAAATAATATAAAGTTCCCCTGGCTATATCTATTTGTTTTTTTAATTGGAAAAGCAATTCAACTATACAAGTTTTATGGTGGTGGCCTATTCAGTCATGTAAGTAGTTTGTCCTCAAACTCAGGAGGTTCGTCCAGAAGTTGATCAGCTAACACACTCTTTTTTTTAAGTTTAACAATTGTTTTTATTTATAAATAATGAGATGCAGTATAATAAACACAAGATAAAATCATATATACAACATTATCAATTCAATAAAATATGCAAGATAGAAAGAGAGAGAAAAGTGACAGGCATCAAACTATAAAAAATGAGTGTAATCACAAGGTAGTAATTATTACAACAAAAGTCGAGAGCAAGAAAAAATGATCCAATTAACAGCTACTATACTTGTATTGTAGGAAAAAGACATTCATGGAGGTTTAGGAACTTCCTCAATTCGGGGATTATGGGAGCATTTAGACAGAGCAGAAATATCTAGAAAAGTAGGTATTGGTTGACAAAGAAGGTCTTGTTTAATAGCGAGGGAAATTGGGAAAACATATGCGCTATCTAATCTATGATTGTAACAAACCGCATACCACCAAGCCTGATAAGTTACCTTAGTAGAATTCTTCCATTCCCTGGTGATTTGTTGGAAGGCAACGGCAAGGAGTAAATCCATTATGTAAAAATTGTTCGCTTGGGAGCTCCAATCCTCAGAAACACTCCCTAAGAAAATATTAACAAAGGTAAAAGGGATATGAGTGTGAAAAATATTGTTTATTCGCTGCCAAACCTATGTCCAAAAATAGTAAATATCTTGACAGTCAAATAGCATATGTTTGAAATCAGCTGGGTTTTTTGCACAGAATCAACAAGAGGAGGAAAGAGTTGAATGTATCTTGTGTAATGAAACAGGAGTAAACATAAGTCTATTGTAAATATAGAATAACGTTTGTGTAGTGTTAGCTGCTCTAGAAGACCTCCTTATTTTCAACCAAATCTTGTTCCAAATAGAGATGGGAAGGGAAACCTGAAGATCTGCTTCCCCAGCTAGTTACACTTCCGTTTTGTCTCGATTGACTGGGTGAGGAAGGAGATGTTTATATAATTGAGAAGCAGAAGGTGTAGAGTCCAAAATCGAAAGTATATTGGGTGGAGGAGAAGAAGATACAGGGTCAGATAAGAAATTATAAGCGGATTGAATCACCGTAATTAAAGAATTATATTTAGATTCAGAGGAAGAAGGTAGAGAAAACTTGATTCGGCCATTAATAAAAGAAATACATGTATCACCATAAAAGAGTTGAGATTTCCAGTGAAGCCCTTTAGCGTGCCATTATTTCCAAACAATAGTTTTGTTATTAATTCAGATATATTTATTGTACCAAACGGAAGATTGCATGAATTGGTCTTTACAAATTGTGGTTCCAGACAATGGCGGACACAATGACCGCCCTTCCCTGTGTTGTTCCCTTGATGTAAACAGGTAGTCAAACTAGGTTGAGTGTGCACAAGACTACTCCAGTACTCGCCGTCGTTGAGTGCCAGCTGCTGTGCAGATAAGTGAGGAAATAGAATTTGTGGAGTGGTGCACTACTCGTTATCGCGACAAATGGTAGTCAATGAGTCCTGATGTTAAAGAGTCTTGAGTAATTCTTTATATTCAAAAAAGAAGTTGCCAGCCAACGCGTTTTGTTCATGAAATGAACTTCTTCAGGGCATATGTTCACATTCTGTGGTGAGCTACCACAGAAAAAGACAGCTCGATATCCAGCCCTACTTCCAGATAAAACGCTCACAGGCCCTTATCAAGGCGGCTCCCTAAGGGCGGACTACCACCTCATTTCACTGCTCTCCTCAACGAAGAATGTGAACATATGCCCTGAAGAAGTTCATTTCATGAACGAAACGCATTGACTGGCAACTTCTTTTTTGAGAATAAAGAATTACTCAAGACTCTTTAACATCAAGACTCATTGACTAATTGACTACCATTTGTCGCGATAACGATTAGTGCACCACTCCACAAATCGTATTTCCATGAATTGGTCTTTAGCATTTTTATAAGAGAGGAAAATAGGCAGAAAAATTCTTGAAATGTTATTAAGAATAGGAAGGGGTAGAGATAAAGGTATATGTGAGAGGGATAGGAATTCTTTGAAGGAAAAAGGGCGGAAGAAAGAATTTTCAATATTAGTCCATCAAGGTAAATTTGAAATACCATCTTCCTGTAATAACAAAGAAGACTGCTGAGGAAAAATGCAATATGATAAGAATGAAAGTCTGGGAAGTTAACGTGACCCATAAGTTTGGGTCTTTTGAGTTTATGCAGAGATTTACAGGGCTTTTTATTGTTCCATAAGAATTTAGATAAAATGGAGTATATTATCTTGTATTGGGAATGAGGTATATTTATAGGAAGATTGGAAATGTAATAGAGTAGTATAGGAACTAGCATCATTTTTGGTACGTCCAGGCGACCCCAAAAGGATGAAAACAAGGGATTCTATTTGGATGTATGAGATTTCAAAGATAATTGTAACTCTTTCAAATTAAGTGACACAGTTTCTTTAATAGTAGGCATAAACCATAAACCAAAGTATTTAATTTTATCTGGCTTTCAATAAAAATCAGAAGAGCTATAATCTGCATGGAAGCAAAGTTTATTTAGGGGAACAATTTCACACTTGTCAGTATTTAATTTATATCCTAACACCGAAGCATAAAGATGCACTTCCGAGAAGAAAACTGGTGTTGAGGTCTGTGGTTGCAAAAGAAAAAGCAAAATATCATCGGCAAAGACAGAAACCTTTAATTGCTTATCACCATACTGAAAGCCGGTAATCTGAGAGTTTTTACACATTTTTATCAAAAAGGGTTCAAGAGGTAGAATGAAAAGGAGGGTAGAAAGAGGGCAACCTTGTCTGACTCCACGATGTAGGGGAAATGAAGAAGAAAGAAGGTCATTAGCTAAAATAGAAGATGTAGGGGACGAATATAACAAGGAGACATAATTAATAAAAGTAGTACCAAAGCCAAACCAGGAAAGAGTAAAGAAGATAAAGTGCCAGCTGACATGGTCAAATGCTTTTTCAGCATCTAGAGAAATAGCTGGCAGCGATTGTTTGTAAGATTTGGATTTGGTAAGGACATTAAAAAATAAAATAATGTGCAATATGACAGCCCTTTATAAAACCACATTGTTCTCCCCCAATTAGTTGAGGCATTAAGGATTCTAAATGGAGGGCCAGTATTTTTGCAAAAATTTTAAAATCCGAATTGATCAAAGAAATGGGTCTATACTTTTTACACAGTGTGGGATCCTTATTTTCTTTGGTGAGGAGGCAAATTAGAACATCCTGAAAAGAGCCACAAAAGGATTGAGAAGATATAAAAAATAGAAATAATCGATGTAACTTGGGAAGAGAAAATGAGAAAAATGAGAATAAAACCATCAGGACCCGGCGCTTTACCACGTTTATTGGTACGGATTGCATTAAGAATATCCTGAATTTGAATCTCCTTATCTAGTAGTAAGAAATCTAAATTAAGGTGGGAGGGAGGATTAATTGAGGATAAATACGTTATCATTTTGAGATGTGGTAGATTCGGGTCTATAATGTTTCTCGTTAAAAATGGGTAAATTTTGCCAATATGTCTTCATTTTTGTAAATCATATGTTTATATGAAGTAAGAATTGAACTGATTTTGGTACGTTCCTTTTTTATCTTATAATAATTAGCTAAGAGCTTCCCAGATTTATTTTGACCTCCATAGTACTTAGCCGATGCTTTAAGTAAAAATTAGTTGGCATTGTCCGTGGACAATTTATTAAAAGTAAATTTTATTTTAATAAGATCTTCCAGGCAGGACTTAGAATTTGTGCGACAGTAAGAGTGTTCTAGTTGTTTGATGCGTGCTGTGAGGGATTTCAAAGTATTTAAAGAGGTTTTCTTTTTGTGAGATAAAAAAGAAATAATGAAGTCTCTAGATGGAGTTTTAAAGGAATCCCATATAACTTGTGGAGAGATAAGTGGTAGTTCAATTTCAAGGAAGAAGGTAGTAGCAAAGGATTCAACACTTTGAGTAAAATTATGATCTAGAAGAATGGAATTATTGAATCTCCACCTTCTAATATCATGAGTTGGAGGAAGGAGGTCAAGGTCTAAAGATACTGGGGCATGATCTGAAATTAGTATAGGACCCATATCTGGGTGTGTAATGTGTTGTGCAAGGGGCTGAGAGAGAAACAGGTAATCTAATCTGGATTGAGAACAATGTACAGGGGAGAAAAAGGTATTACATAGCCTCCACGCATCCACTAAATATTGTTGTTTTATAGTAGATATAAATTGGGAATTCATAGGAGAAGGATTACATTTGGATTTAGAATAACAGTCAATTATGGGGTCAAAGACCATATTACAATCACCACCTACCAATAGGAAATCATCTTTATAAGTCATCAATTTAGACAATATTTCAGGCCAAAAGAAACTGTTGGGGGAGGTAGGTGTGTAAAGATTAAAAAGGGTAATAGGTATTTTATTAATTAGTAGAGAAACAGACAACCATCTAACCTAAGTCATCTGTATCCTGTGACAGTAGCTGTATATCTAAGCGCTTATGACACAGAATGGCAAGACCATTATATTTCTTATCCCCTGGGGAAGCAAAAACATGGCCCACCCATTGTCTTTTAAGTTTAGCTATTTCTTTATCCAAACTATGAATTTCCTGTAATAAAGCTGTATGAAAGTAGTATCTGCTTCTTATGGTTACCCCCACTTTTTGCTTGATGTCTCACTGTTTTTGACTAGTCTGACTGGGATCCTGCTAATCAGGACCCCAGTCTATCTGCTTTCTTTCTTTAATTGACATACATGTGCTTTGGTATACTCCAGATTGGATACTGGGGCACCCTTATCAGTCCTAAGTATATGGTACACTAGTACCCAGCACATAGGTACCCCAGAGGCCTCCCATGGGCTGGAGCATGTATTATGCCACCTATGACAGTCCATGCAAAATGGAACTCTAGGTCTGCTACTGCAGCCTGTGTAAGATGGTGCTTGCACCACTTACTTTAGATATAGGTTCACTATATCTAATGGTCACTACAATTAAAACTTATAAGTCACCCCTATAGCAGGCCTTAACAATCCTGAAGGCAGGGTGCTGAGTTTTATGTGAGAGGTTACCCCTGCATGAGTAGAGCCCATCTGTAGCCTTCGAAGACCATTCTCCCGGGTTGTCTGTGACTCAGCCAGACATATAGGTAGAGGTGCATTATAACCTCACGGTAAATCCTATCTCGAAAACGGCTGCATAGAAACATATTGTGTTTGGTATCAACCACCTTGGAATCATACCTCCACACCAGTAACTGGTGTGGGAGGTATGATTCCACCCTTCACAAGCAAGCCTTGTGGGGTCACCGTTCTAACCGTTGCCAGCCTTCTCGATCCAGACTGCGCAAAATGGATGCTGCCAACACATTTCTGCCCTCCTGCTGCTGAGCCAAGCTCGATCAGAGGAAGGCAGCACAATAGGCATCCTGTCACAGGGAGGTGTGACCATCTCCCAGACAGGGTTTAGTGATTGGGGCTGGGTGAGTGCCTGAAAGTCTGCACTAAGGCACATCTCGTGTCCCTAAACATAGTCCAGCTCACACCAGTTCTGGGAGCCATTGGCTCCTGCTCTGGAGCGAAACTGGACAAAGGACATGGGTGTAGCCACCCCTATGTCCTGCCACTCCCCTAGGAGGGTCCCCTGAATCTGTCCAACCCTCTCCCATGGGTACAAAAGGGCTTACCTGACTGTAAGACTTTAGATTTTACGTGGACAAGATTGTACAAGAAGAAACCACTGACCTTCGACCGTCTGGACACCTTGGACTTTGCTGGACCTCGCTGGGCTCGACACCGCCCCCCTTTCCATCCGAAGCTTAGTCAAAAGAATCTCCCTTGGAGTGAAGGAGTCACTCACCTGCTTTGCAGGCACCTAAAGTGCAACTGACTGGTCTGCTGCTCCTGAGCTCTTGCAGACTCCAAATATTTAAGCAATACAGGAGTTGGGTGTGTGATGGTCCCTAAGGTTGATCTGCCCTCTCAACAAGTTTGAGGCCAGTATCTCTCATGGGGGCTGCAAAACCTGAACAACTGTGCACACGTCCATTTGCAGTTGCATATGCTTGTTGGCAATTCCCGAGCTTGTGCACTGGATTCCGTGTAATTCTAACCCTGAGCAGTATTTGCACCAAAGAACTCCAGCCTCCTCACACCATGTGCTCCGTGGGCTGGTGCTTTACAATCCTGCTTGAGGTCCCCTCGCGACTCCTGGTCATTTGGCCTTTGGGTCCTCCTGAGGGTAATCTTGATTGTTCTTGGGCTTTCCTCGTTGCTCCAGACGTGCCTTGACTCCCCATTGCTTGGTGAGTCCCCTAGACCTTGCTGGTCCACACCGTAACCTTTTTGACCTTCCTGCGTGGGTTGGTGTTGCCAAGGCTTGTTGGTGCTCCTGCCAGACACTGACCCCCTCAGCACTAGACCTTCTTCGTGGGACAGCTCACCTCTGGCTCCTGGTTGCCCTCAATGTCTCCTGGTCCTCGTGGCTGCAGAGTCAAGCATCCCTTCTTCACACCTGAAGCACCTGACATCGGTGGGCATTCGCCTACCGAGTCCCTGGTCACTCTGAAGTGACCCAGACTCTGTCCCCTCTGCTTTCAGGTTCCTTCCATCCAGAATCTAGGCTTGGTTTCCACTGGACACTTTTCACTTTCCCGGCAGCAGTACTTCTTCACTTCCTTCCATTGAGGACGAGGGAGGTTTCCGACACCAATTCAGACCTATGCACCTGGCTCCCCTGGGATAGGTAACTTGGGTACTATGGTATCCACGGGTGGGGCTGCTCTCTAAACTCTCAAGTTCCAAAGGGTTTGCTTGAAGTCCTCCTAGGAGGGCCCTTAAACTTTAAAATTGCAACTGTGACTTCCCCATGGAATTGTATGGAGCCCGCGGTTGTTTTCCCACACTGCACCCATCCTCGGTGGAGACCCTGTCTACCCACCTTAGGTGGTTCCTTGGGGTCCCAGCGATTCTACATGCTCTAGACCTTGTCTTGATCCCAGTCGTGATTGTTATACCACTATTTTAGTATATGGTTTGGTCTCCCCTGGAGCCCACTGTGTATTGTGCTACTTACAACTGCTTAATTGATCTTGTATTGTGTGCTTTGTGTTCTACCCTCGTTTAGAGGATGGTAGAGAGTGTTATCTTAAAAAATACATATTTTGATATAACTACTGTGTGGTTCTCCTTCATTTAGTCATTCAGGAGGTGATATTCTGGTAAAACAAGCTGCTTTACATTCCTTCAAGATTAAGCCTGAAGGCTGCTCTCCACAGCTACCACTAGGATAGCTTTCTAAAGTTATCTTTGACGTCATACATCATAAGGGTCGTGTGGATTGTTACAAGGTGCCCACTTTAATTAGTAGACAGCATATACCAAGCCACCTTCTCACATTGGTGTGCAGAGGTTGGGATTCAAGCTTGCTATTGTTCTACCAGATAAATCTCATTGAGTGATTAACTGAAAACCACTAAAGTATTAGGCACATATAATACTGCAAGATTAGAATAAATAAGTTCTACTGAACTTGGGGTTGGGTAAGTCAAGGGTCTAGCACACCCTTTCTCCAACCTAAGAGAGTTTAGTTCCCACTAGGTTAGGTAGGTTCCCACACCACACAACACTAGAATGTCTTCTAGAGGAAATACCAGTGGCACTCTGCTATCCAGGTACAATGGTCTCTCATTCCAGGAATTGAAAGCCTTGTGTGTGTCTGGGAAGTTGAAGACAGGGAGAAATGCAAACACCCAACATCTGATTGAGGTGTTACTCTTGGATGACCTTAGGAAGACCCCAGGGTGTGATGAGGTAGATAGAGTGGGTGGGACAGGTATTGAAGAAAGGCCAGGAAGTCAATCCTTCTTTGACCTGGAATCAAACTCTAATCAGGATGATAAAAATGATTCCAACCTGGACAACTTAGATCTTCCAGCAGGCAGTGGAGAAGGCCCCAGTGGCCCTATCTTCACTCCTCCAGGGAGGGTACAGAGTTTACCTAGAAGATCTAGATCTCCCTCTGTATAATCACACCATTCAGGAATTTCTATAGGGACCTCCATATCCAATAAGAGAGATAACTCTTATGATAGACAGTGCCAATTTCTAGAGCTTGAGAAAGTCAAGCTTAGGCTCAGGCAAGAGCAATTAGCACTAGATAAGGAATCCTTAGAACTCCAGAACGCTAGAAAGAGATTGGGACTAGAGTCCCATGGTGGCAGCAACAGTGTCCCCTGGGTTAAGGAGTATACTTATGACCATAGGAACCTGAGCAAGATAGTCCCTCCCTACCATGGTGGGGATGACATCCACAAATGGATAACTGCTATGGAGAGGGCCTGTAAAGTACAGAGGATCCCTCAAGAGCAGTGGACAGATATCTTGTGGCTCTCCTTTGGTGACAAAGGTAGAGATAAGCTCCTCACTGTTAGAGAAGAGGATGCTGACAATTATTCATTTCTGAAGAGTGCTCTCATCGATGGGTTTGGCTTGACCACTGAACAATACAGGATTAAGTTCAGAGACACCCAGAAGACACAGACTCCAGACTGGGTAGACTTTGTAGATTGTGCTACTAAGGCTCTGGAAGGCTGGTTACTTAGCAATGATTTCAAGGGATTGTACAGTTTGATTATGAGGGAGCAGATCCTTAATAATTGACAAAAACAGTTGTTGTATCAGTACCTGGTTGCCTCTGATCTGACTTCTCCCCAAGAATTGGGAAAGAAGGCAGATAGATGGGTCCGAACCATGGTGAAGCAGAAAACTCAGAACCAAGGTGGTGACCAAAAGAAGCCTGATGCTAAACCTGCAGATAAGAGTGGGGAGAAGGATAACGATCAGAAGTCTTCTTCAGGGTCCCAAAAACCTGCATCTAAGGGTGGGTCACAATCTAACAAGGGAAAAGACAGAAGCCTTGGTGTTTCCTATGTAAGGAAAAGGCACATTGACCTAGGGATGCCAATTTTGCCAGAGCCAAGGATCCTCCTACCAACACCACTGCCCCTAAGACAGCTGTTCCCCCTAGTTCAGCTCCAAGTGGTGCTACTGGAAACAAGGGTATAGTAGGGTTAACCCTGGGATCTGAGATGGGTTCTGGCCTAGTCAGAACTCCAGCTCATGCTGTTCTAGCCTGTGAAGGAGGTATGGATATTGCCTCCTTATTTGTCAGTCCCAGTAATCTAGGCAAAACAGCCTCTAATAAATGGTAAGGAGGACATGGCATATAGGGACACGGGTGCCAGTGTCACAATGGTGACTAAGGACCTTGCGAGCCCTGACCAGATCATACTTGGTGAGATGTACCAAGTGACCAATGCTAGCAATGTCAGGACAGACCATTCCTTGGCAGTTGGGGAAGGGTAACTGGCCCTAAGAAGGTTGTGGTTAGCTCAGACCTCCCTGTGGAATGCTCGTTGGGCAATGATTTGGAAACTTCAGCTTGGGCTGAGATAGAACTCAGGACACAGGCAGCAATGTTGGGCATCTCTGCAGATGTGTTTGCTGTGACCAGGTCACAGGCAAAAATGTCTTCCACTGAACAGGCCCCGGATCCTGGAAAAATTGACCAGGTGCCTTCCAAGAGAAGGAGCAGTAGGGGTAAGGCAGGTGGTACTACAAAGTCTCCATGATACCACTACCTGTGGTGGGGGTTACCTTTGAGAGGGATGGGATTGACATAATTGGTCCCATGGATCCTCCAACTGCATCTGGGCACACATATATTCTAGTGGTGGTGGACCATGCCACTGGGTACCCAGAAGCTATACCCCTTAGAGCTACCCCAGCTCCTGTGGTGGCCAGGGCCCTCCTGGGAATTTCTTTCCAAAGTGGGTTTCCCCAAGAACGTCTGAACTGACAGGGGTGCAAACTTCATGTCAAGTTACATAACTGCTATGTGGAGGGAGTGTGGAGTGAATTAGAAATTCACCACACCCTATCACTCACAATGCAATGGGTCAGTTGAAAGGTTCAACAAAACCTGGAAGGGCATGATCATGGGCCTCCCAGAAAAGCTTAGGCAAAAATGGGATGTCCTGTTGCCCTGCCTTCTCTTTGCCTACAGAGAGGTTCCTAAGAAGGGGGTTGGTTACAGCCCTGTCAAACCTCTGTTTGGACATCCAGTTAGGGGTCCCTTGTGTCTAGTGAAGGAGGGATGGGGGTTACCTCTCAAACCACCTACACAAGACATAGTGGACTATGTACTTGGTCTCCGCTCCAGGATGGCCGAATACATGAAGAAGGCATCCAAAACCTTGAGGCTAGCCAAGAATTACAGAAAGCTTGGCATGACCAAAAGGCTGTTCTGACTGTGTACCAGCCAGGGCAGAAGGTATGGGTGTTGGAGCCTGTGGCCCCAGCAGCTCTCCAGAACAAGTGGAGTAGACCCCATACCATACTTGAGCAGAAGGGAGAGGTTACCTCCCTGGTGGACCTTGGAACTCCCAGGAGCCCCCACAGGGTGCTCCATGTGAACAGTCTCGAACCATATGTTGACTTGGCAGACATGGCCTTGCTCATGGCTACTGATGAGCGACAGGAGGAAGAGAGTGCCCCACTCCCTGACCTCCTCTCACAGAACCCTGATGATGGTTCAGTAGATGGTGTAGCCTTGGCAGGCAGCCTTACTGAGCAGCAACAGACTGATTGCAGGAAGGTCCTCAATCAGGAAATACATATGTTTTCCCTGACTCCAAGTCAGATCACTTGGTGTACCCATGAAGTGAACACAGGTGCCTGTTACAAATAAAATTTGTAACAGGCACCTCAACATCTCCTTGTCCTCGTGGCTGCAGAGTCAAGTATCCCTTCTTTGCACCTGAAGCACCCGACATCGGTGGGCATTCGTCTACTGAGCCCCTGGTCACTCTGAAGTGACCCAGACTCTGTCTCCTCTGCTTTCAGGTTCCTTCCTTCTAGAACACAGGCTTGGAGTCCACTGGACCCTTTTCACCTTCACGCCAACAGTACTTCTTCATCGGCTTCCATTGAAAACAACAGAGGTTTCTGACACCACTTCAGACCTATGCACCCAGCTCCCGTGGGATAGGTAACTCAAGGTCTACGGTATCCATGGGTGGGGTGGCTCTCTAACTTCTTAAGTTCCAAAGGGTTTGCTCAAAGTCCTCCTAGAAGGGTCCTTAAACTTTAACTTTCCAACTGCGACTTTCCCATAGAGTCGTATGGAGCACGCTGTCGTGTTTCATCACTGCACCCGTCCTCCGTGGTTTCCCTGTGTCATCGCCTTGGGTGGTTCCTTGGGGTCCCAGCAATTCTACGTGCACCAGGCACTGTGTCTGTTCAAGTCGTGATTGTTATACCACTATTTTAGTATACGGTTTGGTCTCCCTCTGGAGCCCACTGTGTATTCTGCTACTTACAACTGTTCTATTGATCTCATATTGTGTGTTTTGTGTTCTATCCTAATGTAGAGGATTTTAGAGAGTGTTATATTAAAAAATACATATTTTTATATAACTACTGTGTGGTTCTCCTTCATTTAGTCATTCAGGAGGTGAAGATTTTCTGGTAAAACAAGCTGCTTTACATTCCTTCAAGATTAAGCCTGAAGGCTGCTCTCCACAGCTACCACTAGGATAGTTTTGTGTTCCTTCCATCCACAATCCAGGCTTGGATTCCACCGGACCCTTTTCACCTTCACTTCCTTCCATTGAGAACGATGGAGGTTTACAACAACACTTCAGACCTATGCACCCAGCTCCCCTGGGATAGGTAACTCGGGTACTGCGGTATCCATGGGTGGGGTGGCTTTCTAAACTCTTAAGTTCCAAAGGGTTTGCTCGAAGTCCTCCTAGAAGGGTCCCTAAACATTAAAATTGCAACCGCGACTTCCCCATAGAATTGTACGGAGCCCACGGTTGTGTTCACACACTGCACCCGTCCTCCGTAAGGTCCCTGTCTACTCACCTTAGGTGGTTCCTTGGGGGTCCCAGCGATTCTACGTGCTCTAGACCTTGTCTTGATCCCAGTCATGATTGTTATACCACTATTTTAGTATATGGTTTGGTCTCCCCCTGGAGCCCACTGTGTGTTGTGCTATTTACCACTGTTCTATTGATCTCGTATTGTGTCCTTTGTGTTCTATCCTCGTGTAGAGGATAGTAGAGAGTATTATATTAACAAATACACATTTTTATATATCTACTGTGTGATTCTCCTTCATTTAGTCATTCGGGAGGTGATATTCTGGTAAAACAAGCTGCTTTACATTCCCTCAAGATTAAGCCTGAAGGCTTCTCTCCACAACTACCACTAGGATAGCTGTCTAAAGGTTATCTTTGACCTCCTATATCATAAGGGTCGTGTGGATTGGTACAAGGTGCCCACTAATCAGTGAACGACATACACCAAGCCACTGTGTCACAAAATCAATGTCGCATTTTGAATTAGAGAGATGAGTTAGTACTCTCTGACGTTTTATAGGAGAACCTAAACCTTTAACATTCCAATAAAGAATTTGTAAAGCCATCTATATTAGAGTGTACATAGTAAACACTTAAGGTAACTATTAACAATAATAGAATATAACTGAGTCATATACATAATGCAAGTTCCAAAAAACAAAAATAGATATATCTGCAGAAACTGATTAACATATTGAGAAAAATATGTGAATAAGAAAAAAGAGTATATATAAAGGCAATACAAAATGAAGTATGAGTAGAAAAAAATGAAGCAAAGACAATGACATAATAAAGATAAGAGATTGTCGGAAAGGAGATAGATAAAACAGAAAAGAAAAGGAGGAGGGAAAGAAGAGAAGCAAAGACCATACACATAAAAGACAAACAAAACATCAAAAAGACATACCAAAAATGAGGGTGGTGAAGCCACATAAGGAAGATGACACAACTGACCAGACAACTCAGGGCGGGTCGGGGGGGGGGACATTCCATCCAAACAGACAAGGGATCACAGGGGTCAAAAACGTGAAGCCGCACCTAACATAGAAAAAAGAAGGGAACATGAAAAGTAAGGAATCCAAGTTTATCACCAGCTAGAAAATGTAATTATAATAAATATCTAAAAGAGGAAACAGGTAAAATATATTATAACGTTCAAACATTAGAAAGCCTGGTAACATCCATGTCTTCTTCTCTACAATTGTCTATAAAATGCTATAACAAAACAGGGTCTTCATAATTTGTAGTCTTGTTCTTATATGTTACTTTAAACAGACATGGGTGAAACAAGCCAAATCTGGCACTAAGATTTCGCAGTGCTGGTATTATATCCAAAAATTCTTTCTCCTATTTGCTGTTTCTTTAGAGTAGTCCTGTGCAAAGAAGAGATTAGAGCCCTGCCAGGATATTTGACCCTTAAGCTTGGCTGCTTGTAGAAATTTCAGTAAGTCAGTATTTTCTAAGAAATAAATAATAACGCCTCTCGGTTTGGCAGATGAAGCAGTAGAACTTGGGCTATGGCCCAAGCGGCGTGCGCCTTGAATATTGAGTGTTGGAGTGTCAGGAATACCAAGAATGTTCTGAAGAAATTACTTTAAAAATGAAATAGGATCTGAACCTTCCAGACTTTCTATCAGACCATATATACGTACGTTGCTATGTCTGTTGCGGTATTCAAAATTTTCAATTTGCTTTTTAAGAGATGTAATTTCTGATTGCATAGTGGGAATCTGGTTTATCACAACTTGTGTAGAGTCAACACGCTATTCCACTTGCACAACTTTATTCTCCATACATGACCAGATATCATCTAAAGATTGCAGATGAGTATTATTCTCTTCCATGTAAGGGCGAAGAGCTCGAATCTCCTCAAGAAGCAAATGCAAAGAAGTGGGTGGAAGAGAGGTGACAGGAGATGGAGGATCCTTTTTAACACGTTTGCCAGATGAGAGAGTAGAGGAGAGTGTTGACTTTGGCACGTGCTTAGTAGTTGGACGCGGGATATTAGATGGTGTTGTTGTTGTACCCACTGCAGGGGGCAAGGTATTACAAGGCCCCTCCTCCATGTAAGAATAAAGAATGTTGAAAGGGTTATAATCCTTCAGTTAAGATGACAAAGTAGGTAGAGTGGAGGTGCGTCTCACTGACTTTTTTCTCCCCATAAACAGACAGAAAAATGACGTTTCAACAAGATTGCATGAAGTGAAAGAGGTCTGCCTACCCTTAAATCATTTAAATAGCAGCAGGGGAGGCAATTGAGCTTGAGATAAAAAATGCACCGATGTGGTATTTGTAAAAGAAAATAAACTTTCATGAAAAACACTAAAACACTAGAGACAGCATTTCCCCTGAACGAAATATATGTCAGGAGGAAAATATAACTGGCGTGAGGTAGGCATATACTTCATGCAACCCTGCTATGGTTTAAGAAAGGCGGTAACAGCCAAAATTATGCCCAATTCATATTATCCAAGTAATTTGAATGATAGAACATGTAATGACTCCTCAAAGAAAATGACAGTTCACACGTAACTGGGGGGTTGTGAGAACAATGTCCTTGTAATTTATTGCACTGGATAAAGACCAACAAATAGACACACCATATGAATTCTTGTCAAAGAATGCTGCCGATAAACAGTTCTGTTGAAAACTGCCTGCCACCACATCTCCTCAGCAAGCAATGTCCATAATCAACAAGATATGCATGCAAAAAACATTGTGGGGCAGCAGAAATGTCACCAAAAATTAGTCACTCAGGAAGAGAATAAAAATGTTTGTTGCGTCGAAAAAATCAAGATGGCCGACACAAGCCCCACGAGGGAAGCGTGCCGAATGTAATTATTTAAAAAGGAGCCAAAAGATGATCACCATGTCAGCAAAAACTGTATTTTGCAAGTCAGGGGTCCCTCATGTCTCGCAGAACCCCACTCCTGCGGATGAAATTGCGTTAGGTCCGTGCGGAGGTCGGCACCCCTCCCGAGATGCCACGGAGCCTCACCAGAGAGCAGCCATCCTCTCCTGGCATCAAATCACACCCCCCCATATAACAGACTCTGCTATGAGTCTGACTAGTAACCTTTATCCTCCTCCTGTGGTGTTTCAAGAACAGTGTAATTAGGTGGTATAAAATGTTGGTTAATTTTGATCATGGTCAATCTCTCAATGTTTTGAGGTGAGAGGCTGGTCCTTTCACTGTGATGACTGCCCCAGGTGCACTGTACACACACTCAGCAGATATACTGGCTACTGGTCAGGCCAGGTACTTCATTGCCAGTCTGCTGAGCTATGGCCATTGGGTCATCTTCTCATACCAATACACCAATGGGTTTTGATCCACATATACCTCTCCTGCGTCATCCAGATACTCATTGAACATCCTCTCAATGGTCATCGTTGCTGCCACTTGCTCAACCTGTTTTGCCTTCACCTCTGCACTGGACCTAAGCCCTGCCATTTGATACCAATTCAATGCAGAGGTTGTGGACAATTCTTGTTTTCCTGTTCTTGTTGCCACCAGTGTTCTTGATGCTGGTGTTGGCTGCTTTGAGACAACACGACTGCTCTCCGGAAATTGAAGGCGGCTGCCCAGAACTTCCCTCCATGAGTGGGACTCTATGCTCCAGCTGTTCTTCTTTCAGCACTCTGGCTCACTCAACAATCCATTTCTTGTATTCTGAAACATCCCCTTCTGAAAAAGGAATGAGAGTAGTCAGTATTTTTTTTAACCTGAATCCAGTATTGTGACACAGATGTACTATTTGAATGACATGATTTCTCTTTGCAGCCTTGTATTCTCAGTCAAGCAAAGGAGTAAGCTCTGAACCAAAGTATACACATCTTCATATTCATCGCCCACAGCTATGAATCTGTCAGACACATTTTTTAACTGCTTCTTTAGCAGATACAATAACAGGATAGTTTGGCCCGTCGTAATCTCCTCCTTGCTGACTTACGATATGAAAACCTCAAAAGGAAGAAGCATCTCTGGCAGGCATTTGACTAGTTTCCATTTGTCCATTCCAATGGTCATGCTTTTAGTTAATCCCATCCTCTTTGCAGGACATACTCATTGATTGGATTGTACTTCTCAAACAGACATTGTAGCACGTAATAGTTTGAGTTCCAATGTGTTGGCACCTCCTGTATGAGAGCTTTAACTGATACTCTATTAGCTTGCTGAATGATCCTCAACTGCTTACGGGCTTTAAATAACTGATATGAGTGCAGATTCTTCTGCTGATGATCATTATATTGCTGAGTAGGGGCCAGAAGGACAACCCTCAAAATGGCGCCTCGCAAATTGCGAGTCTTTTGCGACTCGCAATTTGCGAGGCACTATTTTGGATGTACAACAGTGTGTAACACATTGTTAGCGATTCCCAATGGGGTCGCAAATTGAGAGGCTCATGAATATTAATGAGCCTCTCGCAATTTGTGACCCATTGGGAATGGCAGGTCCTCCCATGTATGGTGGCTTGCTGGGCTCAGCAGACCACCATGTCTGTGACTGCTTTTAGATAATGCAGTTTTGTTTTTTAAATGCAGCGGGTTTCCTTAAAGGGTTTGCAAACTCGTTTGCGCATGCAAAAACCGGCGTACATCTGGCCCTAGATCTTCTATTTTGAGTAAGTCATGCAGAATGATGTTGATATTACATGCAAAACATAGGATCCTGAAATAGACACCATCTGCCATGGCCTTAACTATATCAGCCATTCAAACAACTTTCTGTTAAAATCTTCCAAGATGTTTGCAGCTGAATGGGATTTTTTAATGGCGAACATGGCTACTTGTTGCATGCTGCTGAATGCCCTCCAAAGCATCTACAGTGTTGAGAACATTAGGTATCTGTTGCCAAACCCCCACAAAAGAGACCAAGTGTGCAATGATGCACATGTAATCAGTGGCTTGACAACTGGTCCACATGTCTGTCGTCAGGTGGATAGCCAGAACAGCACTGTGCTGCAAAGCTTGTCCAACGAATTCCAGCACATAGTGATGGAGCACTGGAACAGCCACTCTGGCAAAATAGGTTCTACTGGGAACCTTCCATTTCAGGCAGATAGCCGCCACAAACTCTAAAAGCTCACTCCTTCCACAAAAGAAAAAGGGAGGAGGTCTAGTGCTAATATTTTAGTCAGTTTCCCGTTGCACAAATGTGCCATTGGGTGATTGCGTTCGTAGGGCCCCTCCTGCCTAAACATGCTCGTAATAGTAGCCTGGACTTTTTTTCTTGGTGTTGCCACTGATGCAGGCAACTTCTGGAGAGGACAAGGAGGTGGTAGACTCAATGCACGTCTTGGGGCAATCACTGTATGCTGTTGCTGTGTTGTCTCCATCTGACTCTTGTGCCATTATGAGTTTCCTGAGGCAGGTGATACTGGTGCACTGCTGGGGACAGGGCTGTATTGCATAAAGATGTCACCCTGTTCTTCCTCATCACCACCTATACCTCCCACTCTGATTGGAGGCCCTGGAGCCGATACCCCTCCCACTTCACATTCACCACCACCATGTACACAAAGTTGAGCAAGGTGCGCTTCCCTGCAAAGTGTGTGTTTGTTCAAATGGATTGCTTGGCCTCCAGTACCATAGTATGATCCAAGTTTACCTCGACGAACACTAGTACTACAAATGGAACATATTGCAACGTTGTCCTCCTGCTTGCTAACCGTAAAGAAGTCCCAAAACAAGGAAGAGTACCTTTTTAGTTTGCCACTGGTGTCACTGCCAATGCCCGAAGAACTGAAAGTCGGCGGGTGTGTCGACGAATGGCTCTCTGCAGTGCATACTTCTACAGAGCTAGTGGTGAATGCAGGTCTCAGAGAGGGCCTTGCAAATATGGAAGCTGGCGCAGGCGGTGGTGGCGGGGCCACATCCCTTAAAGCAGCTTGAATAGGAGAGGTAATGTCAGTCTCCTCTTTGCCAACTTTCACAATGATGACTGGATTGTCATCATCCTCATCCTGTTCCATAATTGAAGGCTTTTGGGAATTTCCATGTCCTTAGTCTCTCTTGGTTTTTCTCTGACTCAGCCAGGGACCAATTTGTGTTCAGATTATCAGAAGGGGGAGATGATGGTGGAGTACCCATCCTATTTTTTGCAGGAGATCTGAAAGCCAATGGATTTGAAAGAGGAGGTTCTTACTCAGCAAAAAGCTCAACCTTCTGTTCTGCTTCTACTTCAGGAAGATCCATTTCTGGCTGAAGCTGTTGTCCACTCTCTTGCAATGATTGGGTACTACTTTGTGAAAGAGACTTATCCAAATTCATCTCACTGCTCGTCAGCGCCAACAGGATTGCAGTGGCTGCCTCACTGAGAGACACAGGCTTAGGCTTAGGTTTGGGGTGGTGCCGTTGATGAGGGAGTGCTGCTCTTGGCTTGCTCCCCAGAGGCAGGTGTGACACACACAAGGTTGCCAAAAAAGGTTCGGGCTAGCACTCCGATGTCTGAAATCTGCTTCTTCTCCTCCCCACTGGCCACTTTCTTGCAGCGCTTTTCTCTGGGGCCATCTTCAAGCTGTCAGTTGGCAAGCAGAAGAGACTGGAAGGCTCAAGTGACTGTATAGCATTGCTGTGGGTTATGTCTCTTGTGCACCTAAAATAAAACAAGCAAGGAAAACATTCAGTGAAACGCGGCATTGTTGCAGTTTGAATTACTACAGACAATATATTTTAGTGCGGTTACCTCAGTTATCATTATTATTACCACAAGAACATAATATTTACTTTCCAATTAGGATAGCAACATACCAATATATCTGTGTGCTTTTTGTGCATCTAAGGGAGAAACCTGTGGCAGTGGCAGTCTGGGAGGTGCAGGGGAAAATTATATAATGCTTAAAAAATGAATGCTGGTGTCTGTCTATTCTATGGCAGGCAGGAGGTCCTGGGAAAAATTGAATAATCCTTAAAAAAATGAACGCTGGTGTGTGCTTGGCACCTATGGCAGGCAGGGGGTCCAGGGGAAAATAGAATAATCCTTAAAAAATTAATGCTGTTGTGTGGATGTGAGCCTATGGTGGGTAGGTGGTGAATGGATGGTGCAAAAACGTAAAAAAAACTAAATATTAATAAAACAAGTAAGATAAAAAAATGTAAATAAAAAATGTGTTTGTGCTCAACCCCTCTATTTGTCTGATGCACTTATATGCTCTTCTATTTCCTTTTGCGTTGGCATATTTTATTGCTCCTCTATCTTTTCCAGTTTCTTGCTTTATACTGTTGTTGTTTTTTTACCTGCAACTCTGTTTGTATCTCGATCATCTGTAAAGCGCTCTGATACCTGCCTGGGTCATGTCCGCGCTATATAAAACTTCATATAAATAAAAACATTTATATAAAAAAATGATCTTAATTTTTTTAAATTTTAAAAATCAAAAAAATAATTTTTAAATCAAAAATAAATAAAAATAACAACAATAATTGCTGCTGGTATACTAGGGGATACTAGGGCACTATGGGAAACCCAATGGGAGGAAGGGGGTAAAGGCAATAAATGCAAAAAAAGCATATAATATAAAACTGTTAATAAATATAGAAATACTACAATGATCCTCAAGCAAAATATTAAACTGATATCAGGGTAAAGTACAAAAAAATAAACAAATACAATAAGGCATAGCCTCTCCTATCAATCTTTCTTTGAAAACTGGAAAAAACGGGGGCAAGCAAGGAGGCATGGCCACTACAAAGAGCACATCCAAGCTTACGGCAAAAGCACATTAGCTGACTACATAAAATGGCCACCGACAACATGGTCAAACAACAAGAGTGAGCAAGGAAGCATGGTCACAAAAAAGAAAAAATGCAGGCCTATCGCAAAGGCACATTGGCTGGCTACACAAAATGGCCACAGCCCACATGGTCAAACAACAACAGCTAGCAAGAAAGCATGGCCACAACAAAGAACACATGCAGGCCTATGGCAAAAGCACACTGACTGACTGCACAAAATGGCCACCGACAGCAAGGTCAAACAACATCAGCAAGCAAGGAAGCATGGCCATAACAAAGAAAACATGCAGGCCTATGGCAAAGGCACATTGGCTGGCTACACAAAATGGCCATGGGCCACATGGTCAAACAACAAGCAAGGAGTCATGAAAAACGCTACATCAACACACATCCTCCAAAGGCATCAAATATATAATACCCAGCCTATACAAGTTTTTCAGAAACAAAAGTGAAATATCCCCCCAAAAAATGATGTTTTTTCAATTTAATCCAATGCCGTCCCTGTCCTAAATAATGTTTCAATTTAACAGACACAACAGAAGCAGTTGTTTCACACACCCATGACTTGTTCTGGGCCTACTGACTGGGAGGCCTATTGGCAGACTAGGCCACATTGTAAAATACATGAATATTGCAAATGTATTAAAAATCAAGGAGGAAATGTATTGAGATGTGTAACATTTTTCCTTTACAAAAGAAGACAAATTAAATGCAAAAAAGTTACTTGGCTCCTACTGAAACTGCAGGCCATCCAAAACAATACATTTTAAAAATCGAATAAAGTATAAATAAATCCTGGTGCTGCTATCAAACAAACAACACCCTTAAACAACAGTTTTTTAACTTAGTTGTGTTACAATTAACATCTGTTATTCAGCTCCAAGATGCTCACCAGTGAATGTGAGATTTACAAATGTTACATGTTATGTAATGTTATGTTATGTCACAAAAACAAAGTCTTTAACCCCTTCAGTGCCCATGGCGAGCTAGTCTCGTCATGGAGCGCGGTTGCGCTGTGCCCATGACGAGACTATCTCGTCATGAACCCCGCCCGCTAATGAAACGCCCGGCACAGGGCGTGGAAAGGGCGGGGCACTCAAGGGGTTAAATACAATGCTATATATGCAGCAGACAAAGAGAGTGATCCTTCCAGCTTCAAATCCAAAGGAAAAGTGACCAGGAGATGGACCAAGCACTGGGTGGAGCCTGCTGGACAGGAACGGAAATTTGGAGACTCAGGGACACTTCCTCATTGTTGACAAAAAAGTTAAGTAAAAAACGGCTCCTTGCACTAAAAAAACACTTGAGCAATCCATTAGAGAAGAATATTAACTCGAAAATTTCTTTTCGAATAGATTTAGTGGTTTGTTGCAGAGAAAATCTGCTCGAGGATGCAGCAGTGGTTGTTGGCGCTCTCGCTATTGTCAGATAAAAAGCACCGGATGTCGCCAGGCGTGGATGTCACTCTCACAAGCAATTGTGGGCAGCTGGCAAGTCTCGCTGGAACTCGCAGGTGGTCAGCAAATCTCGCCGAAGCAGAATTTTACGAATGTCTAACGTTACATCGCGGTCTTTACACCGTGATACGTCTACAACGCAGTCATTACAACGCAAGTCGTTACAACCACTTGCGCTGGATGGCGCTGGACTTAGGAATAGTATGATTTACTATTCCAACTCCAGCCTACGTAACAGTAGGGAAGGTGTTGGAATAGTAAATCATACTATTCCTTAATGTATAGCGTCATCAAGCGCAAGTCGTTGTAACGAATTGCGTTGTAATGGCCACGTTGTAAACGTATTGTGGTGTAAAGACCGCGTTGTAACAGATGTCTCCCGAATTTTACACCCAGGCCTAGTGATGATTCTGCCCTGCTGCAGGACCACTGGACCAGATATGCCTTGCACATTTATTTATTGAGTTTTATATATAGCACTGGCTAGACCCGAAGGTATCAGAGCGCTTTACATGAGGAAGAAACATTGTTTAAGAACATGGTTAGAAAGTTACATCAGTTATTGGAACGTAGTTACAGGAATTACATGAGTACAAAAGCATAGCATAAACATGAGGAAAAGAAATAGGCAAGGGGAGAGACGTTTAGGGGAGAGAGGGAAGGAATTGGGGAGGTAGACAGAGAATAATCGAGGTAAGAGGAGATATGCCTTGCACATTGCTTATGTTGTGGCATCTTATGTGATGATGCAGGGGGCCTCCATTTGAAATGTGTTATTTTAAGTAAAGTGATGCAAATGCTGTCTTCCTTTATACCCACTTGTTCCTAATATTTAAGTGCAATAAGTATGCAGTAATATTTCCACACTCATGAAGTGAAGAAAAATAACTAAAGTATTTGGCAAGTATTCATTTTTTTCTGACGTCCTTTGACGGTTTTTTAGAGTACATATTTTTCACAATTAATTCACATTAGCTCATTTTAATGATGAGTCCTCCCCACTGAACATGTCTTTAACGATCCTTTTCATATCATTGCTTTCCCGTGTCCCGAGCTGGTGAAGTGTTAGAAATAAAGCTTGTTTTTAGTGATAAGGTTTTGGTTGTCCTAAAGCGGCACAGTAATGTTTAAAAATAGTGCTACTGAGTCATGAAGCATGGAAATCACATTTATTTCATGTACAATTATACTTTTCAAATACTGAAATGTTAGCGGCCAGGCCTACTATCAAAATGAGGTGTGTAAAGCAGGCCCCTGCAGCCCCAGAGGTGCATGAGCCCCCACCACCCTTCAGGAGCCCTAATCCTTCAGTGTGGCCCCGTTAAAACTAGGCCAATTAATATTTGTGAGATGTGTGATACTCAGGGGGTCTCGAACTACATTCTGCATGGAGATCCTATGATTTTTCGTTACGCCATTGAATAAAATGGTGTAGGCCTGGGCTAAAAATCCGTTCCGCTCGTGGAAATTGCGATAATTTGACATTTTCGCGTTCCGCGGAGAGCGCTAAAATGTCAAAATTTCCGCAATCCGCATTTTACCGGAAATTTTTTGCTTGCTCGCGCTGTAAAATAATACATTCTTGCATGCGCGCGATCGCCTTACCTGAATCCCCGCGTTCGCCGACAAGTTTTCCCGATCCGGTTGCATTCTCCACGAGATGTTGGATTGTTGGTAGCCATTTGCGCTGTCTCGCGACAGTTCGCGCCCGCAGTAACATCATTCGTCGCGCGATCACGTCTTTCTTCTCACGATCATGCACCACGAGACAAGTGAAAACCAGATGGCCGCGCCCGCGAGCAACCGCATGGGTAAGTTGGCGAGCCGCGACCACGCAGAACATACCGCGAACGGGCGGGAATAAAACTTCATCATCTTCGCGATATTTCCGCATGTTTGCGGAGATTTTTAACATTTTCGCGATAGCTTGCGAAAGTGAATTTCGCAAATTCCGCCCACCCCTAAAACGGTGTCTTCGGCAGTGTGTGTGAAAGGTGTATGCTTACGTCTGAGTTGCTTCGTAAAAATGTTTTCTTTTCTAAACATTTTAAGTTGGTAATATGCATGCCCTAACATTCAATGAATAATTTGCCAGAAGTATGGATATTGCAATGGCTCAAAACAGCATGGAGTGAATGAAGGACAGTTTACACTTAAATCAATTTGAATAATGGACACAGCTGAGGCAAAATTGTAAAAACCTCCATTGCTGCAAACATGGGTAAAATATGTGGTTCCAAAAGCAAGATCTAACTAAAGCTGTGAGAATTAGGCAGCAAGCCATGTACCACACAAGGTTTCCTCTGGGTGCTTTGCAGTTGAAATTGGAATGTATTGGCAGAAGGAGTGTGTGAAACAGTGACTAAAAGGTTGAGTGAGACAGTGAGTGTGTGTTAATGTGATTTCTTAAATTGCACCCTTGTAAGACAATTGCCTGTAGGAATGAAACGATTCCTGTGAGTGTTTGTAAATGATCAATGTTTTCAAGTGTTAAAAAAGCACACAGGGGGAATATTTCAAATATATGATTGATGAGAACAATGAAGAAGTAATGCAAGATTTTGGATGTCATTTCCCCAGCTAGTGCCCCTTTATCTTTCTTTTTGATCGATCTGCTCCACCATTTTCTCAGTCTGACATAGCTGTCTGCCAGAGCTCATGTAATCGACACACACAGATAAACAGAGATTGAAATTTGGGTGAACTCATTTAGGCATTGGATTGCTTGGTCAAACCCTTCCGTCATTGCTTTTTGGTGTATCTTTTTTATTTTGGCTCAGCCCATGTGAATAGTGGGGGTAATGTATATTTGTGCATTTTGCAGTGTTGATTTGCATTGATGTTTTGTTATTCGCAATCTCAATTAGGATTTATCTAATATGAGAGAAGTCATCTCTTCTCAGATAAGTGGTGGATCAACACGATGCAACAATGGCCGTCTTATGTTTTAAAAAGGTGATCAGGTAAGATGCTAACAGGGTGACGGTATGTTAATTGAGTAGCAGAGCAATCTCTACAAAACTAAGTAACACGTTTGAAAGCAAGTATACATAGTAGCACTGCTGAGCAGAGCAGCACCTTTTTTGTTAGCATAACTTTTGTTTAGGTAATGTTTTCTTGTAATGCACATTTTGGTGAACTGTAGTAAATTGCAAAACAGCAGTCTTACAATGTCACATTGCCTTTTTTTTAATATCTCATTTTACAACATCCCATGGTGCTTTGCAACACCTACGTGATTTGAATATTATGTAGAACATATAAGGTTTGATCACATTATGACAAGGATGATCTTTCAAATGGCAAAAAATTGCAAAAATGCTATTTATTTAAAAGTTCTTTTAAAAGCTTATGACAGGTAACATGCAAATACTATGAGTACTCTTCCCTCACTGTTTACTGAGCAGCAGCACAAACATAAATAAGAATGGTTAAAATATGAAAAGATTGTAGCTTGGCTGACCAAAACAGTCCCCCTTTTAATGGAGGAATGTCTTGTTGTAGTAATATTTTTTTAATGTAAGATCAAGCAATCTTTACTACGTTACAAAACAATGGAATTGAATGGAAACGATATGATGATACGCTTTTAAAGCGAAAATTATACAGCACGCCATGGTCCTTTGTGTCACCAGGCTTTGGTAACGTGCCTGCTAGCTAACTCATAAACTGACTGACCTCAGTGTGTAAATGATTCTGTTTCGCAGACTCTGCAAGTCCAGAGAGGAGTCTCTGTTGCACCTGCTTTGCTGCTGCCCATCCTTGCTACAACAATGATGAAAGCTACTAAAACCAATGTTCCTATCCTGTGCTGAGAAACAGTAAGTGGTCTTTTTTCCAAGCACCTCTCCTCAAGAGAAGGCCAAATTCGGAAAATACATGACAGAAGAAAGATCTCTGCTGAGAGAATCAAAGTGACCCGGTGACAAAAAAGATAAGGAAGATGAATTTGCACCTGAAAAATGGCGAGACAGATGATTACTTCAAAATCATCCAGTCAGATGTTTTTTAGTGTTATGTTTCATATCGGTACCCCAATATAGGGTTAGGTAGTCATCTAATCTTTCACCTATATTCTCCCCTACCATTACACTACATAACGGTTCTCGGGACTGATATTTTAACAAGTTGCGGTACTGCTTACAGGACATAGGGTTTTCCCTGAAAACAAGCCTCATCTATTATGCATGGGGATTCTTGGAAACTCAGCAGGACTACCATCTCCTGCATAATTACTATGTATAAGTGTCATTCCTACCGTCATCCTAAGTCCGACATGACACAGCAAGGTAGAACCCCTGAGGCTAACACTTTGAGTATAAAAATACCATATCTAGCTGGGGTAGGCAGCGGAGAAAAGGACTTCCATGCTGACACACTGATGCCAGACACTAAGGTTCCTTCATGCCGAAACTCCAGTTCGCATTGCTCTGACATCCCTTGTGAGGTGTCCATCTCTAGACCAAGACGGGGTCCCACAGTCTCTCACTTCAGGTAATGGGATTGACTTTATGCTAGCGGGAGGCTTGGCTTTACACCTACATACATGCTAGGTACACTTAGGTACATTTAGTTAGGGTCACATCGTAGGAGTACACTTTTATTACTGTCATTTATTTTAAATACTTGCTTGTATTCATTGTTTTAGCACAATAGTAGAAATCTACCATTCTATTACTCTGTTGGTGCTTCTAATCAGTTATATCTGTTTCTGTCTATTGGTTTTTCAGCACACTTATTTTACACTAGAATTACGCTGGTTCAATAAATGCTTATTGGAAAACATCCCCACCGTTTATTCTGTATACTTCTCTGAGTTAAAGTGAGCATGAGTGACTGAGGGAAAAGTATAGCACTGTTTCCACAATCCCTGATGGGACAGAGTTGTCATGTTCGATAGTTGCAAAGAACTGTTCTCTCCTTGGTAAGAGAGGTTTCTGTGGAGTTCACCAGGGGTCTGCACTGTCCCCAACACTCTTTAACATTTACCTTACACCTCTGGCTGAGTTAACCAGAGGACACAGCTTTTCGTTCGTGTCATATTGATGGAGTAAGGTTTTGTATTAAAGAAACTTGCTTGTATGCAATCCTCTCAAATAACATGTAACCACATAACCAATATGTTTTGTAAATACTAATATTGCATTATACACGACATACTGTATCTAGGGGAAGCTTTCATATGTGTATTACTAACAAGTAACCCGAATGCCTTAAAATGGCCTCCAAAAACACGGGACCTTCATTGCGCATGTGTCTACTGCATCTACGTAGTATGACGCTTTCTCTGCTTGGGGGTAAACTTTGCAGGTGCGCAGTAGCTTTGATATGGCTGCTTGAAACTCACATGATAATGCAAATGCTATTGCTTAAACTACACCTTATAAGTTTTACTAAAAACTACTGCGAAAGATTAAAATAATTAAATGGGGATAAAGTAGAAATAAGTGGTATACAGTGAAATCATTTATTTTCACATTCTAACATGTCTCTTTCTGACATTATTATTAGTTCACATTTGGGCCTCGGAGGGTGACTGAAATCCCTACCCACCTGTCCAGCGCGCAGGCACACAGAACCTTTCCGGAAACCATGATAGCATCATTTGAAACACAGCCAAGGCCACACTGGACAGAGACATCTGTGAACTCAACCTATTGACCTGGACAAAAGAAGAAAACTCGAAAAAATGTTTAAAAATGTATTGATCATAACGTGAAATGTGGGTGGGAATAGAGCTTTGGGAAAGTAAATTAAGGGCGGAAACATAGAACAATGGTCGAAAGAGAAAATATTACTTTTAGTATGGTGTGATGAACTCACCTCTTTGCCCTGTCTAATCAGAATAGGGGAAAACACGAATATTGAAACTGTTGGGGGTGGTACACGAACACAGAATAGTATAATTGAGGAAAAGGTAGTTAGTTAATGGCTAGCTAGACACATGCTGCCACAGACTCTGTCCGAGACACCGTCTCAGACCCTGCAGATGCCAGAGACCCTGCTCGAGAGACCGACATACTGATCGATAATCCAATCATCTAGAAGGGGAATTTCAGAAGAGAAGATCGAGGAGGGTAGTGCCAGAGAGGGGTGTGACGCTGGTGTTGCACTTAGAAGAGGTCACCTTCCCAGATCTGAACCTGTCCTGTTCCTCAGTCTGCCACCTGTCACGGTGGACTCCATTCTGCCCCATCTTCAAGGAGTTGGGTTCATCTATCACCCTAGGTAAATATAATTCTGTGAAACCTGTCTTTGTACCTGCTCTCTTTTCCTCCCTTTTACAGGTACAGACATCATTGATCTTTTATTGTGACTAGTTTTTATAGAATTTTAATTTCTTCCTGAAGGAAGAAGGTGTTGACTGAAATTGATTATGACTCACAACATTATTGATTAGATAAAGATTTTAAAACTTTTTGAGTTTGTGGTCATTTCGAAGGAAGGTAAATGTCATTCTACCTTAAACTAACTCAGCAACCTGATTCATTGAGTAAAGGAAATATATTGACAGTAAAATGGAGTTGGTCAGACTTGGTAAAAGTGGATATCAAATTAAAGGTAAATTCTCAAAATTGATGACAGCGGGGTTTTACTTGCTTATCGGTATGAATGTTACGGGCCCAGGTGAGTATTTGGTATGTGTGTTTAACTCGAGCTGGTAACCCGCTCCATCAATATGCCGATGACACCCAACTGGTCATTTCCATCTCTTCCAACATTGACACTATTGTAGGGAAGTTCCACAGCTGTCTAAAACATATCATGGACTGGATGCACCATAACTATCTCAAACTTAATTCCTGGAAAACTGAAGTGATGGAGTTTGGGTCTGGTGCACAACTCTGGAACCAGGGCTGGTGGCCGGCAGAGGCAGGAAATTGCCTGTACCCGCAGGAAAGGTCAGGAACTTGGGAATTTTAATGGACGATCAGCTGAGCTTTCAAGGCCAAATTAACCAGCTTACATCAGCATGTTTCTTCCAGCTGAAAATCCTCCGTAAAATCTTCCCTTTAATTCCTCCTGAATTGCGGACATCAGTAGTCATTGCCTTGATCCTTTCTAGAATTGTCTATTGTAATGCCCTCTTCTTTGGCATTAATAAGCGGCAACTCTCAAAACTGCAGAGTATCCAAAATGCGGCAGCCAGAATGCTGTTGAATATTCCCAAATTCCACCACATATCTGGCAGCATTAAAACCCTCCACTGGTTGCAGGTGCAATAGCGAATTGAGTTTAAAGCTCTGTGCCTGGTACATAAAACCCAGGTTGGGGGTAGTGCGGGGGAGCTACAGAAACTGTTTCTACAGTACACTCCTCAGCCTAACCTTAGATCAGCCAGCAAAGGTTTTGTCCAGATTCCCAGGATTCACAGAGCTAGATGGGGGTAGGAGCATGACACACAGTGCTTCTGAACTATGGAACCAGTTACTGGACGGTATTGGACTTCAACCATCCAGACCTCATTTCAGGAAGTTACTGAAGACGTGGCTCTTTGCGAGGCAGAAGTAATAACCCTCTCCTGTGCTAAACCTGTGTCCTCCCTCAGCGCCAAGACGCCTCAGCGTTCGTGTGCTTTATAAGCATACTACTTACTTACTAGTTGCACTGTGAGCTAGCTGGTATACAGGCTAACATACCCAGTGGGGGTGTCTAGAATCAGTCCAGACACCAATCCTACAGTGTATGTTGTCTAAACACGCAGATCCTATATAGGTTTATAGGAACTACATCATATGGCACCGCCAACGTTGGTTTGGTACTTATTTAATGGTCAAATCTGAGTAGTTCAGTCGAGCTATTCTCAGAGACCCCTACTCACATTTCCCCAGAGATGTCTGGAGGGAAAAAGGAACTATTTGTCACAGCTGAGTAGGCATATCCTATGTAATGGCTGTCGGTTTATCAAGCCTGAAGGACAAAAAGTTCCTATTGTGCATAAAAACTTATCTCAGTTTCATTGAAACTTTCCCTCCTTCAAAAAAATGGCTGACGAAGATGCCGGTTGGCCAGTACAACGTGCTTCAGCTGGGGGGGAAAGAACAGGAAGTTGAAACAACATTTCAGAAAATGTTAGACATGCCCTTACTCTAAGACAAGCAGACTATGGGGTCTCAGCTAGGGGTGGGACAGTCACATTTGTGATTGAGGCACATGAATCATATTGAACAGAGGTATTCTATTAATGGGTTAAATTCCCACAAGCAGATGCACAATCACATACATTTCATTCTTACTTTGAAGATGAAACACCAGAGAAATACTGTCTGTATGAGGACATTGAAGTTCCGCTCACCTACCAGGAGCACGAAAACTGGTTTAAAGGCACCCTCCCACACAGAAAACAAAAGGTTAGACTTGGTTCGCTCGGAAGATATGGAGCAACTTGGTCAGTCCTAGCAGCCTATACACCACATCCGGACATTGACACAATGCCAGTAGCAGACTTACATCCACTTCATAAAGAAATAATAAAACTTTACAGAAACCAGAAGCGGTTCGTGATCAGAACACTCACACTTCAGCCACCAAGGGTGTTAGACCTGGTACCATTGGCGTGAGTCTCCCTTCCATTTTGTATTGCTCGTTTCCTCTTTTTTTTATATGTTTTGCTGGTTTAGATGCTTTGGGCACTGTGACACTGCTATTCAGTGCCACAGTGCAAGTGCTCCCTATGCAAATTGTTGTATTGATTACTGACTGCATGATTGGCTTATTTGATTTACTTGTCAGACCTTAGTATAGTGCACCATGTGTGCCCAGGGTCTGTAAATCAAATGCTGCTGGTGGGCTTGCAGCAGTGATTGTGCCACCCACAGAAGCAGCCTGTAAAGTGTATCTCAGACCTGCCATTGCAGAGCCTCTGTGCAGTCTAGTCCTGTCATGTCGACTTGGTAAGTGCACTCACTTACCAGTGCCTAAACCTTCCCTTTTCTACATATCAGACACCTCTAAAGTAGGCCCAAGGGCAGGGTGCATTGCCTGTAAAAGGTAGGACATGCCCCGATGTGTGTGGCATGTCCTGACAGTGAATTACAGCCATTTTCATTTTTCACTATTGCAAGGCTACCTGTCCCCATAGGCCAGAATGGGCAGTTTGATTATAACATCTTATAATCCTAACTGACCCATGGAACATGGTAGAAATCCGAATTTAGCATGCCTGAACTCAGAATGATAAAATACATCTTTTAGTGAAGTTGGTTTTAACATTCTGTGTTTGAAAATACCACTTTTAGAAAGTAGGTATTTTCTTACCTAACCATCCAGCCTGCCTCTGCAAGCTTGTGTATTGTATGTCTGGTTTGTGAGTGACAGGGGCTGGGGAGACTCCAGGAGACAGGGTGAGTCAGCACAGGGTTGAATAGACCTATCTGCATGTAGAGTGGTGGGACATGTAGCACCTGGGTCTGAATAGGGCTGTGCCTGCCTTTCAGGCTCCACCTCCTGTGGTGTGTCTGAGGACCCTGGCCCATACTGACAAAGGAAGAAGGTGTATAGTGGCAGAAAGCACCTGGAACTGGTTTGAACTAGGTACAGGACCCTCTGCCTTCAGAGGACAAAGGATTTTGCAGTATAAATATTGGGGCTCAGACCCCAGGAATTTAGATCACTTCTGGAACCACAAGGCAAAACTTTGCCAAGGAGAAGAACCAAGGAAGCTGTAGGAGTTTGGACTGCCCCCCTGCCAGTGTGCTGTGTTGCTGGCTTGGCCTGCAGTGGTGTCTTCATTAGGAACCTTTAAAGAACTTTCATCATCTTGCAGAATATTTCTCCAAGGGCTTGAACTTGTGCTTGCCTCCTGCTGAAGTCTCAGGGACAAAAGACTTCACTTCACTTCACTTCACCACCAGCTCCCCTCTGAAATTCCTTGCTGGTAATTCTGTCTGCAGAAGCCTACGTGTCACTGGGAGCTGGAAGCGCGACTCAACGAGAAGAAGCATGTCACAGTCAAAGCTGTTGCTGTTGCATTGCCAGAGAAGCATGTCGTTGCCGCAGAGGTTGCCACTGCAGCACCAGAGAAGCGTGCCTTCGTCGCAGCTGTTTACAGACGCATCACCGGAGAAGCCTGTCGCAGGGCCTGTCGCAGCCCCAAAGTTACAGAGTTCTCCACACGGCCGTTGGGCGTGCACGCATTGTCTTCACGTCATTGCATCGGATCAAGTGCACCATCTTGTTGCATCGCACCAGATTGTCGCATCGCATTGAGGCGCCATCTTGCCGCATCGCAACCGGAATGCAGTATGAGAATCAAAGCATCACCTCCTCTCTGGTAAGGAACAAGACGCATCCCCTACTCTGCACAAGCATTGAGGAGCGACGCATCGCCTTCCCCAAAGCAAGGAACCAACGCATCACCCTCCCTGCGGATCTTTTGTTTGTTTTGCGTTACGCATCCAGGTACTTTTGTGAGAAACGTGTCGCATTTATCATGAATTTGAACTGAGTTACTTCTACCATCTTTAAGTCTATTTTGAGTACAGTATTGTGGATTTTTGGCGTTTGGGGTCTTGTATTAAGTCTACATAAAGAATACATATTTTTATAAAACCTGTGTGGTGTCCATCTGTAGTGTTTTCACTGTATTACTGTATATGCTTAACACACTGCCTCTGAGATAAGCCTGTCTGCTCGTGCTAAGCTACCAAGGGGGTAAGCAGGGGTTATCCAGGAGTGTAATCCCCTTTCCCTTACTTAGAAGCAAGGGTCCCTATTTGGTCAAAGGTACCTACCTCTGCCAACTAGAGACCCCCAGTTCTAACATTGTTGGTCATTGGTGAGGATTCTGCACTTGCCTTTGTGACTCATTTACAGTAATTGGTGTACACGACTAGTGAGTGCCGACCAAACTCATCCACATACTTTTTGGGTAGAATTTGTATCTTTCCTTGGACTGTTATTTTTTTTTTTAGGACTGCCAATTCTTACTGCCATGAGCAGACCAGCATCTGTTGCATATATGGATCTAGATATTGAGGAAGAGGGGCTGGAAACCTACAATGTGAAACAGCTAAAGTACTTCTGCAGAAAATTTAAAGTTGCTACCCCAGGTGTTGCCAAAAAGGATGAATACCAAAAGGCGCTGAGGGTCTGGGTGGAAGCAAGAAATACCCCTGAACTGGTGGTGGAGCCTGTTGGGGATGCAGATGGGCAGCTGGATAGGCTATTGGTTCCAGCCAGGGAAGGGGTACTATCCCCGCCTGGCAGTAGCGTCTCTTCCAAAGGCCTGTCCCCAGGAGAGCAGGAAGACAGGGAGAGAAATAGGTTGCACAAGCTGGAGATGGCCAGGCTCAAGATGGAGGGTCAGAGGGGCCTAGAGAATAGCATATTATCCTTGGAGAGAGAGAGAATGAGATTGAAACATTAGAGAATGTTGAGGGAGTTAGAGCACAAAGCAAAACGCTTAGAAATCAATCCCTCTGGTGGCAGCGCACCATTTGTGCCTGCAGAAGGCAGAGTCCATATCCCCAAGGATGTCATCAAAGATTTCCATAAGCATGAAGATATTGGGCAGTGGTTTGCAGCCTATGAGATAGCAATGTTGGCCCACCGGGTCCCTGAGAAGGACTAGGGAGCGGGGTTGTAGGTCCACTTTGTGAGTGAAGGGAGGGATACAATGTTAGACCAACCCAGTGAGAATAGGATGTCTTATGCCCACATGAAGGAAGCCCTGATGACACGGTATGGTTTGACCACAGAACTCTATAGACAGAGGTTCAGGAATTGTAAGAAGCTGGAGGCGACCACTTGGGTAGAATATGTATATTTCTTTTTCAGAGCTATGGATGGTTGGGTGAAGGGTAGCAAAGTGTATACTTTTGAAGCGCTCTATGATTTGTTTGCATGGGAGCACTTGTCTGCTGATTGCTTTCCAGAGCTACGCCAGCACCTTATTCATCGCAAGTTAACTAACCCTAGGAAGCTTGCTGAGGAGTCGGACCGCTGGGTCAGCACCCGGGTCCACAAGGGTCACGTGGGAGACTTTGCAAAAGGTGGGCAGAGACCCCAGCAGAAGAGTGGGGGGACAAGGGTATACAGAGGGAGTTTCAGAAAAGGCCCCAAAGTAATTACCAAGGGAACCAGGGGAAGGGTTCCCAGCCTCCCCCTGAGAAAAAATCAGAGCCCCCAACAGGTAAACCTGTTCACAGGGGGCCCGCTACATGCTTTCAGTGTAAACAAGTGGGACACCGTTAGTATGATCCCCAGTGTCCCCAAACGGTCAGTATGTGCCACCCCGTGCACCACCCTGTCAGATGGCGAGTGTAGCCCTGGGGGGAAGGAGATGGGGTCCCAAGGTGGGTGGGGTCCCGCAGAAATGTCCCTTGTCTCTTTTGGAGACTTTGAGATGGTCCCTAGGACCCAGTTGCCTGATAACACTAAGAAATAAAGGCAGTGGGTGACCATCAATGGTCATAGAGTGGAAGCTCTAAGAGATACCGAGGCTAGTGTGACAGCTGTCAGTTGCCGGTTGGTGTCCAAAGAGCAGGTTATGCCCCATGCATTCTTCCCTGTAGTTGCCTTGGACAACTCGGAGAGCCAGTGTGAGGTGGCTCAAGTTCCCTTTGAGTGGGGGGGTCTCAGGTACTCTCCAAGTAGCTGTGAGGCCAGCCATGCCTGTTGATTGTCTGTTGGGCAATGATTTAGAGAACTCCCCTTGGGCCAAGGTGGAGAGAAGGTCTCATTTGAAGATGTTGGGTCTGCCTGAGTGGGCATGTTTGACCATTCGGTCTATGGCAGCCAGTAGGGGTGTTCAAGAAGTCCTGGAGCCTGAAAGTATGGCCCAGGTGCCTGCCTTAAAGAGAAGAGGTAGGGGGTGCAGGAAACCAGCCTCCATTGTTCCCACTGTCCAGGAGGAGGCAGACCTTGAGGGGGATGCCCTGGGACCTACAGGGGAGCCAGTTGCTGAACTGGGGGACCTGCCTGAGGTGACCCATTGGCAGCAAAAAGGAGGACCCTCCAAGGAGGAATTTTGTGCAGAGCAGAAGAAGTGCCCTTCTCTTGAGGGTTTGAGACACCAGGCCATGAACCAGGCAGCAGGTGATCAGTCTGGATCACATTGGATCTACTAGGAGAACAACCTCCTTTATAGTGAGCCTAAGGTTGCTGAATCTGGGTCAGCCTGTGTGCTGGTGGTATCCCAGCACTCCAGATCCTTCCTACTGGGTTTGGCTCATGATGTGCCTTTAGCTGGACATCTGGGGCAGGACCAGACCTTTGAAAGGCTAGTCACCCACTTTTATTGTCCCCAGATGCGGAAGAGTTCAGACACACATTGTAGGACTTGTCAAACTTTCCAGGCAAGTGGGATAAGTGGAAGGAAGCAAAAGGCTCCTCTCCAACCTTTCCCTGTAGTCAGTACCCCTTTGAACGGGTGGGCATTGACATTGTGGGGCCACTGGACCCCAAGACAGCCATGTGCAACAGGTTTATCCTGTTCTTGACGGACCATGCTACACAGTACCCAGAAGCCATCCCGCTCAGGACAGTGACTGCCCCCGTGGTGGGACATGCACTGATGGGTATTTTCCCCTGTGTGAGGTTCCCCAGAGAGGTGGTGTCAGACCGTGGTCTAAAATTTATATCTAATTATATGAAGTCCCTGTGGCAGGAGTGCGGTGTTACATACACATTCATCACTCCTTACCACCCTCAAGGTAATGGGCTGGTTGAGAGATTCAACCGGACCCTTAAAGGCATGATTATGGGTCTTGAGGAACCTATGAGGCGTAAGTGGAACATCCTCTTACCATACATTCTTTTTGCTTACCGTGAGGTGCAACAGAAGTCCTTAGGGTTCAGCCCCTTTGAACTTCTGTATGGACACCCGGTAAGAGGACCTTTGAGTCTTGCCAAGGAAGACTGGGAGCAATCTCCCAGGAAACCTCCCCAGGATGTATACAGTTACATGCTGGCCTTCAGGAACCAGACTCGGCGATTCAGACAGCTCGCTCAGGCGAATCTGGAAGCCATCCAGTAAGAGATGAAGCGGTGGTACGATCAGAATGCCACTCTGATTGAGCTTCATCCTGGTCAGAAAGTTTGAGTCATTGCCCCTGAAGAGCCCTGTGCGCTCCAGGACAGGTGGGCCGGACCATTTGAGGTGGTGGAGCGCAAGAGTGATGTCACCTACCTCGTGAACTTGCGATCTCCTAGGAATCCTTTGCGGGTCCTGCATGTTAACTGCTTGAAGCCCCACTTAGAAAGGTCCGAGGTGGGCATGCTCCAAGTGACAGATGATGGAATGGAGGAGGAGACCGAGCCTCTTCCTGACCTCCTGACTGCAACAGAGCAAGATGGGTCAGTGAATGGTGTCAGGCTCTCTGGCACCCTGACCCATGAGCAGCAGCAAGATTGTCGCCAACTATTGGGGCAATTCTCTGATTTGATCTCCCTGGTTCCTGGTGTCACTGAGTGGTGTGTCCATGATGTGGACACTGGGGACAGTCCTCCTGTAAAGCACAAGGCTTACAGAGTGACTGACAGGTTTAGAGCTCATATCAAGGAGAAGGTCTCCAAGATGTTTGCCTTAGGGGTGATTGAGTCCTCTAACAGCCCTTGGGCCAGCCCAGTGGTCTTGGTCCCAAAGGCTGCCGTGCTTGGTGCCACACCCGAACTCCGGTTCTATGTGGACTACCAGAGACTCAATTCAGTCACCAGGACTGACGCGCACCCCATCCCCAGAGCTGATGAGCTCATTTATCGGTTAGGGGCTGCACAGTACCTCAGCACGTTTGATTTAACATCTGGATACTGGCAGATCGCCTTAACTGATGGGGCCAAAGAGAGGTGAGCATTCTCCACACCAGATGGGCACTACCAATTCCGGGTTATGCCCTTTGGGATGAAGAATGCCCCTGCCACCTTTCAGAGGTTGGTCAACCAGGTGTTGGCTGGACTGGAGGATTTCAGTGCTGCCTACCTAGATGACATTGCCGTGTTCAGCGCCAGTTGGGAAGAACATCTGTGCCACCTCTGGGAAGTGTTGATGGCACTGTGAAAGGCAGGCCTCACGATCAAGGTGAGTAAGTGCCAGATCGGACAGGGTTCCATGGTGTACTTGGGGCACCAGGTGGGGAGCAGCCAGGTGGCACCCCTACAACCCAAGTATGATACCATCCTGGCATGGGAATCCCCCGAGACTCAGACACAGGTGAGAGCCTTTTTAGGACTCACAGGGTACTACAGGAGGTTTGTCAAGGGGTATGGCAACATTTTGCACCCTTGACTGAGCTGACTTTCAGGAAGCAGCCCAAGAAAGTGAACTGGACTGACAACTGTCAGAAGGCTTTTGACACCCTGAAGATTGCCATGTGCACAGCACCTGTGCTTCAGGTGCCCAGCTTCTCAAAGGAATTTATTGTCCAAACATACTCTTCAGAGCATGGTGTAGGGGCTATTATTTCACAGATTAATGAGGAGGGTCTAGACCAACCTGTAACCTTCATCAGTAAGAGGTTACTTCCACAGGAAAAGAGGTGGAGTGCAATTGATTGTGAGGCATTTGCTGTGGTCTGGGCACTGAAGAAGTTGAGACCATACCTGTTTGGGACTCACATCCGGGTTCAGACAGACCACAGGCTCCTCAGATGGTTGATGCAGATGAGGGGTGAGAACCCAAAGTTGTTGAGGTGGTCCATTTCCCTACAGGGGATGGACTTTACGGTGGAACACCACCCTGGTATAGAAAACGCCAATGCTGATGGTCTGTCCAGATTTTTCCACCTTAGTGAAGAGAACTCTCAAGAGGAAGGGTAGTTCTCCCCACATTTCAGCTGAAGGGGACACGTGTTAGACCTGATACCATTGGCGTGAGTCTCCCTTCTATTTTTTACTGATCAGCACCTCTGTTTTTTATATGTTTTGCTGGTTTAGATGCTTTGGGCACAGTGCCACTGCTATTCAGTGCCACAGTGCAAGTGCTCCCTATGTTAAATTGTTGTATTGATTAGTGACTTCATGATTGGCTTATTTGATTTACTTGTCAGACCTTAGTATAGTGCACCAAGTGTGCCCAGGGCCTGTAAATCAAATGCTGCTGGTGGGCTTGCAGCACTGATTCTGCCACTCACAGAAGCTGCCTGTAAAGTGTGTCTCAGGCCTGCCATTGCAGAGCCTGTGTGCAGTCTATTACTGCCATGTCGACTTGGTAAGTGCACCCACTTACCAGTCCCTAAACCTTCCCTTTTCTACATATCAGACACCTCTAAGGTAGGCCCAATGGCAGGGTGCACTGTATGTAAAAGGTAGGACATGAGCTGATGTGTGTGGCATGTCCTGATAGTGAATTACAGCCATTTTCATTTTTCACTATTGCAAGGCCACCTGTCCCCATAGGCCAGAATGGGCAGTTTGATTATAACATCTTATAATCCTAACTGACCCATGGAACATGGTAGAAATCCGAGTTTAGTATGCCTGAACTCAGAATGATAAAATGCATATTTTAGTGAAGTTGGTTTTAACATTCTGTGTTTTTAAAATAACACATTTAGAAAGTAGGTATTTTCTTACCTAACCATGCAGCCTGCTCCTTCTAGCTTGTGTATTGTATGTCTGGTTTGTGAGTGACAGGGGCTGGGGAGACTCCAGGAGACAGGGTGAGTCAGCACAGGGCTGAACAGACCTATCTGCATGTAGAGTGGTGGGAGGAGTAGCACCTGGGTCTGAATAGGGTTGTACCTGCCATCCACAATGCTGGCTCCACCTCCTGTGGTGTCTGAGGACCTTGGCCCACACTGACAAAGGAAGAAGGTGTACACTAGCAGAAAGCACCCAGAACTGGTTTGAACTAGGTACAGGACCCTCTGCCTTCAGAGGACAAAGGATTTTGCAGTATAAATATTGGGGCTCAGACCCCAGAAATTTAGATCACTTCTGGAACCACAAGGCAAACCTTTGCCAAGGAAAAGAACCAAGGAAGCTGTAGGAGTTTGGACTGCCCCCCTGCCAGTGTGCTGTGTTGCTGGGTTGGCCTGGAGTGGTGTCTTCATTTCCAAGGAAAGGAGAAGGAACTTTTAAAGAACTTTCATCATCTTGCAGAATATTTCTCCAAGGGCTTGAACTTGTGCTTGCCTCCTGCTGAAGTCTCAGGGACAAAAGACTTCACCACCAGCTCCCCCCTAAATTTCCTTGCTGGGAATTCTGTCTGCAAAAGCCTGCGTGTCACTGGGAGCTGGAAGCGCGATTCAACAAGAAGAAGCGTGTCGCAGTCACAGCTTTTGCCGTCGCATCGCCGGAGCTGGACACACGACTCAACTAGAAGAAGCGTGTCGCAGTCACAGCTTTTGCCATCACATCGCCGGAGAAGGGTATCGCTGCCGCAGAGGTCGCCGCTGCATCACCAGAGAAGCGTGCCTTCATCGCAGCTGTTTACTGACACATCACCGGAGAAGCGTGTCACAGGGCCTGTCGCGGGTCCAAAGTTACAGAGTTCGCTGCACGGCCACCGGGCATGTACGCATTATCTTCACATCGTCGCATCGCATCAAGGGCGCCATCTTGTCGCATCACACCAGATTGTCGCATCGCATCGAGGCGCCATCTTGCCGCATCGTAACCGGAACGCAGTACGAGAATCAACGCATCACCTCCTCTCCGGTGAGGAACAAAACGTATCCCCTACTCTGCACAAGCATTGAGGAGCGACGCATTGCATCCCCTGAAGCAAGAAACCGATGCATCACCCTCCCTGTGAACATTTTGTTTGTTTTGTGTTACGCATCCAGGTACTTTTGTGAGAAACGTGTCGCATTTATCATCAACTTGAACTAAGTTTCTTCTGCCATCTTTAAGTCTATTTTGAGTACAGTATTGTGGATTTTTGTCGTTACTGGTCTTGTGTTATGTCTATATAAAGAATACCTATTTTTATAAAACCTGTGTGGTGTCCATCTGTATTGTTTTCACTGTATTACTGTATGTGTTCACAAATGCTTAACACACTGCCTGTCTGCTAGTGCCAAGCTACCAAGGGGGGGAGCAGAGGTTATCCAGGAGTGTAATCCCCTTTCCCTGACTTAGAAGCAATGGTCCCTATTTGGTCAAAGGTACCTACCTCTGCCAACTAGAGACCCCAGTTCTAACAAAGGGCTACATAAATATGACAAATTCAGGGATCTACAACTAAAATAACACCACAAAAGCCACACGCAGTTATGGGTAAAATGCCCACTAGACTTGAGCAAATGCAATCCTTAGTAGCTCAAAAAATAACACAGCTACAGGCAGTATTTCCACACACAAGCCCTCAAGAAAAACACAGAATGCTAACAATCTGCTTGCCAATGGGGATAGCTCTCCAGATAGAGGATTGTACAACTTGGAGTACAGTTTTTGCTGCCATATATACCAGAACTCATGGTATCCCTTCATTAGCCGTAGTACCAGATGTATTAAGACAAATACAGAATGAGTATGGAACAGAACCTGCTCTGAACTTAGGGATGTAATTATTAGGTGATTTTGCCCAGGTATCAGCTATTATATTAGCAAACATAAAAGGGGAGGCAGCAGCAGTGGCAATACTCCAACGCCTGAGAGATTACCTAGAACAAAACCTCAACTCATGGGTGGTCCTGAAAAGGATAACCCCAATCAAGCACCCAGATCTTCTAAGAAATGATGGGATAATAACAATAAAAACAAAAGAATAGAGAGAAAAGATCAAAATCCGGGGTGGGTCTCCTCGACAGGAACCCTCCAAAAGGAGGTACAACCTTAGGAATCATGATAACACTAAAAAACCTGACAGGTATCAGGATACTGATACACATTCCTCTCGTTCCTTTGAAGGGTCTTCAAAAAACTTAGAGAGAGAAGGACGGTCAGAACACAGACAAGAAGAGTGTACAAAGTCAAGAGACATGCAACGCACTTTGGACTATACTTCCAATAAAGAAGAAAAGCCAAACTCAAAACCACAATTTAAAAAGAAGAAAGTAGTAGGTCTTAAAGTTAGGCGTGCACAGAATTCTGAGGACTCAACTTCTGAACGGGGAATGGGATCTGACGATGCTAGACAGCGCAGCAGAATTAACAATAGCTCGCCAGAAGCTGATGTAATTTCTGGTGACAGTAGAGTTGAATCAGCATATCATGGTGGAAAAACCTGATACAAGGGTAAGTGTCCCACATGGGCTACATGAAATAACATTCCAAATGGAGTGGGACAAACCCAGAAAAATTAAAATTCTCTTTTGGGAGAACCTGACTTATGGATATGACATCCTTTAAGCTGAAAAAGATTGGCCGCTTGAAATTGTTATGGATTGACCAAAGGGAGAAACTGTATTTTTACCGGCTTTTTTCGACCTCGTACCAATATACTTAAAACATGCAAACACGCAGGAGTGGGCGGTAGCACTTTCTCCAGCATTATATTGCAACCATGTTGGGTGGGATGCTGAGTCACCTCACCATGTAATCCCAGTAAAAACGATTCCGACTCCACAGAGACAGTAACCAATAAAACAACAGGCAACAAAACAGGTCAGGGAGATCTTAGATCAACTTGAATATCAGGGTGTAATAGAAACTTGCACCTCCCCAATGAATAATCCTTTATTTCCTGTAATGAAACCCGATAATTCATACCGTCTAGTTTTAGACTACAGACATCTGAAGACATGCACTAAAACATTTGCAGTACAGAATGCACACAGTTCCGCATTGAGGAATAACTTTGAGCGGAAAAAATACAAAATAACATTAGATATCTCAAATGGATTTTTGGGCCAAAATATAGTGCCTGAGAGCAGGTATTTAACAGCATTCTCAGCCCTCGGTTCTCAGAGTCAATTTTGTCGACTCCCCCAAGGGTATAAGAATAGCCCAGGGTTGTTATCAGCTAGAGTAACAGAGTTACTTCAGAATTTGGATGAAGAGGCATTTTCCTATGTAGATAATATTTATCTGATGGATGATGATTTGAAGGATCGCTTGACCAGGGTGAGCAACATCATTTTGTGGTACGCCTCTGAAGGCTCCATATTGGGATTTTTAAATGTTGGCGGAACATACATTTTAGATTACGCAGAAAAAAGTAAAACCTTTCTACGACCTAATAAGACCCGATTTTTCAGTTCGACATAGGACACAGGAACACACAGATATCTTTTGTTCTTTACAAGCTGACATGATAGCATCAAAATACTTGCAGACACGCGTGAATGTCCGCAACTTGGTATAGCGGATCAATCTGGGTATACTTACCTAACCTTCAATGAAGGCGAAAAAGTACCCAGAGCATGCAAATCACTCTTGTACACGAATGCTGAAATGTGTTTTGCTGCTTAAAAAAGATTCTGACAGCAGTAAAGACCACTGAAGCAAGAGAAAGAGCACTGGCTCAGGGGAAACAAATAATTGTTGTGACTCCAGTACCATCCTTAGAGGCTTTTACAAAGGCTAGCTTTCCTAGTGCTAAAGCCTTACATCCAAAATGGATACAATGGGCTAATTATCTCACTGCCACAGATGTAGAATACAGATATGACTCTGCACTTAAAACACAAGCCTTTCTGCAATATGAACAAGAATATCCTCTCCCAAATGAAATGATGCCTCTAGATCAGTATGAACATATTATTTACACTGATGGTTCTGCTCAGCCGACCATAGGAAGTAAACAAGCAATACAGCACCATGTGTAAGATTGTGAAGGGTCATATGCAAGAAGGCAAGTTCCGTACTCAGTACGAAGACACAGTCGCTAGGAGACTGCACGGCTCAGCTGGCAGAATTAAAAGCCCTATTACTGATACTAATAAATACGGATCAAGAATTCCCCACACTGATAGTGTGCGATTCTTTTTATAGAGTCCAGTCATACAATGAATATCTTCTGGGGTCAAAATGGGTATAAAGACTCAAAAGGTGGCACAATTAAGCATAGAAGGCTATGGGAACAGGTAGCTGAGTTGAAAAATTAACTACCAAGAGCTCATGTGAAACACACGCTGAGTCATCAACGTGATGGCGTTCAAGTTGAAGGGAATTCATTGGCTGATGAAGCTGCAAAGGGGGCAGTACAAACTTCTGCCGTAGCTGCAATCAATCGTTCAAAAACGAGAATAGATGGACAAATAATGGTAGCTGTTATTGCTTCACGCAAAAACAGCCCAGCCTTACCTGAAGGCTTTCCATTCAAGTACTCCTACAAGTTAGATGCAAACAACATTCCGTAAGCTCAAATTCCAGGAGTGGGGTATAGAGTAATACCAAACTTGGATCGCAGATTAAGTTTAATTGTAGATGCACACATGGGTCTAGGTTCTGCACACGCAGGGATTACAGTGACATTTCTTTACTAAAACAATGCTATTGGTGGCCTGGTTTAACTAAACAGAAAAAGAATTTTGTTTTATAATGCAACATCTGTCAGCAGATGAAGGGTTCCACCGTAGCGCGTCCAGCACAGACACCATTACTAATATTAGACAGACCACTCACTTGTGTCTATTTGGACTACTGGGACATGCAAGTATATCTTGCAGGCAGTGTGTTAGAAATTGAATTTCTGGTTGGCTAGGGCAGGTGCCTAAGCCAGGTAGACACCACCACTCTAGTCAGGGCAAGGGAGTTACACGCTGAAGATAACCCCTGCTCACCCCCTTTGTAGCTTGGTACGAGCAGTTAAACTTATATCAGAGGCAATGTGTAAAGCGTTAGCGCAACACACACACACAGCGGTGACACACTAGGCACACTACAAAAGAAGCTCCACACAAGGTTATATAAAAAATAGCCCTTGTATTATTATAAACACATTAGATCATAACCACACATATACACTGTGCCAACTGGCGCCAGATAGTAATTTACAAGGGATTATACATGACAGGGCCAATCGGGTCACTGTCAGAACCATTAGAACAGGTAATAACACAACCAGTAACAACTGGCCAAACACTGTACTCCGCGTCATCACAAGCAACATAAACGCATTATGTCTGCATCACATTAGGCAGAAACATCATAGCATGACATTTGGCATAAACACATTATGTAACACATTAGAGCTTTGCGCCCTCGGGGGCCCATTTGGGACTTCCCCGAAATGCTCTCTGTCCAAAAGTCAGGGTGCTAAATGGGGCAAGGGTGCAACCCACCCTGGTCTTTCCAGAGACCTAAAACAATGCCCCCAACATTGCAGCTGCTTGCACTCTCGCGGTGCAGCTGTTTAACCTGTCACCACAGTGCCACTCAAGCCCCTCTCACCGGGACTCTATGGTGAACCTCAAAAGAAAAGGAATGGTCCCTTCGTTGCAGCTGCCCACGCCCTTGCGGTGCAGCTGAGGAAATCAGCCTGGACACGACTGTGCCACTGAAGTCCCACTCCGGGATTACCACTCAACATGCCCCCTTGTTGCAGCTGCCTGTAGTCAGGGTGGTGCAGCTGTGGAAAGAAACCAGCAATGACACCAACCGTGCCCTGGGAGCACCAACAATGCTCCAAGTTCAGCCCCCACTCACCGGGGCTGTCCTCGCCGTATCCAGGCACCGACAGTGTGCCTCAGCTTGCTCAGCAAGCTGACGAGCGGCTTCTCCTCTGCAGCAGTTGCCTGGGGAGACTCTGGTCGAGCCCTTCTTCTCACCACCAGGTATACATCGCCGGTCTTCTGCTTCTCCTCACTTTGATCTGATGCGGGAGAAGGTGGAAATGGAGCCCGCGAGGCTCCTCTCAGCTGATTGAGCAGCCCCCGCCCTCAATCAGGCACGGGCACCTGACTTCCGCTTTCGTCAATCTCGGCGGCTCCTCTCTCGGTGGCCCAGAAGTGTGGGGTGGGCTCCCATTTCTAAAGGAGCATAAATATGGGGTAGGCTCCTGTTCAGAGGAGTGCAGAATGCGGGGTAGTCTCCGGCTTCACCAATGAAGGCACAAACATGCGGGGTAGGCTCCTGCTCCATCCCCATGCCGGGATTCCCTGCCGGCCTCGCAATCCCTGGGGCATTCTTCGCGCCGAGTGCGCTTCTCAGGACACATAGCCCAAGACCATCGGGGGCAGAGCTGGGCCCAGGAAGACCAGCTCACAGGGCTCTCAGCAGAGGGGCAATCTCTCATGGTGGTTCCTCCTCGGGCCAAGCAGTCCAGCAGACACCAGTAAGCACCCACAAAGCACACCATCCATGGGGTCACAGCCCCAATATTTATATTGTGTTTTCTTTGTTCTGCCCTGGCCCTGGCACAGGGCAGAACAAAGTTCGAACCAGTTCGAACAGGTGCTGGGGGGTACTGAAGCACTTTGTTTACAGTGCTTTTACTCCCCTTTGTCAGGTGGGGACTCGGTCCTCAGACACACCACAGGGGGCGGAGCCAGCATTCACCCAGGCAGGCAGAGACCTATTCAGGGTCAGGGACTACTCCTCCCACTACTCCAAATGCAGATCTGTCCATTCAGCCTAGCGCTGACTCACCCAGCCCCTCTGGAGCCACACACCTCACCAGCCCCTGTGACTCGAGAGCCAGACATGCAATACACATCAGGCAGGCAGAGTCATATAGCACACAGAAATGCCAGCTTCTAAAAGTGGCATTTCTAAAATAGTGATAATAAATCTGTGTACACCATCACACAGCATTTATTATCACTATTCCAAACATACCAAACTTGACCACGCTGCTCCTCTCATATCAGGAATTACCACTGAAACACTTATGAGGGAATCCCTAATGTATTCCTATGAGAGGACAGCCTCACAGCAGTGAGGAACCAAAATGGCTGTTTGTCACTACCAGTACATGTCACACAATTACGGTACATGTCCTACCTTTTACCTACAATGCACCCTGCCCATAGGGCAAGCTAGGGCCTACCTTAGGAGTAAAAAGGGGGGGCACAGACGTGGCACGCACTTTATGTGCCACGTCACAGCAGCAGTAACACTGCGCGCACAGGCCTTGCAATGGCGGAGGCTTGAGACAGGTTTGACAGGCCACTTTGGTGGGTGGCACAAGCAGCACTGCAAACCCACCAGTAGCATTTAATCTGCTGGTCCCGGGTATATTAGATACCATATTACTGGGGACTGACAGGTAAATTAAATACGCCAAAAAGGTGTAGACCAATCTTACCATGTTTACCACTGACAGCACATGCACTTTGCACTGGACAGCAGTGCTAACGTGCGCAGAGTCCTAAAACCACCAACACCAGGTCAGAAAAAAGACTAGGAGGAAGGCAAAAAGTTCAGGGATGACCCTGCAAAAAGGGCCAATCCCAACACAGTGGATTCATGCTCTAGATTCCGATGGGTATGGACTCAGCCGCTGGCTGACGCTCAAACTGTAATAAAAGATTTGCAAGTCTTTATAGGGACATACGCAGCTGGCCACATTACATTCTAACCGCGGTCCTGCGTTTAGCTCCAGGGCTTACAAGGAAGCCATGGGAAGTTTGGGTATTGCATTGTGGTACTTCTCTCCATACCATTCCGAGGGAAATTAGGTTGTGGAGAAGAAAAAACTGAGACTTAATGCAATCTTTAACAGTAAGAGTATTAGGTTTGGGTGGTAGTTGGGTCAATCACTTATATGGGGTCCAGAGGGCACTCAATAATATGCCTAGAACTTCCCTAGGAGGTATCACTCCTTAAGAGGTCCTATTTGGGACAAGAATTTGGGTACCTGATCTCGATTGTGAAAGCACAGTGGTGGATGAAAAACCATTTGACATCAATAAACGTTTGGCTCTTTTATAGGATCTCAATAAATTCCGGGTACTACAAAACAACATGCAAGTAAAACACACCGCCACTGGGGAAGTCATATCAGTCACGGCAAGACCAGCCTGGGTCCCAAAAGTCAGGCATCTGGTCAGAGAAAAGATTGTGGACAAAAATGAATTTGGGCCATCATACAGAATGCCAGTCTTGGCTGTCGAAGGAACCAGAACTGTACTTCTTCCATGTCTTGCCGGTAAAAAAGAAAAGATATTTGTCTCCATTGATCTGATCAAACCACACTATGTGGCCAATACTGAATAGTTGACCTTGTGGGCTCCTGGTTAGCCAACACTCTCCTCTCGCTACCAAACAGGAAGTTCAGACAGAAAGACTCATAACATTTGAAGAGTCGCCAATACAAAATGATGGAAATTCAAACAATGAAATGGAACTCATTCCTCTTGAAACAGAACTTTAAAACACAAATGAAAGACAAATATCAATTCGGCCTAACACCGATGTCTACATCAATATTCCTCTACAATAGACATCTGCCAGTTCAACAAAACCTGCTGAGCTACCGAAAGTAGATCGAACTGCATCTGGCTACTTCATCGATTTTGATATAATTTCTTGGGATCTCGGTGAAACTGAAACAAAGCCAACTCCAGTTTCCAGTAAGCAACAAATTTGTGAATTTTTCAGAAAGAGACTCACCTAGTATCACCACGGCTCCAGCTCTGGATAATAACTGGAATATTATTTTTTCTGATCTAGATTGCCCTAGTGATTGTCTTTTGCTTACCCATGAATGGAAACTATCTTCCAGAACGCTCTGCAGTATTTAATGTGAACTTGATCCTGAAACCTCATACCTCTTCTCATTGTGAACAAAGAGACCTATCCTTCGTGAACATTACTGCTGTTCCGATTCCTGATATAGTTTGGGACAAGGTTGATTATGATGTATTTAGTCCCACTGAATTTTTGAAAACATCACATTTATTTAAAATTTCTCTAAATGATATCATTACCTCCAGCACATTTTCTGATGATTAGGATTTTAAAACTGTAAATAATATGTTGTCTGATTTAGAACAATCTGCTGCATTTTCAAGCAGTGAAATGTTAGAAGACACATCAGACTATAACACTATGTACTGTTGCCATCATTATGGTTATCCCTTCTTACACAAATCCAGTATCCCATTCAATGAACATTGTCTAACACCACCAAAAGGTAGTTCAAAAACGTTTGCACAGAAATGTTCTTATTTTTCAGGGTTTAGCACTTCTGACCCGACCTCATATTACTATAAGGTTACACCTACAACTGCATAGAAAAATATGCTAACTAACACCTCACAGATTTATTCTGTATCCTTCATTGGTCAACTGTCCGAACAGGGTTTTGACTTATGGAAGGACACTAAAGATATAAAATCAGTCTGGGGTTCAAAATAATGGCAAGTCCAGAGAACAGAAGCACTATTTGGAGCTTGCCTCGTTCCACGATAGATGATATTTCTGAATGACGCTGTGCAACAGACTTCCTGTCTTGGAACAGCCAAGAACAAGGATTTGAACACATCTCAGATTCCCACACCATCACACATGGATTTTACATCACATGTAGGGGATACAATAGATGACATCATACAGTGCAATTCATCAGACCCCAATTGGAAGGGATGGTTAGTTTGGCCTACAGACACCAACAGATGTCAATCAAGATTCAGGGATACAACCAACGGGTTAGACACAGAGAATGAGGTATGAGGCAATCTTATCTGCACCTATTGTTAAATTTGGTCAAAAGTTTTTTTTTTGATTATTTAGGGTGCTAGAGATCTGAGATTCAATACCTCTAAATCTCCAATAAGATTATACACAAAAGAAGAACGAACGCTGCTTTAAGACTTGTGGGAACGTATAAAGGAAAGTCCGATGAAATAAGAACTTTGGTAAGAAAAATTCCCCATTCCACCAATATAATATAATAAATCGCATGTAGATACCATCGTAACCAGACCTGATAGCCTCTCTACACAACCCTGGTATATGATGACTTCTAACCAAATGTGCCAACAAGAACTCATTTAGCTCAAAGAATATACTCTGTATACTCAGCAGGTTGTTTATGCTTTGTAACTATGTATAATGATGTATATTGTAATATAGGCGTTTTATTTGTACATAGGATTGTAAATATGACATGGTTTAAATATAGAACAAATTTATTGTTTATATGTATGTTTATGATTATTTGTAGCCCTGAAGAAGTCCGTAAGGAAAGGACGAAACGCGTTGGCTACGCAGATTTTAAGAAGAACATTGAATAAAGAATTTTTAAACGGAACCTGCTGATTGGATTCACTTCTGTTGGAATTTACTTATTGCACTGTATATAATTTCTATGGTGTGCTGGATCATATTCTTCTTTTGTGTACAACCAAAGGGTTCAGTATCCATAGGCCGGACCATCTCTATGTTCAACGAGAACATTGGGAGGATGGTGACATCATTCAGTGTTGTGAAGTTATGCCTCGATTGGCTAAAAACCTCAACACTATCCCAGGTGAAACAGCACTTATCCTTACTCACAAATGAGGTGGACCTAAGGGATTGTTTATTAGGTCCCCGAAAACCACGGCAGAAAGGTTTCTTATACACTGATTATTATAAAATCTGGAAGTTCTCTCAACAAGAAGCCGCAGAGAGACTTCATGAAATAGATAGAGTTAACCTCGAAAAGGCGTTAGCTGTACTTGACAATGCTATGACTACATTCCCATCCAGGATTTATTCACTGTGCAACATTGTATTTTCTGCTATAGAAATACTAGAACAGGACTTATCCATACTACAACACGGACAATCTCAACTACTTTCTATTATGTTATTAAGCTTGACGCTGCAATAATTGCGTGCTGGCTATGTGCCTTGGTGATTTATCAACAGTAGGTCTAATTTTTCTCCATACAATCTAACAGAGAAGCAGATAACAAACACCTACAAAGGCTCCACTGGCTCCTTGTGGAGAAAAGAGTCACCTTCAAAATCCTCATCCACGCCTACAAATGCCTACACAACATAGGACCCAAATACCTCAATGACAGAATCAACTTCCACGTACCAAAAAGAAACCTTCAATCCTCCAACCTCCCACTAGCCGAAACTCAGCGCAACCACAGAGAAAGGGTAGGTGGAAGATCCTTCTCTCACATTGTGGCAAAGACCTGGAACGAACTCCCGGCGAACATCAGACGCGTCCCCTCCCTGAGCACCTTAAGAAAGACCCTCAAGACCTGGCTCTTCGGCTAAGCTGATCTGCGTACCTCCCCCCCCCCCCCAGCGGCTTGAGACCCTCACGGGTGAGTAGTGCACCTACAAACCCCTGATTGATTGATTGAATGGCACAAAGGGGATCAAAAGATACAATGCTGTGTATTGAAAAACTGGACCAATTATCTTTTACTGTGGCAGAGTTACCATCTACAGAATGGTTAATCTATGGCAATATAACATTACCGGTCACAACTGTCAAGGTTCAATATTGCCTAGAACAACAACAGGCAGGCAGATATGAAGTGATGGGTAGCGAATTCAGTAAGGGATCTTGCAAATTGCCATACAGATTTTGATGCAGGAGTGGGGACATGGAAGTGTTTCTAAGTGGTACAAACTGCGTAAAAGCTTTAAGTGGATCTCTCATATGCCAAGATATCATGCTTCACGGGGCCAGTAATGGTTCAGTTGCTAACGTATCCTATCACTTCAAAGGGTCCACAGCTGCTGTGATTAATCCAGTGTTCAAGTTACTTTCTAATGGGAGTTACTTGATGCTGAATGGTCAAGGTTGTTGAACGTGTGGGATGCTCCCGGGCATCGCATATCTTGTCACTGTAAATAAGCTCCAGGGTTACTTGCTGTATGCAAGTATTGTTTCCACCAACCCATATAGTCAGGAAGGCTCCATTATGGCCTTTGTTGAGTGTTTCCTTTATACTGTTTGATACTCTGAGACAAATGAAAGCCATACTTTTACAGAAAACTGTGCCCTTAACCTGCGCCCGAGCGTCTTATGATCTTCAGGTCGCAAGGTCCTCAGCTGAGATACTGGCACTAGTACGAACAAACTGCCCTTTCCATTTCACAGAAATGGCACAACGTATCTTTAACATGTCTGATACGACAGGTATAAGACCATAGGTTCTGGACTGTTAAGCACCTTTCAGACAATCGTTTGAGTAATTTCCAACTTCATACACTCCGTGTTTGGAAGCATTTTTGGAGGGCTTCCTCTGATCATGTTCCTAATAGCAGGAATCCTGATTGTCATTTTTCTGCTACGTAACGGACGGTCCATTCACCAAGGAGATGGAAAAAACGCTCCTGGAGCTCCGATACCATGATCGCATGGTACTCCACTCCATATAGGCACACCTCGCCTTCGGGAACAAAGTGAATCTTGGTTCCTATCATTAAGACCAGTCTGGATCGACTATATTCTGCCTGTCCTCCCATGCCTGTCCTGTGGACAAGAATGCATGTTGGAACTCTGTCTAACACTTCCATCAGTTGCGCCACCGGACGTTGATGGTTTCTTGGACCTGATAATGGCCCATGTTCTGCTGTGTCCTCAGCGTATTCCAATGTTGATGTCTGCATTCTTAGAACCTCAACAGGATGCTTCAGATCCTGCTAGAACAGATACCGGCTCCTCAAAAAGTACTCAGGCCTTGGTTGTCACACAGGCATCCCCAGCAGCGGCTGTGGAGAATACGGAGGAACATCTGTGCTCGATTTACTTGACCTGTGAGGTCTTGCAAGGACCGTCATCTGTGATTACAGCCAACAGTGATGTTGCGTCTCCAGCCAGGACACATACACATTTGGCTCATCGTGTGCTGGAAAAAATGTGGCTTTTTCAAAAACAACCAAATTTGGAATTTTAAACAATATACACTTTTGCTGAGCTGCATGGTTTTCTGTCCCTCATAGGTGTTCGAACAACATATACAAACATATTATAGTAAAGACCTCTATCGCTTAAACTATTATCTTAGCATTTTTAAAGAATTTTTTATATTTTTGGAGATTTATTACATTCTTTGCAGACAACGGCAACAAATATGTTTGATTTTTTTGTATGTCGTCCAGTCGGATGAGGAGTGGGTGTTATGTTTCATATAGGTACCCCAATATAGGCTCAGGTATTCACCTATATTCTCCCCTACCATTACACTACAATACGGTTCTTGGGACTCACCTTTTACCTAGTTACGGTACTGCTTACAGGGCATAGGGTTTCCCTGAAAACTAGCCTCGTCCATTATGTATGAGGGTTCTTGGAAACTCAGCAGGAGTACCATCTCCTGCATAATCACTATGTATAAGTGTCATTCCTTCCGTCATCCTAAGTCCGACATGACACAGCAAGGTAGAAACCCTGAGGGTAACACTTTGGATATATAAACACCATATCTTGCTGGGGTGTGCAGAGGAGAAAAGGACTTCCATGCTGACACACAGACGCGAGATGCTGAGGTTCCTGCACGCAGACACTCCAGCTCGCAGTGGTCTGACATCCCTTGCAGGGTGTCCATCTCAAGACCAAGATGGTGTCCCACAGTCTCCCACTTCAGGTAATGGGGTTGACTTTATCCTAGAGGTATTCTTGGCTTTACACCTACATACATGCTTGGTACACTTATGTACATCTAGTTAGGGTCATGTCATACGACTATGATTTTATTACTGTCATGTATTTTATATACTTGCCTGTATTCATTGTTATAGCACAATGATAGAAATCCACCATCCTTTTACTCTGTTGATGCTTTTTAATCATTTATATCTGTTTCTGTCTAATGGTTGTTTCAGCCACCTATTTTACACTAGAATGACACTGGTTCAATAAATGCTTATTGGAAAATGTCCCCACCATTTATTATGGTGCCGATTCCGATCCTGGAAAAATTTCCCCAGTCCGAATTGAATCTGGACTTTTTTCCGTACGAATCGTACAAGTAGCGTACAAACTGCCAAGTACGATTCGCATGGGAAAAACTCTATACGAATCACATCGGGAAAACTTCCCCACACGTCCTCGGGTCGGAAATTGTGTCCGACACATCCCCGGACGATTTACCGTACGAATCGGAAAAATGAAGTCCGACCGCGCAAGTACGATCACTCCCGTCCTTTCGATTTCACAACTGTATGGAAAAAACACCGTACGGACCGAACTCCCATAGCAACCATGGAGACACGTGCCCACATACGCGCCGAACACCCCACCACAGACCCCGCATGTACGCGCAAAACACCCCCCGGCCGCGGATGTACGCGCCGAACCCCCACCAGTGTATGCATGGAGCGTACCCCCACCCATGTATGCATGGAGCGTACCAACTCCCCACCCGTGTATGTACGGACCGTACCCCCACCCCACCCGTGTATGTACGGACCGTACCCCCACCCGTGTATGTACGGACCGTACCCCCACCCGTGTATGTACGGACCGTACCCCCACCCGTGTATGCATGGAGCGTACCAACTCCCCACCCGTGTATGTACGGACCGTACCCACACCCCACCCGTGTATGTACGGACCATACCTACACCCGTGTATGTACGGACCGTACCCCCACCCGTGTATGCATGGAGCGTACCAACTCCCCACCCGTGTATTTACGGACCGTACCCACACCCCACCCGTGTATGTACAGACCGTACCCACACCCCACCCATGTATGTACGGACCGTACCCCCACCCGTGTATGCATGGAGCGTACCAACTCCCCACCCGTGTATGTACGGACCGTACCCCCACCCGTGTATGTACAGACCGTACCAACTCCCCACCCGTGTATGCATGGAGCGTACCAACTCCCCACCCGTGTATGTACGGACCGTACCCCCACCCGTGTATGTACGGACCGTACCCCCACCCGTGTATGCATGGAGCGTACCAACTCCCCACCCGTGTATGTACGGACCGTACCCCCACCCGTGTAAGTACGGACCGTACCAACTCCCCACCCGTGTATGCATGGAGCGTACCAACTCCCCACCCGTATATGTACGGACCGTACCCCCACCCGTGTATGTACGGACCGTACCCCCACCCGTGTATGCATGGAGCGTACCATCTCCCCACCCGTGTATGTACGGACCATACCCACACCCCACCCGTGTATGTACGGACCGTACCCCCACCCGTGTATGCATGGAGCATACCAACTCCCCATCCGTGTATGTACGGACCCTACACCCAGCCCCCCCTGTATGTACGGTGCAAAACACCACCACCGATGGACGGTGCAGACCAACACCCTGCCCGTGTTCGTACGTACCCTACCCCAGGCCCACACACCAGCACCCTCACCCGACATCCGGCATGTACGAGTCGTACTAAGCCATAGCAAAGGACAGCACTGTACAACAACATGGCCCATGTACGCACCGTACAGACGCAAAAAACACTCCTACTGAACCAGGACAAACCAAAAAAAACACAAGGAGAGTCAATTCGAGGCACACAATACCACAAAACATATCCAACAAGGCCAAATACATCCTATACACTGACCTGCAACTGACAAACAGCTAAACAGAGGCCCAAACCACTACCACTCCTTATAACACACCCACCCAAAGTTCAAACACAGCCACACCCACAAATGGAACAATAAAAAGGCCCAACACACACAAACCATGATCCTTTGCAACAGATCCACTGCTGCCAGACCCCAGAGACAACGCACTGCACCATACTTCAAGCATCAATACACCTTACACTTGCACTCCTTCACACAACCACCATCACAAACACACCCTCATCACATTCACACACACACACCTGCACAACCACACTCACACACCCACAACCCTCCACACCCACACCCCCACAACCATCCACACCCACACCCCACACCATGCCCACTAACAAGAATCCAAAGTTCACAAAGGAGGAGCTGGAGGTCCTTGTCGACGAAATCATCAGAGTCGAGCCACAGCTCTTTGGAACATTGGTCAGACGGACCAGCATAGCCGAAAAATCTGCCATGTGGGAGAGGATAGTCAATTCCGTGAATGCTGTTGGGGCCACCAGAAGGACCAGGCATGAGTGCCAAGCCAGGTGGTACGATCTGCGGAGGACGGTCCGCCGCAAAATGACGGACGACCACAACCAGGCCAACATCACTGGAGGAGGTCCGTCCCGCAGACCGGTACACTACCATCCCTGGGAGGAGAAGGTGATGGCCACGCTGCCGCCGGTGGGAGTCGACGGACTAGAAGGAGTCCGAGAGCCTGGTGAGTACACAAACAACTCACCTCACATGGGGGGAACGCCATATACAACCCAAATACCAATCATGCACGCATACCTCCACAAAGCCAGCACCGGACACAACCACACTCCAAAAACACACACATGCCACTAGCGCCTCCATGCCCCATGCCCCAATCAAGGCCATGCCAAGTCACAGGCCACACAAAACACCAACACAAGACAGGATGTCCCCGATGCCGGGAGGGTGGGCCTCAAAACTAACATAGAGCAACTCTGAAGCACACAACAATGCCCTCTGCCCATATGGCTTAGGGCACAGCCATACAAACATTGTGTCCCCACACAGTACTGTTTTGCCTGCTAATGGTGGCCGCGTTGCAGGACGACATGGGTATGAAGGCACAATTTGCATATAACAGCAACTAATGAAGCCGCAGCACACTGAAAGAGTGTCAGCACACACCGCCACAGCAGCAGCGCAGACTCAGACACTCCGCCCAATGGGTGCCGGCAGAGAAGAAACAAACCCACATGAACAAGCCAATGGCCTTTGAAAGACCTGCAAACTGTGTGTGCCCAGGAAGCTGGGCTGAGGTGACAGAGGGTGACACACAGAGGGAGGGAGAGGGGCAGAGAGAGGGACAGAGACAGAGGTGGACACAGGGAGACAGACAGAGGGAAGGAGGAGGCTGACAGAGGGAGGGAGAAGGGGAGACGGACAGAGGGAGGAGGCTGATAGAGGGAGGGAGAAAGGGAGATAGAGGGAGACGCACTGAGGGAGGAGGCTGACAGAGGGAGGGAGAAAGGGAGATAGAGGGAGACGGACAGAGGGAGGAGGCTGACAGAGGGAGGGAGAAAGGGAGACAGAGGGAGACCAAATCACCCTTGGGTGGTGTGGCCATGTCCACTCGTCAGCAGGTGGACTGTGTGCATGTAGACAAGGTTTGGCAGTGCCTTAACCCCCCCTTCAACCTTTGATAAACACTGGGCCATGTGTCAATCTGTGCACGAGTACATCCGTGCTGCAGGCACAAACAGAACCTTACACCCAGTATACCCACCCACTGTGTTTGTCAGAACCCTGTCACAAATTGTTAAGTTACCTACCTGCATTCTCAAATAGCATGGAAAAAACAACATTTGGCCACGTACAGTGCAACACGTAAGGCGGCTCTGCATGGCTTGCTACGCCCGCTCACTACACTGCTGACTGCGTTCCCAAAAGATGCATCAACTAAGATTGTGTCACACATAGGTAAAGTGTCGAAAGCTGTGGCCAAGGGACATACCCATGCACAAGTGCACTGTGAGAGGAATGCTAGCCAAATCCAACCACCCAGAGGAACTGTGCCAAATCAAAAATGAATGAAACATGGATGTCGCATGTAACACAATTAACACTGTCTCTCTCACACACAGGTCAACGTCGTCGATCTCCCCCCAACACTGGGGGGGAAGACTCACAGGACCAGGCTCTGCGTGAAGAGGACCCCACTGGCAGCGACGACTCTCACCACTCCGTGGATGACCCAGACCAACCTGGCCCCTCTGGTGTCCAACCACCTGCAGCACCTGCGTCAGGTACAACTGTGCCAACCACCACCCCCATTCCTGCCACATCCCAGGAGACACCCAGGAGCGCTACCCGCACACAACAACACAGCCAGTCTGTCCAGGAGGGACAAGGTTCTCCGGGCACCCAGGAGGAGGCAGGCGACACCGCAAATGCCATCCCTCAGGGGTTCCGGAGACCCGATGTGCCCACAACGGCAGGCCAGGCGCAAGTGGGCAGGGGTGGTGGGAGTGGAGGACGGCGGAGGCGCGAACCTGCCCAGTTGGCTCAGGACCCGGCTATGTCACACGTCAGAAACATCCTGGACGCATACCGGTGTGACTCCAGAGCCATCGCCCAGGTAGTGGAGACCCTCAATGAGATGAAGACCCTGCAGGTCGAGCAACATGCCAGTCATCTACAACACCATGGACGGATGGAGGCAAGACTGGCAGAGCTCCTGGCGGTGCACAGGGACGTGAGCCAATCACTCCGTCAGATCGCCCAAAGCCTGGCAAACCCTCCCTGTGCCACCAGGCGTAGACCAGCACCAGAAACAGGGAGGGAGGAGGAGGAGGATTCATCTGACGGAGCGTCCCTAGCATCGTCAAGGCCTGCTTCTGAGGGTCCCCGCAGGAAGGTGGGTCGTCCACGCAAAAGACTGTGAGAGTCAGCGGAACATCACCATCTCCCAGGTCACCTGGCCTGGCACCTGTCCCTCTTGCCCAACAGCAGCACAGCAGCAACTGACATTCTCTGCTACATGGCCTTGCTGGTCACTGTCTGACCAATGTTGACAAAGACTGTGGCACAGACTCTGATGACTTTCAATGGCAGGATACCAACTTCCCCTGTGAACTTTGGATTCTACACTCCCGCCAAGCACCTCTTGTCACCCCCCCAGACACGTACCCCAGCACCAATAAAAATCATCACAACCACAAGATGATGCCATCAGTTTGCATTATTCCACTGCATGTGTGTGTTTTAAAGTCAAACCATGCCTGATTTCAGAAGTAACTCCAAACATCCATACCCTGGGGTCTGAGTCTGGCACAGGACACACATGGGTCACAATGTACCATCCAAGACAGACATGAAGCACCATACTCACCCGTGATGGGCCCAACCAGCTGAGGGGGTGCCCGCACAACTGTGCCTACAGACCTATTTAGAAGAGCAACAGTCATGCGCAGAGGTAAGGGATCATGTGGAGTGTCCTGGGGTGGGAGTCCCAGGTATGTGTAGACATGTGGCAGAACCATGTCCTGCATGCTTGAGTCAGGTGGATGTGGAGAATGGTGGGCCAGCCAAGGTTGGATGCATGGAGATGGCACAATTGGGGGTTGGTTCACAGTGCCACAAGGTTGTGTTGTGGTTTTGGGCTGCATCCTGAGTGTGTGCGTGGATTGAGAAGGTCATCCTGCAGCTGGCAGTGATCCACTCCCCCCATCTCTGTTTGACGTTGATGTGGCCTGGTCGCCGGATGTAGTAGCAGAGCTGTGCAGATGCACCCTGGATGTGGACAAGTATCATGGGATTTCTAACGCACATGTCCGTAGAGTGCAGGGTAGGATTAGACACGGATGTCATAGTTGACCTGGGGGATGGTCTCCCTCTTGCCTTGAGGTGGATGGAACTGGGGATCTTGTGCATAATGCAGAGTGTGCTGCCGCATGAGGCACAGATGCTGCTGATCAGCATAGCACATGTCAGCAAGCAATCCATGATGAACACCAGCTCGTTTGCGTGGACACTGGGGGCCCTTGCTGCAGGGCCTGCAGCAGCATGCGCCATGTCAAGGAAACCATGCCACAAGTAGCACACAAAGACAAGGATCTCAGGAAGGAACTATGCAAAAGGTGTATGTCAAGGAAGGAATGTCTGGTTCAACATAGCACACACACACACAATGGATTCACATGCAGCACAGTGGCCGTCGTGGAGACTGACATGCCACAATACCTACACAGCCATGGACATCATGCAGAATACAGAATCTAATCCCTGACAAACAGCTTGCATCTTGCTACTCTACATATAGACTCATATGCACCATCTCTGAGAACAATGCCAGACATGCCGCATGCACAGTGGCAACAGACCACCATTGACAGAGATGAGGCACCTTGGAGGCAGAGGGACACCTTTATTACTCATGTGTGTTGGAATGCTAATGCAACTCTGTCAACACATACACAGGTCATATGGATGAACACGTGGGACCAACACTGGCACCCCCCTTACCACCACAGATGCTGGAAATCCATGGCACTGACACACAAGTGACGGGTTAAAGCTAAACACCCCCTGCTGCTCACGGAGAGGCCGCTATACACCATTGAGCCCCTAATGGAGAATTCACACACCATGTCAACCCGGTGCAACCCGTATGTTTCCAAGGGCAGTGTTACACACATTGATGGCTCCATCACAATCCACAATCCCATTACAGATGACTGTCACCAAGTCTGACCATCAATTCAGGTGAATTCTTCTCCATGTCATGTGCCCCATGGTGATTCTACAAGTATGTAAAGTATCCAAACATGAACAGGAGCAGTGCACACACATTCAAAACAAATACCACTCCCAAAAAGCCGTGCTGCATCCCTTACCCGAAGGAAATTTTCGAACTTGTCCGTGCATGTAACGCTGATTCAGCACATGTTGCTGTGTTCATGAGGAATAGCAGGAGCACAACAATGCCACCAGCAGACAGCATGCGCAAGTACCTGTGGATGGGAGACACACCAGAAGTCAGCCAAAAGAAGCACATCCGCATGCATGTGCATGTACTCGACACGTATTAGGTTGTCAACATGCTAGGTGACAATGATGACTCTGGAAAAGCATTCTTTTATTGCACCATCACTCGAGTGACACATCCAAACACACCTCTGACTCACTTGGAAGACATGCAGATGGACACACACATTGCAACACTTGCCACACACAGCCCAATGCGTGCACACTCAGACACTGGAACTCACCACTAAGCAAAGAAGTTGCATATGAGCCGACTCCGCATGTCCGCTACCGCCTCCTCCTCCTCCACATCACTTGCCTCGTGACCAAGCCCTTCATCCTCCACGGGTGGATGGTCCTGCTCATCTGGATCCAGGATGAGTGGCACAGCTTTCTCCACTGCCATGTTGTGCAGCATGCAGCACACGAGGAATATCTTGCAGACCTTCACCGGTGCCTATGGGAGGGTGCCACCGGTCTTGTGGAGGCAACGGAATCGGCTCTTCAGGAGGCCAAACGTCCTCTCTATCACTCGCCTGGTCCGCCCATGGGCGTTGTTGTAGCGGTGATCGGCAGCCGTGCTGGGGTTGCGGAGAGGCATGATCAGCCGTGGCATGTTGGGATAGCCAGCGTCCCCTACATGGAAACATCATGGACAAGAGTGGGTCAGGAGAAGCAGTAAGACAGGAAGATGACATTAAATACAGGACTGCCAGAGTATACCCACCAACAATACATGCTCGTTCGTTGGCAAGCTGCAGCATCATTTCAGGCACCCTGCTACGCCTCATGATGTAGGCATCGTGTGCTGATCCTGGAAAACGAGCACATACATGTGAAATCACCATGTTGGCAAGACACACCGCAAGGGCATTAATGGAGTGGTAATGCTTGCGGTTACGGAAGGCTACCTCCTGTGCCTGTGGTGGTACCAAAGCCACATGTGTTCCATCTATGGACCCAATGACATGGGGCATCCCTCCCAGGGCATAGAACTCACGCTTGACAGCTGTCAACAGCTCAGGAGTTGGGAATTTAATGAACTCATCCAGGTGCTCCAACATGGCCTCTAAAAAATCATGCAGAACACGGCTGAACATGGTTTGGGACATGCCACCGACATGGGCAATGGTATGTGGAAAGGTACCCGTGGCCAGGAAATGTAGGGCTGCCATCACCTTCATCTTGGGTGTCAGTGCAGTAGGATACCTGTGTAGCGGTTGGAGGTGTAGTGCCAGCCATGTCGTCAGGTCCTCAATCAAGCGTTGGGGGAAGCGGTAGCGGCGTATACAGTCATTTTCCTGCATGTCAGCCAAGTCCAGAATTGGTCGGGGGAGAGGCGGAGCCCTGAAGTGAATTAGAAGGGACAATGAAGAGTGAGTACAGTACATCACCAATGTCAATGTACAGAGCACATGCTCAACAGGCAATACACATATGCTACATACAGAGTCAGGTCTGTGCAATATGCCCTGGACACGTATGCCAGGCATGTGACACTCCTACCAAGAGACAGCTACAAACGTTATTTCTCAACCTCAATATGCCATGCCATGAAACTAGCTGTGGGCCAGTGTAAGTGAGCAGGCAGATGCATTACAGGAGTTACAGACATCCAAATATGTGCAGAAGAAGGATGTTTATTGTACAGAGAGGTTGCGGAACACTAGAGGCACAGGTCACATGTCATAGAATAAGGACAGACCACACACCTTGCTATGAAGGATTACATGTCAAGACTGATCACACATACATTGAGAGTATGCAGATATGTCCTTGTTTTGGAACTCCGTGTCGATGCATACATACACACCTAACGTCGGATTACACATGTGTGCTGGTGTGCGTAACAGTGTGCCATGCGCATCTACACACAGATACATGTTGGTTGCAGCAACTGCAGATGCATTTGACCAAACACCTACAGCAAACCTATGGGAACACATGACACACACATGACATAGCTACAGCATGCAACGCGGGCATTCACTTGTCAGGGGTAACATTCCGTGTACCTGGCATCAGGGGACATTTGCGGGTGTCGGTGACTGTGCCATGCCAGTGACGCATGGCCCACCAAGTCAGTACTACATGCACACATGTCAAAGGAGTGAAGGGGATGTGTGGCACATAGGGCACCATCACACGTGACATGTGTACACAGCTCATCATACTGTAATTAGCTTCACACCTCAGGAGTATGGTGCCACATCACAGCCTGACCCACCTGTGCCCGACACATGTAGTACTGCACAGACAATGCCTTGATGTCCAGCCTTGGCCATGTATGACAGCTCAATTCATTCCTGTGTGCCGCCTGTCACCACTGTCAGGTGTGAATCCCACCGTACATACGCTCTGAGGGCGTGTGTGGGGTCCCTATCACTATGGTGGGGCTGGCGTATGCGTACGCCATAGTGATACGGACCATACACGCGTGTGTACGGTCCGGACTACTATGGCGTACACATACGCGAGCACCCCCATAGTGATAGGGACCGTACACACGCGTGTGTACGGTCCCTATCACTATGGGGGTGCTCACGTACGTGTACGCCATAGTAGTTCGGACCGTACACATGCATGTGTACGGTCCCTATCACTATGGGGGTGCTCGCGTACGTGTACACCATAGTAGTCCGGACCGTACACACGCGTGTGTACGGTCCCTATCACTATGGGGGTGCTCGCGTACGTGTACGCCATAGTAGTTCGGACCGTACACACGCGTGTGTATGGTTCCTATCACTATGAGGGTGCTCGTGTACGTGTACGCCATAGTAATCCGGACCGTACACACGCGTGTGTACGGTCCCTATCACTATGATTGATTTGATTTGATTTGATTAAGGATTCCTAGAGCGCGTAGCTACCCTTGGGCGTCCCAGCGCTAACGTAAAAGCTTGACAGTACTCCTGGGGGTGGATTATTGGGGGAACAACCAGGTTTTCAGCAGTCTGCGGAATGAGAGAAGATTATTTTCTTTTCGGATATTGAGGGGGAGGCTGTTCCAGAGCTTAGAAGCGTTATAAGAAAAGCGGCGACCGCCAGCGCGAGCCTTCCTTATTCTGGGAACGTTTGCTAGGAACAGGGTGTCCGATCTGAGCTGACGGGATGATTTGTGTGGCTTAAGTAGGGGTCTCAGTATTGGTGGGCCCTTGCCTTGTAGGATTTTATGGGAGATGCACAAGGCTTTGAAGGAAATGCGTTCTTGGATGGGAAGCCAGTGAAGAGCTTTGAGGGAAGGTCTAGCTGAGTGTCTAGATTTTGTTCCAGTCAGTAGTCTTGCTGCGACGTTTTGGGTATGCTGTAGTTTTTTTATAGCAGCTATAGGTGCACCCAGGTATAGGGCGTTTCCGTAGTCCAATCTTGATATAATGAGGCCCTGAATCAGAATTTTCCTAGACTGGGGGGAATGAGCGGAATGATCTTACGGGTTGCTCGCATGAGCCCAAAGCAAGTTCCGGCTGTCTTTCTTGCTTGGGCTCTGAAGCTGAGATCCTGGTCTAGCCAGAAGCCAAGGCTTTTGATTTCTTGTTTTGGTATGGGGGTGGAGCCCATGCTAGCTGGCCAGGCGAGGGTTTTGGGGAGTTTGTTTGGGTTGCCCAGAAGCATGATTTCGGATTTCTCTCCGTTGAGTTTTAGCCTGGAGTCGCCCATCCATACAGATATATTGTGCAAACAGGAGACTAGATTATCCATTGATTGATCGGCCTGGTTGACGGAGACGACTAGTTGTGTGTCGTCAGCGTACATGACCACCTTTATGCCGGATGGAGAGATGATGTCATCCAGAGGGGCCATGTAAACATTAAAAAGCGTAGGACTCAGGGAGGAGCCCTGAGGGACTCCACAGTTCAGGGGGAGAGATTCAGAGTGGCCGTGGCTATCAGCTACTTGGAAGGACCTGTGTTCCAAGTAAGATTTTAACCATGCCAAAGCGGTCTCTGAGATGCCCGTTTTTTGGAGGCGGTGTAGAAGAATGGTATGATCCACCGTGTCGAAGGCAGCACTCAAGTCCAGGAGGATCACTGCCACTGATCCTCCTGCGTCTAGAATGGACCTTGTCTCCTCAGTCACTGCCAGAAGGGTGGTATCAGTCCCCTGTCCAGGTCTGAACCCTGTCTGTGAGTGACGAAGGAGGTTGTTAGACTCTAAAAAAGTTGAGAGTTGTTCATTTACGATGATCTCTGCCATTTTGCTAATGCCTGGAAGGAGGGAGATGGGTCTGAAATTAGAGGGGTCCAATGGGTCTAGGTGAGGTTTTTTTATGAGTGCGCGAACTACCGCCTTTTTCCAGCTGGCGGGGACTGTGCCCCAGGAGAAAGAGGCATTTTTCAGCCTCGTGAGATGGGGAGCTATCTTGGGGGCTACTAATTTAAGTTTACTCATAGGAACTGGGTCATCTGGGGATCCACTCTTCACACGGTTGAGAGTGTCCCGCAGCCTCTCAATGGAGACGGGAAGGAAGGCTTTTAGTGTTGGTGTGTTTGGGTCGACGGGCCCAGCTAGGTGGTCGGTTGAGGAATCGGTGTTGGGGAAAGTCATTGTGATTTTTAAAATTTTAGCAGAGAAAAACTCAGCAAGTTGGGTACACCTGGCACCGGTGGGATCGGGGGCTGGTTGAGGTTCAGGGACTTTCAAGAGACTTTTTACTACGCGATAGGTCTCCCTGGAGGAGTTGGAGGCAGCCATTATTTTTTCTTTGTAATAGGAGGCTTGTGTCTTTTTGATAAGAAGTTTGTATTGTTTCATAGCCGATTTATAGGTTTCTTTGTTGTTAGGGGTCCAATCTTTTCTCCAGATACGTTCCAGTTTTTTGCATTTTTTGCGGAGATCTCGTAGTTCCGAGGTGAACCAGGGGGATTTGTATGAGTTCCTCTTACTAGGGAGCAGTTTAGCGGGGAGAACTGCGTCCAAAGATGATACTATCCAGTCTCGGAATTGAATGTCTGCTAGCGAGGGATCTTGGCTCAAGATAGGGGTGGAAGCTATGAGCTGGTGGGTCCAGGCATCCGTATTAAGTTTGTTCCACTGGCGCAACGGCGCTTGGGGTGGAGGGCTGGGGCTGGTCTGACTGGTGGTAGGGATACTGAGGAAGATAATATGGTGATCATTCCAGGGAATAGGAAGGGGAGAGGAGGTGACAAGTTCTTGAATATTTGAAAAGATGGGGTCCAAAAGGTGGCCCTTTTTATAAGTGGGCAGGAGGTTTTTCAAGAAGAGGCTTATTGCTGAGAGATCTTCCTTGAGGTCTTCCGCTATTTTGCTATAATGTGGTAAATAATTTAATTACCGGGACTTAATTTGATGCGGAAAATCTATAATAATAGCTCAGTAAAATAAGAGGCAGAATCCGTGGTATTAGAGGTTCAGAACGGGCTTTATTCCTATACAAAGGAACATAATTCGAATTATGGGCCTTCTATTCCATCACCACGAGAGTTCAGGAAGGAAGGAACATATATTATTGACAGATAAGCAGTTTTATAGAAAAGACATTACAGTGGAACAGATGCAGGAGGCGTAACAGTTGAAAACAGAGATAAAAGCATACATGCGTAACTAAAATGGGTGTAACTAGGCGTAACTAAAGAACGTCATTAGATGTGATGTCATAAATGGGTGGTTCCATGAAAGAATTTCGCAATGTCAGCAAAAATACTTGGCAGAGATGCGCGCGCAGCCGCATGACGTGTGATTGACGTGTAACTAGAGGGTGAAAGGGATTTGACATTTAGCTCTATATGTGGAGACAGAAGTCTGGGGTTATGTCAACCTAATCCCAAATCATATCTAATATCCTATGTTTAAAGAACAGTGTTATCCAAAAAGAGAGGTCTGTTAGGATAGAATCTTATTCTATACTGACTATACTGACTGTTAGTGCGTGTACAAGCGTCTAAGTGTCTACACTAGATGCGAGGGGGTAGGAATATTCCATGGTAACAGGGCTATGAATTACTTGTATGAGGGCAGCGAGGCCTGGTCCTTTGCACGGTAGCTGGAGGAATGTTTACCTAAACTACCAGACAGGAATGCATCGGATGAGGAGCGGAGCAGAGCAGATAATCTTGAAGGTGACATACAGTTTTTGGCAGGCAGATAGGCCGACAGGCCGAGTCAGGCACCGTTAGCCGCGCAGGGAGTAGGACAAAGTTCATGGTCACAGATGCAGGCTCAGACTGGAGCTTTCAGAGGCAGAAGGCAGGAAAAGGCTTAATGGCAGAATCAGGGCCTACTCGCCTGGACTGTAAAATGGGATAAGTGAACCATATAAAGCCGGTGGCCTTTCATACTTAGGAATAGAATATCCGGCCCATTCATGGCGGATCTGAAAGAGGACATGTTGACGGTGGACGCACATGTGTTTGCGTCTTCATAACTGGAACTGGAGGGAACATACATGTACTTGTGATTTATACATGAAACCGTTGGGGTCCAAGATAGGGGACATAACCGACCATAAAAATCCATATTTCCACATTCCCTCCTTGTCCCCTACTTGCCCTTAGGAGATATCAATCTTCATCAATCCATCGATCTGTTCATATAACATCATTTGTTCTTCTTTCTTCTTCCGGGATCTTGAACGAAAACTTGGATGTGGGATACACGAGGTGGCACATAGACCACAAATCGCTGGCCCACATTGTAGACATAAGCAGCAACTGAATAGTATGAGAAAGCCAATACCTAGGAAGGATAGTATTCTCCATCCCCAGGCTGACAACACGCCCCAGAACCAACCGGACCAAGTCCAGGTGCCTGGATTCTGGTGTATCTGGCGTACAATCTTATGAAGGCGGGTTATGGCTTTATATACTGACGGTGAATTTTCTGGTATGAAAATGCAACAACTTGATCCGATGACCCTGCAAGCTCCGCCCCTATCGGCCAGGATGACGTCAAGGACAAGACGATTTTGAAGCACAACAATCCGCATAGCAGACTGTTCTTCCGTTAAATTGCCTAAGGCGGAAATAGTTTCGTTCACTACTGCTTCAAGGGTTCTGGTTAATCTACGTATCAACTTACTATTAGTGATGGTACCTATATAAGGAAAGAAGCCTTTATTGAAATCTGTGTATTTCTCCCATGCTGTTTCAGTGTAATCGACTATTGGGAGATCTCTCTGCTGTCTATTGTGTACTAAATGAGTATTTCTATGATAATCAGGAGGAGCTAGGAAAACAGGTGGTAGAAGGAATGCTATGTAACAGGTACCATCCCAATCTAAAGGTAGGCGTATATATGCGGTCTGTCCACATATAAAGTAGGAATGACGAGAAGCTCTAAATGTAGACTTGCCTTGATCACTGAATTTTATCACAGTGGTGCATTTACTATGGCCCATGTGTATGGAGCCATTCTTGCTTATGCATAGTTCCCCTTTAACTGGGAATACGGACATGGCGGACAAGATTGGTGTAGCTTCAGATTCAACGTTCAGGATCATGAGGTTAAGTGTAAAATTACCTAATCCATATACTTCATTTTCTAGATCAGTTCCTGTTCTTTTGGGAAGTCCCTCTTTGTTAGGGTAGCAGACTTTAAGCAAAACTAAGTTCAGGTTTCCCCATACCCAGTTGTCTTGATAAACTGCTGAGTTTGAATCTAAGGAATTAATTAAACTAAACCATGCTCCACAGGAGCCATTGTGTGTGAACGGATATGGAAAGAGGGGCAAAACTCCCTTATAGTTCTGATAGGGAGGGAGTCGGCCACATATCCAACAATTTGTAGCATTGCTAGTCTGATGGGAATGATGTAACATACTAATAAAAGTGTTGTTGCGCAGCGCAAATCTATATGACAACTCATGCGGGGGTAATTCACTAAAAGAATGTTCAGCAGTAACATTATAAACATGTTTAGAAATAGGATAATATATGTGCAACAATATACTTGCAGCGATTATTAAAAGACATAAGAAAAATAAAATGAATAACGTCACTGTGCAATGACTACGCAGTGATTTACAGTACGCATGTTTTTTCAACTTCCTTTGATTATTTCTTTCTCTATTCCGGTCCAGAGGATACATGTCAGAGACAAATTCAACCGATTCACCTTGGAGAGGACTTAAACAATCAAATTGTCTGACTGACTGGACCTCAATTTTAGTCTGTATAGTTCTGAGTTCGTTTGCTCAACCAAAGGGAGCTTTGAGTCTGTTTTTGAAGAAACACAGGGTTTAGTCTCTATATCGGATGGTAGTCCATGAAATTTCTTGATATGACTCGAATGTATCCAGCCTTTGCGACCTTCGATCTTCACGGCTGTCCTCGTGGTGAGCAGAACAAGTTGAGGCGATTTCCACCTCGGATCCAGCTGAGTCTTCTGGTCAAAATTCCGCACCAACACCAAGTCCCCGGGAACTACGTCGTGGGGTTTCACCTCGGTATTGTCGGGAAAGGCTGCAGCTACCTGTGAACGACAAGATTGTAGTGCAGACATCAAGGAAGCCAGGTAATCTGTCAGCATATTACAGTCAACGTCAGTGATTTTACGAGGTATAGGCGTCCCCCACATATTTGGTGGTCTACCGAAGATCACCTCATACGGGGATAGCCCTGTTCGAGAATGTGCTACCATTCTCATGTAAAAGAGTGCAACTGGTAAGGCTACTACCCAATCGACACCTTTCTGTCTACATATTTTGGACAATCTAATTTTCAGAGTTTGATTATGTCGTTCCACGAGACCTGCTGCCTCGGGGTGTCGGACACAGTGAAATCTCCATTGATAACCTAACAAAAGTGAAACGTGTTTCATTAGTTCGGATGAGAACGGCTGGCCGTTATCTGAGTAGACAGCACGTGGTAAACCGTACCGTGGGAAGAATTCTCGAACTAACTGTTTGGCAGTAGTCGGGGCAGTGTAATCTGAAACCGGATATGCTTCTGTCCAACGGGAAAGAGCACAAACAACTACAAGAACATATTTGAATCCTCGACATCGTTCCATCTGGATATAATCCATCTGGAGGACTTCAAAAGGGTGATCAGGAGGCTGAAATCCACCCTGTTCTACGGGAATGCTTTTACCTGGGTTAAACTGACAACAGATCATACAGGTACGAACTTTTTGTTTAGCTGCTGCTCGTAAATGTTTGTTGAACCAAATGTGTTGAATGCTGTCTAGCATAGCTTTTTCTCCTAGGTGCGCTGGACTATGTATTGTATTAATGATAACTTGGACCATTGAGTCGGGAAGAAACCATATAGATTTTTCCTTCGTCATCCATCCCTGATCAGTTTGGATCCCTCCTAATTCAGTCCATTTCTTTATTTCTTCTGGTGTAGCATGTGTCTGTATGTCAATTACGTCAAGAGCGGGATCCTTAACCGTCATGCAATGTGTTGGTGTCAGAACTATTGTCTTTGTCATGTCAGATGTATGAGTTTTATTCTGAGCAGTCTGTTTAGCTGTTCTGTCAGCTAGATCATTGCCTTGGGAAATGATGTCAGTAACTTTCGTATGAGCTTTACATTTCATAATTGATATTGCAGTGGGTAGATGTATTGCATCTAATAAGGCATGAATGAGGGGTCCGTGCTGAATGTGGGCACCGTGAGAAGTTAAATAACCTCTCTCTCGCCACAGCACGCCGAAGTCATGTACAACTCCGAATGCATAACGCGAATCTGTGTATATGTTGACTTTCTTATTTGTGGCTTGAATACAGGCTTGTGTCAAAGCGATGAGCTCTGCTGCTTGAGCTGACAAGGTATTAATACGATTTGTTTCAATGACTTCAGTGTCTGTTGTAACTGCATACGCGGCCACTAGCTCTCCTGTACTTGTTCTCATACATGAACCATCTACATACAACGTCAGGTCTGGATCTGTCAATGGGATGTCTGTCAAGTCTTGTCTGGGTTTCGTCGTGATAGTAATAACTTCAATACAATCATGTGCTAGTGGGTCTGTTCCGTTTACTGGCAAAAGTGTGGCAGGATTCAATGTACTACAACGTCTGATTTCTATGTGTGGCTGAAACAATGTCAGTTCGTAACCGGTGAGTCTTGCTATAGTCAAGTGTTGTGTTTGCGTGCGGTTCAAGAGAACCTCCACTGCGTGTGGTACTTGTACTGTCAATGGATGTCCTAACACTATGGCATCGCTTTGTCTGATTGCTAAAGCTGTCGCTGCCACTGACTTCAGGCACGCAGGCAGAGCCTGAGCTACGGGATCTAGTGTACTAGAAAAATAAGCACATGGTTTATGTGATCCTGCTTGTTCCTGTGTGAGTACTGACAAAGCAGTACCTTCGCGTTCTGTAACAAAGAGTGTAAACTGTTTACTGTAACATGGTGTTGCTAGGACAGGTGCTTGACATAAAGCTTTCTTTAAACTTTCAAAGGCGTGTGTATGTTCTTGAGTCCAAGGGAGGACAGTCGATGTGGCTGCCTCCTGTGTTGTCAACTGAATGAGTGGTTTTGCTAGAAATGCATACTGAGGGATCCACTGCCTACAATATGAAGTGAGGCCTATAAAAGCCCGCACCTCCTTTTGTGTCTTGGGTACTGACATGTTATCAATTAACTGTATGCGGTCGGGTGTAAGCTGCCTTCCCTCCTTGGACAGCGAGTGACCAAGGTAAACAACTCGCTGGACACAGAATTGCAGCTTAGAAGGGGACACCTTGTGCCCCTTTTCGGCCAAAAAATGTAAAACCGTCAGTGAGGCTTTTTCACATTCAGGTTCGCTTCTAGCGGTGATCAGCAGATCATCGACATATTGAAGCAGGGCAGTGTTGACTGGCATGTGGATACTGTCAAGTTCTCGTTTCAGTGCTTGGCTATAGATGCTGGGGCTTTCTGTGAATCCTTGAGGTGCGCGTGTGAATTTAAAGCTTCGTCCATTTAAACTAAATCCGAACAAGTATTGACTTTCCGGATCTATTGGGACACTAAAAAAGGCATTCTTGAGATCAATTACAGTAAAGAATGTTGCTTCGGAATCAATGGCTGTCAGTAATGAAGAAATGTCTGGAACTACGGGGTATTGTGGTACAATACATTTATTTAATTCGCGCAGATCAATAACCAATCGATATACTGGCGGGGCTTTTGGATCAGTTCGTTTAAGAATCGGAATTATCGGGGAATTACATACATTGGAGTCGGTTTCCACAACCACTCCTTGGGTAATAAGCTCGTCAATGATTTGTAGTAAAGCCACTACAGCATCTGGGGGTAACTTGTATTGTCGCATTCGTGGTAGTACCACTCCTGTCTTTAGTGTGACTCGATATGGTGTAATGTTCATGCAACCAACATCTGTAGGGCCTTGTGCCCATAAGTGTGTGGGTAAAGTCTGCAGTCGGTAATCCATGTCTCGGGACACATAGTGCCCTTTGAAATCACGTAAAAACAATCTTACTCCTTCCGGAGAACAACATATTATAGCTCCTAGAGCTTTCAATGTTTTTATACCTAACAGGTTTTCTGGACATGATTTAGTAAGCAATAAATCTGTAGTTCGTGTCAAAGGACCAATCGTAAGGGGAAGAGGCTGTGATACTTCGTTAATGATAGGTTTTCCTGAAAAACCAAGGGAAATATTCTGTGAGCCTGAGAGGGGTGCCCCTGGAACTTCACTACGTTTTATGGTTGTTCGGCTTGCCCCTGTATCAAGTAAAAATTTTCTATCCTGGCCTAATAATTCACTGTGTACATAAGGTCCTTCTTGATCTACAGGGACCTCAATAAGGGGTAAGCCAACTTCCCTCTCTAGGCTGTTTCATGAGTATCGTTGATAATCAGGGTAGTCATACTGTGCAGTCTGGTACATTTGTCGTGTCGTTGTTGGTGTGGCAGCAATAGGCTGCGGTGGTGGAGCTGGCATAGACTGTTGTGGAGCTGGCATGGCCTGTGCATGCTGTGCAGCTCCTTGTTGGTTCTGATCCTGTCTAAGTGGTTGTGGTCTTTCTTTTGTATTACCTATGGCGATATTATGTTTTAAAACTGGACAATCGTGTACATAATGACCTGGCTGTTTACAATAGTTGCATGTCCCTTTTACAGAAACTGCTGAAACACTGGACTGTGTCATACCCTTTTTATGACCGTCAGCCGGAACTGTCTGGGAAACTAGCATTTTCATTTTCGTGTCTTTCATGCGTCTTTGTTCATGTTCTTGTTCCTCTCTAATTCTATTGTGATGGTACTGTAGCATTTGTAACATTTGTGACGGAGTGTTACCTTGCCAGGTACTCTCGAATTTCAATACTCTATTCTTAACTTGGGGCAGGGCATTTTCAACTAATTTTGCCACAAACAGATGTGGATAAGATTCGCTACTTGCTTTTATTCCACTATTTATACCAAAACATTTTTCGAATCGGGCATAAAAGTCACTAGTATCTTCATCTTGCTTTTGTTTACAGGCTGAGATTGCACCCCAGTCTTCCTTTTTCGTAGTTAATAAACGTGGCAGTACCTGTACTAGCAAATCTGGTAGTATTTTGGTCTTCTCCCCAAGTCCTAGACCTGGACCTCGAGCTGTTTCTTCGTTTTCTAATGCTGTCCAATCTATCTTTTGGTCTCCCACCTCCCAATCCTTTTCTTTGAGTTTTTCATAAATGCCCGCAGGCATTAATACCTTTAATATTTTCATAATGTCGGGGTAGGTATACTCTCCCATGAGCAACATGTCTTTAATTTCACGGTGGAAACCCGCTGGGTCTTTGTCATGACTGGGTACCACTTTCTTCATTTCTAATAGTTCCATTTTAGATATGGGTGTGTATACAAACACACGTTTAAACTGATTGTCATCACCTTTTATCGGGTGCACTTCGCGTAAGGGATTCTGTCTATCCATATATACGTCGTTCTTTCCTTGATGGGCAGTGAGACATGTTCGGGGCATACGAAAAGAATGTACTGCTTTCTGTATTCTAGTATTTCTCTAATTAACTCAGTACCTGAACTTCTCCATTTATTCGTGAGTAATTCAGTTAACATATCAGGTAAGGGACCAGGATCGGAGTGTTGGCTTTTATATAATACGAGGAGTTGTTGAATCATGTAGATACCAGCTAAACGCTGTTCATCTGGGTTGAGGTTCAAAAACGTGTGTGCTAGTGTATCATCACTATATTTTCCGGGACTGTCAACCCAGTGAACGGCTGACCTGGCTAATTCTTGTTCGTCCATAGAATCGAGTATATGATAACCCCTTCGTTCTCGGAGTAATTTGTCAGCGGCATGGAACGAATGTTCGGGGGACCTTATATTTATTATTGGGTTTTGGAAGTTTCTGTTATTATCTGGACGTATCGGACGTATCGGATCAGTAAAGCATCTAGTATTATTGCAAGATCTTCCTCTTCCTACATAGGCCATAGTTTCTAACTGTCCTGTGGGCAGTTCTAATTCTTCCTCCTCTTCGGTTTGTTCAGGCCGGTCTACTGCTAATCTTTCTTCGTGTAATCGTTCTACTTCTTTGCGGATCTTTCGGCACATAGCTATTATACTTAATCGTTTATCATGTCTTCCTTCTGATATATTCCGACTCCATGTGGTAAGAATTTGCATTTCTTCCGGATTTACCCCTGGTCGGTCTTGATTTCTGACCACACAATTTATGAGGAAACGTAACAGTTCTCCCTGTATCTCCACTTTCTGGTACTCCATGGCTCTATTAATACTTTCAGAATCTCGCCCTGATTGGACAAAATGATATATATTTTCTAAATGTGTAGTCATTCCTGGTAGCCTCCCTAAATATATTGCAGCTCGTCGGATACGTAATGATGCCAGCAGCATTTCATCCTTTTTGCCGGGCACAGGATCATATCTACAATCTATTAGAAGTTCCTTAAGCGTGTCGGGAGTTACTAGTTTGGGCGTACGTTGGTGGGCTAATTCTTGAAAGGAAAGTTTATTTACTCTGGGTGGCGTGGAAAAAATGTTTGTTGTACCTCCTGTAGCACCGCCTGGGGTGCTGGGTGTGAAAGGATTCGTTGAACGTGATATAGCAACCATAGGTGTGGGTACAGCTGTGGAAACAGATGTGCTTGCCGGAACTTGTGTCGGAATTTGTTGTTGCGGAGGTACAGACGGAAGGTCTTGGCGTTGAACCCCCTCGGCAGGCGGTCTATGTGGTGCAGTGTTAGCATACTCGGGAGCTGCGTCGTCTAAATAAGAGGAAAGGAAAACGTCTTCTGCGGTTCTGGGATGCCCTTTGGGATGTGATTTTATCGGAAACAACGGAGGTGGCAAGTCTTTTGGTATCTCCAGAGTAGCCTTAGGTAACCCTTCGGCCAGAAGAGGATACATACCATTCATAAGGGCATTTCTTTGTCTGTCTACTTGTTCTGCTTTTGCTCGGGTACCTTCTTCAATTAGTAGATTTTCTCGCATTTTATCTGAATTCTCCTTACTCTTCTCTTCCTGTCTACGTGCTTTTTCTGTACGTCTATACGATTCTTTACGCCATAATTCAATGGCATCTTTCTGTGATTGTCTAGCTTTCTTTTTCCATAATTCTTCCTCTACTTTCATGATGCAATCTGCATCCCAGGTCCCAATTGCGGGCCACCTCTGACTTTCTGGTAATTCCTTGGTGTAGTCTACCCATAAATCAAGAAATAATATGGCGTCTAGGCCATGTTTATGATACATGAAGTACCCTGGAGTGTCCCTAGGAGGAATGGGAACAGCTTCTTCGAGTACCCCTTTTCTAGTTTTGATCTGTCTTAATTTCGAAAAGAGCGGCATATTGAGAACTGATCTGATACCTAATTTTGAACACGTTTAATACAACAAAACACAATAATGAACAGTCATTCACACCACAATATGCAGAACGTATTTAAAACATTTAACATTTAATATTTAATGAACAACAATGATGGCCATTTAGGGATCTAGTCACTAAGCATAATACTCGACACTAACTAGGTAATTCTGAATTATATACTAGACATACTTGATATACTGCTGAACAGTACAGATACACTGCTGAAACAGTGCAGACCGGATTTGTGTACCCAAACCCGTCTTGACCGGCACAACCTATGTGCACGTCAGAACGCCTCCCCGATAATGGTACTCACCGGGTAGCTCGGAACGGAAGGCCTCGGAACTGAACTGAACTGGACTCGGACTCGGACCGGACTGGACCCGACTCGAAACTTCGGAACTTCGGAACCTGGTGGGCCTCTGTATACCTCGGATCTTGCTCTCTCAGCTAGGCTCTGGTCGGGATACTTCGCACTTCTCACCGCCTCGTCTGGGTGTTGATCGCAGCCTCAGTTACCCCCGCTCGGCAGGAGGGAGATACAGGAAATCCTGTGGGTACGCGTTGTTGTCCGTCCAGCTGTGACAGGAGACCGGGCCTGCAACGCACCTCCGGCGCGTGAGATGAGAAAGTGTCCCTGTTCGGGCACCATTTATGTGGTAAATAATTTAATTACCGGGACTTAATTTGATGCGGAAAATCTATAATAATAGCTCAGTAAAATAAGAGGCAGAATCCGTGGTATTAGAGGTTCAGAACGGGCTTTATTCCTATACAAAGGAACATAATTCGAATTATGGGCCTTCTATTCCATCACCACGAGAGTTCAGGAAGGAAGGAACATATATTATTGACAGATAAGCAGTTTTATAGAAAAGACATTACAGTGGAACAGATGCAGGAGGCGTAACAGTTGAAAACAGAGATAAAAGCATACATGCGTAACTAAAATGGGTGTAACTAGGCGTAACTAAAGAACGTCATTAGATGTGATGTCATAAATGGGTGGTTCCATGAAAGAATTTCGCAATGTCAGCAAAAATACTTGGCAGAGATGCGCGCGCAGCCGCATGACGTGTGATTGACGTGTAACTAGAGGGTGAAAGGGATTTGACATTTAGCTCTATATGTGGAGACAGAAGTCTGGGGTTATGTCAACCTAATCCCAAATCATATCTAATATCCTATGTTTAAAGAACAGTGTTATCCAAAAAGAGAGGTCTCTTAGGATAGAATCTTATTCTATACTGACTATACTGACTGTTAGTGCGTGTACAAGCGTCTAAGTGTCTACACTAGATGCGAGGGGGTAGGAATATTCCATGGTAACAGGGCTATGAATTACTTGTATGAGGGCAGCGAGGCCTGGTCCTTTGCACGGTAGCTGGAGGAATGTTTACCTAAACTACCAGACAGGAATGCATCGGATGAGGAGCGGAGCAGAGCAGATAATCTTGAAGGTGACATACAGTTTTTGGCAGGCAGATAGGCCGACAGGCCGAGTCAGGCACCGTTAGCCGCGCAGGGAGTAGGACAAAGTTCATGGTCACAGATGCAGGCTCAGACTGGAGCTTTCAGAGGCAGAAGGCAGGAAAAGGCTTAATGGCAGAATCAGGGCCTACTCGCCTGGACTGTAAAATGGGATAAGTGAACCATATAAAGCCGGTGGCCTTTCATACTTAGGAATAGAATATCCGGCCCATTCATGGCGGATCTGAAAGAGGACATGTTGACGGTGGACGCACATGTGTTTGCGTCTTCATAACTGGAACTGGAGGGAACATACATGTACTTGTGATTTATACATGAAACCGTTGGGGTCCAAGATAGGGGACATAACCGACCATAAAAATCCATATTTCCACACCCTGGATCGTCAAAGTGGATGTTGAGATCTCCAAGCACTGTGAAGTTGGATGATAGACAGGCTAGGGAGGTGGCGGTCTCTATCAAAGAGTTAGGGAACTGTTCGAGAGGTCCCGGGGGTCTGTATATAAGTATACCCGACAGCGTTTTTTCCGGTGAAAAATGTAGAGAAAAATGAACATTTTCACAATTGAGGATTGGACTGTCCTTAAGCTGGCAGGTAAGGTGGGCTTTTGTAATTATTGCCAGTCCGCCTCCTGATCCTTGCGATCTATCCAGATGTTTAATTGTATAACCTGGAGGGAGGGCTTGGATTATATCTGGGTCAGATGCAGAATTAATCCATGTTTCCGTGAGGAACAGTACTTCAAGACCGAAGTTCTAAATTAGTAAGTTTATTTCGGTACTGTGTTTGGGGAGTGATCTACTGTTGAGTAGAGCCATTTTGATTGTCTGTGCTTTAGGGGTTGACTGCGAGGTGAGTTTGTATGCACAGTGTTTACATTTGTTATGCTGCTCTTCTGGAGAAATTGAGTGGAGACAGCGGTCAGGGGTGTTTGTTGCTAGTTTCCTAATAGTGTCTGACGAGTAGGTAATGGGGGCTATAACGGGAGGAACAGGTGTGCTGGGCTCTTGGCACGAACTGGCGCGGACGGGCGCAGACGGGCTTGCCTTTGGCACGCCTTCAGCGTGCTGGCGGCGCGCCCACAGCGCGCGTCCGCTGCGCGTCCGGTGAAGGCACATCCTTATGAGGGCAGTAGAGGGGGCGTGGCCTAAGGGCGGTGGGCATGGCCTCACTTCCCTGCAATATGGCGGCAAATAGTTAACAGGACCGCGGCAGCGTTTAGATCGGCTGCGCGGTATCAGAGCAGCTCTAAGGAGGGGCAAGTGCTCAAGGACAATGTGCAACAACAGGTGAATATTTTAAAAAACTACTCTTAAGTTCAGTGCTTTTTAAAAAGAAACGGTGATCGTACCTCCCGGCTTCTGCCTCAGGAGTGTTTGTGTCAGGCTACCTGACACAAACACTCCTGAGGCGGAAGCCGGGAGGTACGATCGCCGTTTCTTTTTAAAAAGCACTGAACTTAAGAGTTGTTTTTTCAAATATTCACCTGTTGTTGCACATTGTCCTTGAGCACTCCCCCCTCCTTAGAGCTGCACTTATGCAGCGCAGCCGATCTAAACGCTGCCGCGGTCCTGTTAACTATTTGCCGCCATATTGCAGGGAAGTGAGGCCACGCCCACCGCCCTTAGGCCACGCACCACCTGGAGACTATATAAGACGCGCTGAATAAACAAGCCGCATTAGCCTGACACAAACACTCCTGAGGCGGAAGCCGGGAGGTACGATCGCCGTTTCTTTTTAAAAAGCACTGAACTTAAGAGTTGTTTTTTTAAAATATTCACCTGTTGTTGCACATTGTCCTTGAGCACTCGCCCCTCCTTAGAGCTGCTCTGATACCGCACAGCCGATTTAAACGCTGCCGCGGTCCTGTTAACTATTTGCCGCCATATTGCAGGGAAGTGAGGCCACGCCCACCGCCCTTAGGCCACGCCCCCCTGGAGACTATATAAGACGCGCTGAATAAACAAGCCACATTAGCCTGACACAAACACTCCTGAGGCGGAAGCCGGGAGGTACGATCGCCGTTTCTTTTTAAAAAGCACTGAACTTAAGAGTTGATTTTTAAAATATTCACCTGTTGTTGCACATTGTCCTTGAGCACTCGCCCCTCCTTAGAGCTGCTCTGATACCGCGCAGCCGATCTAAACGCTGCCGCGGTCCTGTTAACTATTTGCCGCCATATTGCAGGGAAGTGAGGCCATGCCCACCGCCCTTAGGCCACGCCCCCCGGAGACTATATAAGACGCGCTGAATAAACAAGCCGCATTAGCCGGACACAAACACTCCTGAGGCGGAAGCCGGGAGGTACGATCTCCGTTTCTTTTTAAAAAGCACTGAACTTAAGAGTTGTTTTTTAAAATATTCACCTGTTGTTGCACATTGTCCTTGAGCACTCGCCCCTCCTTAGAGCTGCTCTTATACCGCGCAGCCGATCTAAACGCTGCCGTGGTCCTGTGAACTATTTGCCGCCATATTGCAGGGAAGTGAGGCCACGCCCACCACCCTTAGCCAACGCCCCCCCTGGAGACTATATAAGACGTGCTGAATAACAAGCCACATTAGCCTGACTATGGGGGTGCTCGCGTACGTGTACGCTATAGTAGTTCGGACCGTACACACACGTGTGTAGGGTCGGTCCGTTTCACTATGGCGTACGCATACGCCAGCACCACCATAGTGATAGGGACCCTACACACGCGTGTACGGTCCGTATCACTATGGCGTACGCATTTGCCAGCACTCCCATAGTGATGGGGACCGTACACACGCGTGTACGGTCCGTTGCAATGCATTTGGGGTGCCCTAGGGCTGTGTAACGCACCGTACCTGTGTTGTGACATAGGATTGACATAGGGGACACATGAGGGACAAGTATAGGGGCCTAAATGCATGCTGGTTGTCATGGAGACCGAGTTTCAGGTTTGAATTTTGCATCATGTGGCCAGCAGAAGTCGGTTGGAGACAATATACTTTGTTGCAATGTGGTTGTTGACATTATATCATGCTCAATTTTAAAACCATGCAAAGCCTGTCACTGGGGTAGTTTTAAAATGATTGGAGGACACGTAGGATGCAAATGTGACTGAGCCAATCACTCTGTACTCCTGTAAATGAAACAGGCCAGCAAGGAAGATATAAGGCAGCCAGGTCCCTAGAGGGAGCACTTGCCTGCACATCCTTTCATTCCACAACACTGCTGCTGCTTGTCATTCCTCTGGCACCATGTCCAGGTCTGTGGAGAGGGCCCAGCCATTCACCATGGAGGAGAATATGGCGTTGGTGGATGTGATCCTCCCACAGTACACCATGCTGTATGGTCGACCAGGGGAGCAGGTGAGTGCAGACTACACTAGCTTAAACTGTGCCCCTTTTTGTGACTGTGACTTCTGGCATTGTGTCCAGGTGTGACAGACATGCAGGGTTCTTCATAGTGGTTCCCAGGGGGGGAAGGGCTCACGTCTCCCATGCAGAGCATGCTGTAGTTCCTGTGTGCACAACGCACTAGCATGGTGCTTACTGTGACGATCACTGCAAGGTGCATGCCGCTTTCGGACTGCCTAATCATCCTGGAAATGTTGTTTCTACAGTCCTGATGTGAGTCTGTGCTCCCCCCAGGGTGACAGGTGCCAGGACCCACAGAAATGTGTCTGTTCAGTGTACCTGTGGTGAGAGTGTCCAAATGATGTGGCCGTCCCCTGGACATTGGTGTGTGTGTGTGAGTCCCCTGTCATGTGGGGGTGTGCATATGTGGAGTGTTGCACCCCAGCTGCATGTGGGATGGATACACCCTGCCCATCTGATGTGAGCAGGGAGCTGTGCTGGATGTCTGCCGTGCTGAGACAGCCCCACATCTGTGACACCCCCAGTCTAGTGGCACTTGTGCAGAGTGAGGTTTGTAGCGGCAGTTGCCAATGCCAGGTGATTGTTCAGTGCCTGTGTGTGTCTGTGTACTCTGCTGAGGTGGCGTAAGTGGGCTGGGGCATGTGACTGCTTAGGGGTACTGTTCAGATTCCTGTTGTAGCTTGGGATGCACAGTGTGAGCCTGCATCATTGATTGTGTTGCACCCCTCATGCCACCTGTGTACTTTCAATGGCATCTACTGCATTTGCCCATTCCCAGGAGGATGATGTCACTGTGACAAAGGTGAAATGAGTTGGCTGCATACTATGGCCAGTTCAAACATGCATAATTTGTAATATGTGTGTCTCTGTATCATTGATAAGGTGGATTGATGTACTGTCACTTTTGCATCCTCACAGGTAGGCGTCTGTGCCAAGGGAGAGATCTGGAAGCAAGCCGTCAGTGCAGTGAGGAGGATGGATGGTTGAAAGCGGCGCCTAGCCCAGGTGAGGAAACGCTGGCAGGACATCCGGTGCTGGACGCGGAGGATCACACGGGTCCTGCTGGTGGACTCACCTGTGAGCCACAAAAACCGTGGGCGCCGGCGTCTGACCCACATCCATAAGCGTGTGCTGGCGGTGGTCTTCCCCGACTTGGACAGGCGCTTACTGGAGAAGCAGCAGCAGGAAGGGGGTAGGTACATGTGTGTTTGTTGTGTGTGACCAGCTTTTGGAAGTGCACAGTTGCATGGATACACTGCCAGGGTTTAAATGTGCAGTGCATATCCTGTTCCCCAAAGTAAAGCGGTGCTGTTCTTCCTCCCTTCCCCTCCTTGCCATGTGTTCCCTGGTCTGTGTGTAGTCACTCTTGCACAAGGTCATCTAGGCTGGCAGTTACTCCAAGTGCCCAATGCTTGCAGCATCATGTGTGGGGGTGGTAACAGGTTTTTGCACGTTGCCTGTGCCCTGGCCAGTTCTGTCATTGTGGGGTCCATGTTAGTTGGCACTGATGCTGAGTCCCGACATGGGAGTGTGTGTTTCATGTGTACTGCCTTACTGCCTGCATGTCGAATGTTGTGCCCTCTGACATGATGTGCTTGAGTGTGAGATATGCATAGTGCAGGGATGGTGGCTTGTGTTGCAGTCATATCCATCCAGGGCCATGGAGTAGTGTGGCCACTACAGTCCCCTGTGGCACCTTTTCCTAGGTATCATGTGTGTCATCAGACAATGTGGACATTCTCTGTGTCTCCAGCATAGTTTGGGCCATGTGGCATAGTACCCTAGCCTCATTTGTATTCACGTATACTGTGCTACATGTGTCCACTGTACAGGGTGACCTAATGTAGCTGGTGCATACTCACAGGGGCCAGTGCCTGTGTGTCTTGGTACAACTATCTGATGATGGTTGTTTGTCAGTGATATATGTGGACAGGCGCACCAGGGGTAGTTTGTATGCGATCAGGATTAATTGCAGGCCATGTATTTTCATCCCAGACTAAGAGGTGTAAGTACTTCCTCTGTCTCAATCACATTGTCTCAGGTAGGGGGGGGTTGGTGCGGGCAAGGCCTACATGTCCAAACCTGATGTCTCCTTGCTCGGTCTGGCCAGTGTGTGATGTTTGTGTGGCCAAACAATCAAGGTGCAGTGCCCCAGTCATGTTGGCCATGGTTTTCAGTATTACCTTTGCAGCATGTCCCAAGAGTTGATAGACATGGTTCCTGCTCATCCCTTTCTTGGCTATGCTGTGTGTCGCTGATGCTGTGCTAGATTGTCCCCAGAGCCTGGCTCCTCTGTACAATTTGATATCAAGTTATTTGCTATTGTGTCATGCTCTCCATATTTTAACAGTGGCATGGTGGGTCAACAAACTGTGTGTTGCAGGGACTACATATGTACCTTGTATTGTAGATGTTACTCTTGTTGCTTTTCAGGCTATGCACTGTGACCTCTGTAGAGTTGACTCATGTGACATATGTATACAGGTGTCTGATTTCTCCTGGCTCTTCACCTTGCCCACAGCATCGTCGGGGGACTACGAGGGAGACACTGGCACGGACCGTGAGGAGGGAGCGAGCACCAGTGCCAGCAGTGCGGAGTTGGCTGGCACATCGAGTGGCACGGAGGCCGACGGGAGTGCAGCGGAGGACCTGTCCAGTCAAACCACCACCGACTATGACGCTGACGGGTCCGAGGCTGAGCTCTCCGAGGGGGCGGAGGCTGCTCCCACAGCTGACAGCAGCACTCCATCACTACCCGCCCCCTCCATTCCGATCACCGGCCTCCCACTTGCTTGTGTCCCTTCCCGCCGTGCTAGGTCACCACGTGTCTCCTTCTTGCCAGGCACCGCACCCCCTGCCCCTGTCTCCACTGCTGCCACCAATGCCGAGTCTGTGGACATCCTGCGGCAGTTGCAGGTTGGTCAGACTGCGATGCTTAATGTCCTCCATGGCCACAGCCGAGTGCTCACCCAGATGGAGGCATACATGGAGGGCATTTCAGCTGTGCAGTCTGACCAACGCAACTTGCTGAGGTCCATAGACTCAACACTGACTGCAGCAGTGGGTCTCCTGCAGCGCTACGTCCCCCCCACCCCTGCACCATCCACACCTCCCACTCCCATGCCTGTCCCAAGCACACCCAGACGTCCCCATGCACGCACCCCACCAGACACAGGCACCACACCACCAGGGAAGGCAAAGCACACACCTCCTGGCACGCACACACAGAGTGAAGTAGGCACACCCACTGGGTCGGGGGGAAACGGAAGACAAGCAGCCAGAGTGGGAGTCCACATTCCTCACGACCACCACCCTCCAAATCCACTCCCCCAGCTCTCCTGGCCAAGAGTCGGACACAGGGTCAGTCCTGCCCAGTGTTTCCATCAGCCCCAGTGTGGCACCACCCCGCAAGTGGTGGAGGCAGGATACCGGCAAGGGAGTTGAGTCCCCCCCCGTCCACACCCTCCACCAGTAGCGCTGCGACACATCCCTCCGACCCCCCCCCCCTCCTTGGGGCCTGTGGTTCCTTCGGGTGCAGGGGAGACGCTGGGCGACCTGGCAGTAGTGTGCAGCGCCGTGCTCGAATCCACCTTTGGCGCTGCCCCACCCACTGTGTTGGATTCGTCCGTCCCTGCACCCACAACACATACCCTTGCCCCTCCTGTCCCTGCGGTGCCTGGTCTTTCCCGCCCACATGATGCCCCCCCCGTGGATGACAAGGTAGTCTGAACTGTGCAGGCATGCTAGGGGACACGCATCCCAATGTGTCCCCCACCTGGATTAGAACTATGGACTGCCCTATGGACCTTGTGCATATGGAACTTTTCATACAATACATTTTTGTTCATTGCTGAATAAAGCTATTTTTTTTTCCTTAGCACACTACTGCTTTTCTGGCATTGCTGTTGGTGGTGCTGCTCCATGATTTGGGGTGGCGATAATGTGTTAGGTGTCTGGGATATGTTGTAGTGTGCTGGTCGTGGGGTGGACCCTGTTATCTTTGTGCCATCACACGGTATTTGCTATCAAACTTTGCTCATGTAAGCTGTAACTGCATGATGACATTGTCCCAAGGTGTGTACCTTCCTCTGTGGACCCTGACATCTTCCCTGCAGGGTGTTGTGAAGACATTTGTGCAGTGCTGTGTCTACATTTGCTGGGTGTGTGACGGACCCCTTCAACTTTGGCCATGCATGCAGGGCAAGGTCTCCACCTGCATCATTAGTGGCATCCTTGGGGGTCACTGTACTTGTGACTGGAGTATATTGACATGACTTCATGTGTACATGTTACCTTTTCCGCACTATGCATGTGTGTACCCCCAGCCTCGCACACATGTGTTTCGTGTTCTGCAGGGTCTTTGTGCACCTGACTGACAATTGTGGGCATTGTATCTGTGGGTACTCCACCCCTTTCTTTCCATGGGCACAGCTGGGAGGACTCTGCACCCACCCCTCCTATGTCTGGGCACTGCTGGGGGGACTCTGCACCCACCCCTCCTATGTCTGGGCACTGCTGGGGGGACTCTGCACCCACCCCTCCTATGTCTGGGCACTGCTGGGGGGAGTCTGCACCCACCCCTCCTATGTCTGGGCACTGCTGGGGGGACTCTGCACCCACCCCTCCTAGGTCTGGGCACTGCTGGGAGTGATAGGCACCCACCCCTCCTATGTCTGGGCACTGCTGGGAGGACTCTGCACCCACCCCTCCTGTGTCTGGGCACTGCTGGGGGGACTCTGCACCCACCCCTCCTATGTCTGGGCACTCCTGGGGGACTCTGCACCCACCCCTCATGTGTCTGGGCACTGCTGGGGGGACTCTGCACCCACCCCTCCTATGTCTGGGCACTGCTGGGGGGACTCTGCAGCCACCCCTCCTATGTCTGGGCACTGCTGGGAGTGATAGGCACCCACCCCTCCTGTGTCTGGGCACTGCTGGGGGGACTCTGCACCCACCCCTCCTATGTCTGGGCACTGCTGGGGGGACTCTGCAGTCTGCACCCACCCCTCCTGTGTCTGGGCACTGCTGGGGGGACTCTGCACCCACCCCTCCTATGTCTGGACACTGCTGGGGGGACTCTGCACACACCCCTCCTATGTCTGGGCACTGCTGGGGGGACTCTGCACCCACCCCTCCTGTGTCTGGGCACTGCTGGGGGGACTCTGCACCCACCCCTCCTGCGTCTGGGCACTGCTGGGAGTGATAGGCACACACCCCTCCTTTGTCTGGGCACTGCTGGGAGGACTCTGCACACACCCCTCCTGTGTCTGGGCACTGCTGGGAGGACTCTGCACCCACCCCTCCTGTGTCTGGGCACTGCTGGGGGGACTCTGCACCCACCCCTTCTATGTCTGGGCACTGCTGGGGAGACTCTGCACCCACCCCTCCTGTGTCTGGGCACTGCTGGGGGGACTCTGCACCCACCCCTCCTATGTCTGGGCACTGCTGGGAGTGATAGGCACCCACCCCTCCTGTGTCTGGGCACTGCTGGGGGGACTCTGCACCCACCCCTCCTATGTCTGGGCACTGCTGGGGGGACTCTGCACCCACCCCTCCTGTGTCTGGGCACTGCTGGGGGGACTCTGCACCCACCCATCCTGCGTCTGGGCACTGCTGGGAGTGATAGGCACACACCCCTCCTTTGTCTGGGCACTGCTGGGAGGACTCTGGACACACCCCTGCTTTGTCTGGGCACTGCTGGGGGGACTCTGCACCCGCCCCTCCTGCGTCTGGGCACTGCTGGGAGTGATAGGCACACACCCCTCCTGTGTCTGGGCACTGCTGGGAGTGATAGGCACACACCCCTCCTATGTCTGGGCACTGCTGGGAGGACTCTGCACACACCCCTCCTATGTCTGGGCAATGCTGGGGGGACTCTGCACCCACCCCTCCTATGTCTGGACACTGCTGGGGGGACTCTGCACCCACCCCTCCTATGTCTGGGCACTGCTGGGGGGACTCTGCACCCACCCCTCCTGTGTCTGGGCACTGCTGGGGGGACTCTGCACCCACCCCTCCTGCATCTGGGCACTGCTGGGAGTGATAGGCACACACCCCTCCTTTGTCTGGGCACTGCTGGGAGGACTCTGCACACACCCCTCCTGTGTCTGGGCACTGCTGGGAGGACTCTGCACCCACCCCTCCTTTGTCTGGGCACTGCTGGGGGGACTCTGCACCCACCCCTCCTATGTCTGGGCACTGCTGGTTGACTCTGCACCTACCCCTCCTGTGTCTGGGCACTGCTGGGGGGACTCTGCACCCACCCCTCCTATGTCTGGGCACTGCTGGGGGGACTCTGCACCCACCCCTCCTATGTCTGGGCACTGATGGGGGGACTCTGCACCCACCCCTCCTATGTCTGGGCACTGCTGGGAGTGATAGGCACCCACCCCTCCTGTGTCTGGGCACTGCTGGGGGGACTCTGCACCCACCCCTCCTATGTCTGGGCACTGCTGGAGGGACTCTGCACCCATCCCTCCTGCGTCTGGGCACTGCTGGGAGTGATAGGCACACACCCCTCCTGTGTCTGGGCACTGCTGGGATTGATAGGCACACACCCCTCCTATGTCTGGGCACTGCTGGGAGTGATAGGCACCCACCCCTCCTGTGTCCGGGCACTGCTGGGGGGACTCTGCACCCACCCCTCCTATATCTGGGCACTGCTGGAGGCAATCTGCACCCACCCCTCCTGTGTCTGGGCACTGCTGGGGGGACTCTGCACCCACCCCTCCTATGTCTGGGCACTGCTAGGAGTGATAGGCACACACCCCTCCTATGTCTGGGCACTGCTGGGAGTGATAGGCACACACCGCTTCTGTGTCTGGGCACTGCTGGGAGGACTCTGCACACACCCCTCCTGCGTCTGGGCACTGCTGGGAGGACTCTGCACACACCCCTCCTGTGTCTGGGCATGTACGGTCGGGACATACACGGGTGTGGGTACGCTCCATTCATACACGGGTGTGGGTGCGCTCCATTCATACACTGGTGTGGGTACACTCCGTACATACACTGGTGGGGTGTGGGTACGCTACATTCATACACGGGTGGGGGTACGCTCCATTCATACACGGGTGTGGGTGCTTTCCATTCAGACACGGGTGTGGGTACGCTCCGTACATACACTGGTGGGGTGTGGGTACGCTCCATTCATACACGGGTGTGGGTACGCGCTGTACATACACTGGTGGGGTGTGGGTACGCTACATTCATACACGGGTGGGGGTACGCTCCATTCATACGTGGGTGGGGGTATGCTCCGTACATTCCCGTACCCACGATTTACAGGCCTGGGTACGTACCGTACCCAGGCCTTAAGAGCGTGGGTACGAGTCGTACCTCGGCCACCACTATGTCACCCCAACAATGGCGGTACGGCCCGTACCCACGATCTAATGGCCTGGGTACTGGCCGTACCAGCATTGTTGGGGTGATGTAGTGGTACGTGTGGTACGACCCGTACCAACGCTCTGAGGGCCTGGGTACGGTGCAGACCCCCAATGGGGTGCCATAGGGGTACGCACCGTACCCAGCCCTTCAGAGCGTGGGTACGGGTCGTACCACGCGTACCCCTACATCACCCCAACAATGCTGGTACGGCCCGTACCCAGGCCTTTAGTACGTGGGTACTGGCCGCACCGCCATTGTTGGAGTGACGTAGTGGTGGGCGTGATACGGCCCGTACCCACGCTCTTAAGGCCTGGGTACGGTACGTACAGGTATTGTTGTGTTGCCGGTTCGCGTCAACATCCACTTCCGTTGTGGCGGGCGCTTGCGTTGCTGGACACGCCCCCACCCCATCGAGGTGACCAGGTCCTGCAGGTCAGGTATGTCCAGGGCATGTGTAATTTGTGACTTGTGTGGGGGTTATGTGTCCTGCCCCTGCCCCCCCTTTGCCCCTGGGTGTTATTCTGAGCTTCTGCGGCGTCTGCGTCTGTGCCTGTAGAGCAGGTGGACTGCTATGAGGGCTGGGATGACACGTAGGTTCGGGTCCATGGCTGTCCGTCGCGTACAGGTGCTCCTTGTGTGCGTCGTCCTGATTTCCCGGCAGTTTTTGGCAGCCGGAAAATATAATCCGTGCGGGGTGACGTCGGTGCGGATCGTACTTTCTGGTTCGTGAACCGCAGCCTGAATGCGTCCCGACGTCACGTCGGAGCATTCCCGGATCACATTCGTATGTATATTTTCGTCGGTCGGTGTTTTTTATAGGCCTGGGCGGTAAATTCCGTTCCGTTCGCGGAATTTGCGGAATTTGGGTAATTTCGCGTTCCGTGGAGAACGCGAAATTGCCCAAAAATCTGCATTCCGCGACTTCGCGAAATTTTTTGCTTGTTCGCGTTCTCAATATGCGTGTTCGCGAGATATTTCACCCCGAGCACGCAATCAGCGATCGCGAACAGGAAAAAAGTATCGCGAACAAGCAATTCCGCGTGTTCGCGGAATTTCTGCGTGTTTGCGGAGATTTTTTACCGTTTCGCGGAGATTTGCGTAACGCGGTTATGCAAATTCCGCCCACCCCTAGTTTTTTACGATTCGTACGGAAATGGTGTTTCTGTGGGAATCGTACTTGCATGTTTGTAATGTTTATTTCCCGGGTACGAGTCGGACGGAGAAAACGCTCCGACCGACGGTTCGTACCCGGTTTCTCCAGGATCCGAATCGGCACCTATGTGTACTTCTCTGAGACAAAGTGAGCATGAGTGACTGAGCGAAAAGTTTAGCACTGTTTCCACGATCCCTGATGGGACTGAGTTGTCATCGTCGATAGTTGCCAAGAACTATTCACTCCTTGGTAAGAGGGGTTTCTAGTGGCACTGTGGGCTAGCTGGTATACAGGCTAACATACCCGGTGGGGGTGTCTAGAATCAGTCTAGACACCAATCCTACAGTGTATGTTGTCTAAACGCACAGATCATATATAGGTTTATAGGAACTACATGACACTGGACTGTATCAATGAGCACCTTACATTGATAGCTTCCACATCCCTCAAATTCACAACCTCCCAAGGGCAGCCAGCAGGATGTATGATGGAACAACGCATTCCATTGTAATGCATGCCGTTATAACATGAATGTCTTTACCACACATGATCTTTACCACGCATATTTTTACAATGAATATGCCATTACTATACATGCCTTTACAATGAATTTTGTTATAAAAGCATGAATGTTAGAGGCATCTGCATGGTAAATGTTTTCCCTGATACCAGCCCTCTGCCCTAAAACTGACCCCCTGCACAACCTCCCAGCCCTTAAAGACGCCCTGAGCCCCAAAACCGGACCCCTATTGCAACCACTCCATGGCTCCCTGCCCTTAAAAAAATACTCTGCACCAATCCTAAAACTTGACCTCGGCAAACCCCTTCTGGCCCACAGCCCTTAAAAAATAAAACAGGCCCCAGCCCAGAGCCCTAAAACTGGACTCCTAGTGCAACCACCCCCTAGATCCATGCCCTTAAAAAATTACCCAGGCCCAGTCATAAAACTTGACTCCGGCACATCCCGTCCTGTCCCCCAGTCATTAAAAGAAAAAAAAGAAGCCCCAGTTCTGAGCCCTATGACCTGGCACTACCTCTCACCCCTTGCTCACTGGCCTAAAAAAAGTAAAACACCCCCAGCCCAGAGCCCTGAACACGGACTTGCCACTGCACCATCCCTGAAAACCCCCCATGCCCTTATGTGCAATTCCCCTTACCTCTGTGGGACCTGCCTTTTCTACAAGGCAGATGCGCAGTTTGTTGTTGTTTTTTTCCCTTAAGCAGAAGCTGGATATCTTCTTCTTCTTCAAGAACGCCAATAGCCTGTACCATGCTGGAGCCCTTACCACTGTTACCTCGCATATGCCCTTAACACCAGTACCACGCATATTCCCTTACTGTTCATTTGAGCATTGTGTAAGAATAAATAACATAACACATAACATATAATTACTTAGGCACAGACATAATTAATTGTTGAAGAAGTGGCCCAGATTCCGTGTAAGAGAAAAAAAAACACCTGCGTGTCTGCCTCGGAAGTAAGTGGGATTACACAGGAGGGCATGGGGCGGGGGAGGTTCAGGGCATGGGGCGGGGGGTGGGGGGGGGTTCAGGGATTGTGCCAAGGCAGGTCCGTGTTTAGGGCTGTGGATTGAAATTTTGTTTTGGGCATGGTTGTTTTTCCTATAGTTAGCGATTCTTTGAGGGTCTTTTTTGGTTTTCAGCTAGTGCCAAGATGCCTATGGGCATTCAAGCGCTCTATAAGAACAAATAAAATAACACATAACATATAATTACTTATGCACGGACAAAGGACAAACAGTATTGTCATTGTGCCATTACTTATACCTTTTATTCTCAACACTGTGACTGTATTGGGTGCAACCACTGTGACATAGGTAAAATATGTAAATATGTGTATACTAGTATGTTTTTTAATCCTATTTTATTTCTGTTCATTGTAATTGCACTAATAAGAAAATTGCAATGATTTTAAGCAGTGGTAAAAAAAAAGTTCTAGGGCTCTCGTCAGGAGGCAGCTTCGACCAGCCTATTTCCTCTGTTAGTGCTACCTAACACAGAACCAACAAACCCTACAAGTGGGGGGGAGGGGAAATGCGTATTAATGGCCAGAGCTGCCGACTTTGGACCTGGGAAACAAGGTTCGAGTTTCGGCGTTGGCTCAACATCCTGTAATTCTGTGCAAATCATTTAATATCCCTGTGCCCACCAAAAATGAATGTGCCCTTAACTGGTGCTCAAGCGCCGGTGTTGATGATTAAGTGCAGGTGCTGAGCACTGGAAACCACCGGCTCAAATTAAGCACTGATTTTAAATAATCGAGCACTGCTGGGGGGACTCTGCACCCACCCCTCCTATGTCTGGGCACTGCTGGGGGGACTCTGCACCCACCCCTCCTATGTCTGGGCACTGCTGGGAGTGATAGGCACCCACCCCTCCTGTGTCTGGGCACTGCTGGGGGGACTCTGCACCCACCCCTCCTATGTCTGGGCACTGCTGGGGGGACTCTGCACCCACCCCTCCTATGTCTGGGCACTGCTGGGGGGACTCTGCACCCACCCCTCCTATGTCTGGGCACTGCTGGGAGTGATAGGCACCCACCCCTCCTGTGTCTGGGCACTGCTGGGGGGACTCTGCACCCACCCCTCCTATGTCTGGGCACTGCTGGAGGGACTCTGCACCCATCCCTCCTGCGTCTGGGCACTGCTGGGAGTGATAGGCACACACCCCTCCTGTGTCTGGGCACTGCTGGGATTGATAGGCACACATCCCTCCTATGTCTGGGCACTGCTGGGAGTGATAGGCACCCACCCCTCCTGTGTCTGGGCACTGCTGGAGGGACTCTGCACCCACCCCTCCTATATCTGGGCACTGCTGGAGGCAATCTGCACCCACCCCTCCTGTGTCTGGGCACTGCTGGGGGGACTCTGCGCCCACCCCTCCTATGTCTGGGCAATGCTGGGAGTGATTGGCACACACCCCTCCTATGTCTGGACACTGCTGGGAGTGATAGGCACACACCGCTTCTGTGTCTGGGCACTGCTGGGAGGACTCTGCACACACCCCTCCTGCATCTGGGCACTGCTGGGAGGACTCTGCACACACCCCTCCTGTATCTGGGCATGTACGGTCGGGACATACACTGGTGTGGGTACGCTCCATTCATACATGGGTGTGGGTGCGCTCCATTCATACACTGGTGTGGGTACGCTCCGTACATATACTGGTGGGGTGTGGGTACGCTACATTCATACACGGGTGGGGGTACGCTCCATTCATACACGGGTGTGGGTGTGCTCCATTCATACACGGGTGTGGGTACGCTCCGTACATACACTGGTGGGGTGTGGGTACGCTCCATTCATACACGGGTGTGGGTACGCGCTGTACATACACTGGTGGGGTGTGGGTACGCTACATTCATACACGGGTGGGGGTACGCTCCATTCATACGTGGGTGGGGGTATGCTCCGTACATTCCCGTACCCACGATTTACAGGCCTGGGTACGTACCGTACCCAGGCCTTAAGAGCGTGGGTACGAGTCGTACCACGGCCACCACTATGTCACCCCAACAATGGCAGTACGGCCCGTACCCACGATCTAATGGCCTGGGTACTGGCCGTACCAGCATTGTTGGGGTGATGTAGTGGTACGCGTGGTACGACCCGTACCAACGCTCTGAGGGCCTGGGTACGGTGCAGACCCCCAATGGGGTGCCGTAGGGGTACGCACCGTACCCAGCCCTTCAGAGCGTGGGTACGGGTCGTACCACGCATACCCATACATCACCCCAACAATGCTGGTACGGCCCGTACCCAGGCCTTTAGTACGTGGGTACTGGCCGCACCGCCATTGTTGGAGTGACGTAGTAGTGGGCGTGATACGGCCCGTACCCACGCTCTTAAGGCCTGGGTACGGTACGTACAGGTATTGTTGTGTTGCCGGTTCGCGTCAACATCCACTTCCGTTGTGGCGGGCGCTTGCGTTGCTGGACACACCCCCACCCCCTCGAGGTGACCAGGTCCTGCAGGTCAGGTATGTCCAGGGCATGTGTAATTTGTGACTTGTGTGGGGGTTTTGTGTCCTGCCCCTGCCCCCCCTTTGCCCCTGGGTGTTATTCTGAGCTTCTGCGGCGTCTGCGTCTGTGCCTGTAGAGCAGGTGGACTGCTATGAGGGCTGGGATGACACGTAGGTTCGGGTCCATGGCTGTCCGTCGCGTACAGGTGCTCCTTGTGTGCGTCGTCCTGATTTCCCGGCAGTTTTTGGCAGCCGGAAAATATAATCCGTGCGGGGTGACGTCGGTGCGGATCGTACTTTCTGGTTCGTGAACCGCAGCCTGAATGCGTCCCGACGTCACGTCGGAGCATTCCCGGATCACATTCGTATGTATATTTTCGTCGGTCGGTGTTTAACGATTCGTACGGAAATGGTGTTTCTGTGGGAATCGTACTTGCATGTTTGTAATGTTTATTTCCCGGGTACGAGTCGGACGGAGAAAACGCTCCGACCGACGGTTCGTACCCGGTTTCTCCAGGATCCGAATCGGCACCTATGTGTACTTCTCTGAGACAAAGTGAGCATGAGTGACTGAGCGAAAAGTTTAGCACTGTTTCCACGATCCCTGATGGGACAGAGTTGTCATCGTCGACAGTTGCCAAGAACTATTCACTCCTTGGTAAGAGGGGTTTCTAGTGGCACTGTGGGCTAGCTGGTATACAGGCTAACATACCCGGTGGGGGTGTCTAGAATCAGTCTAGACACCAATCCTACAATGTATGTTGTCTAAACGCACAGATCATATATAGGTTTATAGGAACTACATGACACTGGACTGTATCAATGAGCACCTTACATTGATAGCTTCCACATCCCTCAAATTCACAACCTCCCAAGGGCAGCCAGCAGGATGTATGATGGAACAACGCATTCCATTGTAATGCATGCCGTTATAACATGAATGTCTTTACCACACATGATCTTTACCACGCATATTTTTACAATGAATATGCCATTACTATACATGCCTTTACAATGAATTTTGTTGTAAAAGCATGAATGTTAGAGGCATCTGCATGGTAAATGTTTTCCCTGATACCAGCCCTCTGCCCTAAAACTGACCCCCTGCACAACCTCCCAGCCCTTAAAGATGCCCTGAGCCCCAAAACCGGACCCCTATTGCAACCACTCCATGGCTCCCTGCCCTTAAAAAAATACTCTGCACCAATCCTAAAACTTGACCTCGGCAAACCCCTTCTGGCCCACAGCCCTTAAAAAATAAAACAGGCCCCAGCCCAGAGCCCTAAAACTGGACTCCTAGTGCAACCACCCCCTAGATCCATGCCCTTAAAAAATTACCCAGGCCCAGTCATAAAACTTGACTCCGGCACATCCCGTCCTGGCCCCCAGTCATTAAAAGAAAAAAAAGAAGCCCCAGTTCTGAGCCCTATGACCTGGCACTACCTCTCACCCCTTGCTCACTGGCCTAAAAAAAGTAAAACACCCCCAGCCCAGAGCCCTGAACACCGACTTGCCACTGCACCATCCCTGAAAAAACCCCATGCCCTTATGTGCAATTCCCCTTACCTCTGTGGGACCTGCCTTTTCTACAAGGCAGATGCGCAGTTTGTTATTTTTTCCCTTAAGCCGAAGCTGGATATCTTCTTCTTCTTCAACAACGCCAATAGCCTGTACCATGCTGGAGCCCTTACCACTGTTACCACACATATGCCCTTAACACCAGTACCACGCATATTCCCTTACTGTTCATTTGAGCATTGTGTAAGAATATATAACATAACACATAATATATAATTACTTAGGCACAGACATAATTAATTGTTGAAGAAGTGACCCAGATTCTGTGTAAGAGAAAAAAAAACACCTGCGTGTCTGCCTCGGAGGTAAGTGGGAATACACAGGAGGGCATGGGGCGGGGGAGGTTCAGGGCATGGGGCAGGGGGGGGGGGGGTTCAGGGATGGTGCCAAGGCAGGTCCGTGTTTACGTCTGTGGATTGGGATTTTGTTTTGGGCATGGTTGTTTTTCCATTAGTTAGCGATTCTTTGAGGGTCTTTTTTGGGTTTCAGCTAGTGCCAATATGCCTATGGGCATTCAAGCGCTCTATAAGAACAAATAAAATAACACATAACATATAATTACTTACGCACGGACAAAGGACAAACAGTATTGTCATTGTGCCATTACTTATACCTCTTATTCTCAACACTGTGACTGTATTGGGTACAACTCCTGTGACATAGGTAAAATATGTAAATATGTGAATACTAGTATGTTTTTTAATCCTATTTTATTTCTGTTCATTGTAATTGCACTAATAAGAAAATTGCAATGATTTTAAGCAGTGGTAAAAAAAAGTTCTGGGGCTCTCGTCAGGAGGCAGCTTCGACCAGCCTATTTCCTCTGTTAGTGCTACCTAACACAGAACCAATTAACCCTACAAGTGGGAGGTAGGGGTAATGCGTATTAATGGCCAGAGCTGCCGACTTTGGACCTGGGAAACAGGGTTCGAGTTTCGGCGTTGGCTCAACATCCTGTAATTCTGTGCGAATCACTTAATATCCCTGTGCCCACCCAAAATGAATGTGTCCTTAATTGGTGCTCAAGCGCCGGTGTTGATGATTAAGTGCAGGTGCTGAACACTGGAAACCACCGGCTCAAATTAAGCACTGATTTTAAATAATCGAGCAATAAAACTTTTCATTAATTCAAAAGCAGTTTTAAAGAAATACCTTCAAAACTCTTGTTTTGGTCCAGCAATGTGTAAACATCTACCTAGAACATTATTCCAAATAACCTCTTCGAACTTCATGTATGGTGATATGTTTTCATTGCATGCATACCTAATAGTTGTATCACCAGAAGGAACACACATTATGTACAACTGCACTTTATGCATACAATATTTAGCTAAAAGGGCATTGTGGTAACTGAGCACAAATACATTAAAGTTGCTACCCAGTTGTTAGTCCTCATAAAGGCTGTTGACAGACATTGAACTTGCTGTTGTTTTCTTGCTGCTCTTTTTGGTTGGTTTTTATGAAGGCACTGGGCACTGAATAGAGAATACACAGATTTGTTCCTTGCAATATTGGTTTCTTGGTGCAGAGGTGCCTCTAAAATGAATAATGGTGCAAATAAGAGTATGTGCTTGAGAAAGTTAAAATATGTGGAAATGATTAATAAGTTGTAGTGCAAACCTGGACAAGCACTCAGAATAAGTGATGTTGTAAATGTGGCTTTATTACATAATGGTACAAATCCAGCATGATACTCAAGATTTCTAGTGCAAATTTGAACAAGTATTTAAGATGCTAAATGAGTGATGGTGCAGGTCTGAGAATGCCATAACAGCAGTAATTCTTGACATACAGTAAGTGTTATTGAAAAATTATGTCCATACCAATTTCAATGATTGCACTGGCCTAATTTTGCCATAATGTTGGTAAAGCTTCATATATTTTGCAGACATTCTTGGCACAGCAGTGCACAGGTCGGCCGTAATGCTTGGACTAGCATAAAATGTGTAATACTTGCCATTTTCCATAACATTATAATTACTGCTATTTGAGACCAACACTTGTAAGATTGGTATAACCTGTGAGAATTTGGCCTGGTATATGCTGTCCACTAATTAAATTTGCCACCCTGTACCAGTCCACACGACCCTTATGATGTATGAGGTCAAAGATAACCTTTAGAAAGCTAGCCTTGTGGTAGCTGTGGAGAGCAGCCTTCAGGCTTAATCTTGAAGGAATGTAAAGCAGCTTGTTTTACCAGAAAATCACCTCCTGACTGACTAAATGAAGGAGAACCACACAGTAGTTATATAAAAATATGTATTGATTAATATAATACTCTCTACTATCCTCTACATGAGGATAGAACACAAAGCACACAATAGAAAATCAATAGAACAGTTGTAAGTAGCACAATACACAGTGGGCTCCAGGGTGAGACCAAACCATATACTAAAATAGTGGTATAACAATCACGACTTGACTAGACAGTGCCTAGTGCAAGTAGAATCGCTGGGACCCCAAGGAACCACCCAAGGTGATGATACAGGGAGCCGACGGAGGAAGGGTGCAGTGAGGAAACATGACCGCGCGCTCCATACACCTCTAGGGGAAAGTCGTGGTTGGAAAGTGAAGTTTAAGGACTCTTCTGGGAGCACTTTTAGCATACCATTTGGAAATTAAGAGGTTAGAGAGCCACCCGTGGATACCATAATACCCGAGTTACCTATCCCAGGGGAGCCGGGTGCGTAGGTCTGAAGTGGTATCAGAAACCTCTGTTGTTTTCAATGGAAAGCTGTGAAGAAGTACTGCAGCCGTGAAGGTGAAAAGGATCCGGTGACATCCAAGCCTGGATTCTAGAGGGAAGGAACCTGAAAGCAGAGGGAACAGAGTCTGGGTCACTTCAGAGTGACCTGGGGCTCAGTAGACAAATGCCCATGGATGTCAGGTGCTTCAGGTGTGAAGAAGGGACGCTTGACTCTGCAGCCACGAGGACCAGGAGACGTCGAGGACCACCAGGAGCCAGATGTGAGCTGTCTCATGAAGGATGACGAGTGCTGAGGGATCAGTGTCCAGCGCGAGCACCAACAATCCTTGGCAAAAGCAACCCACGCAGGAAGGTCAAACAGGTTATGGTGTAGACCAGCAAGGTCCAGGGAACTCACCAAACAATGGAGAGTCAGGGCATGTCTGGAGCAACCAGGAAAACCCATGACAAGCAAGATGACCCTCAGGAGGACCCACAGGCCAAATGACCAGGAGTCGCAAGGGGACCTCAAGCAAGATTGTAAAGCACCAGCCAACGGAGTACTCGGTGCGAAAAGGCCGGAGTTCTTTGGTGCAAATACTGCTCAGGGTCATGCCCACCAGGAGTCCAATGCACAATCCCAGGAATCGCCAACAAGCATATGCAAATGCAAATGGACGCAATGCACAGGGGTTTGGGTTATGCAGTCCCCACGAGGGATACTGGCCTCAAGCTTGGTGAGAGGCCAGATCGGCCTCAGCTACCTTCAGAAACCGACCTCCTGTGTTGCTAAAATGTTCGGAGTCCGCAGGAGCTCAGGAGCAGCAGACCGGTCAGTTGCCTGCAAATGCAGGGGAGTGACTTCTTCAATCCAAGAGAGATTCTTCAGTTGTCTTAAGTGCACCACAGGTCCTGCACAGAGCCTGTATGGAGCAAAGGCACAATTAGGCTTCATACGGAAAGTGAGACAAAGTCGATCCCAGTCGAGGTCCAGCGAAGTCCAAGGTGTCCAGACGGTCAAAGGTCAGTGGTTTCTTCTTGTAGAATCTTGTCCACATAAAATCTAATGTCTTACAGCCAGGTAAGCCCTTTTGTACCCATGGGAGAGGGTTGGACAGATTCAGGGGACCCTCCTAGAGGAGGGGCAGGACAGAGGGGTGGCTACACCCATGTCCTTTCTCCAGTTTTGCACCAGAGCAGGAGCCAATGGCTCCCAGAACTGGTTTGAGCTGGACTATGCGCAGGAACACCAAATGTGCCCCAGGTGCAGTCTTTCAGGCACTCTCCCAGCCCCAATACACTAAACCCTGTCTGGGAGGTGGTCACACCTCACTGTGACAGGATGCCTATTATGCTGCCTTCCTCTGCTCAAGCTTGGCTTAGCAGCAGAATGGCAGAAATGTGTCTCTGGCTGGCAGCATCCATTTTGTGCTGTTGGGTCGAGAAGGCTGGCACTGGATAGGCCAGTGACCCCAGTGACCCCACAAAGCTTGCTTCAGAAGGGTGGATTCATACCTCCCACACCAGTTGCTGGTGTGGAGGTATGATTCCAAGGTGTTTGATACCAAACAGGATATGTTTCTATGCAGCCGTTTTCGAAATGGCATTTACTGCGAGGTTATAATGCACCTCTACCTATATGTCCATCGGAGTCACAGACAACCCGAGAGAATGGTCTCCGAAGGCTGCTGAGGGGCTCTGCTCATGCAGGGGCACCCTCTCACATAAAACCCAGCACCCTGCCTTCAGGATTGTTAAGGCCTGCTATAGGGGTGACGTATAAGTTTTAAGTGTAGTGACCATTAGATATAGTGAACCTATATCTAATGTAAGTGGCGCAATCACCATCTTACACAGGCTGCAGTAGCAGACCTAGAGTTCCATTTTGCATGGCCTCTCAAGGGTGGCATAATACAAGCTTCAGCCCATGGAAGGCCTCTGTGGTACCTATGCCCTGGGTACATGGGTACCATATACTAGGGACTGATGAGGGTACCCTAGTATCCAATATGAAGTGTATCAAAGTATATGTGTGTCAATTTAAGGGAGAAAGCAGGTAGACTGGGGACCTAATTAGCAGGATCTCTCTCAGACTATTCAAAAACAGTAAGACATCAAGCAAAAAGTGGGGGTAACCAGAAGAAGCAGATCCTACTTTCCTACACAACCCCCAAACGAAAAGACATGAAACTAACCTTGACCAGTTGAGTCTTCATTTTTTAAGTGGAAATGACTGGAGAGTCCGTCTGCATTGCCATGGTTACTCCCAGGTCAATGTTCCACTGTAGAGTCCAAACCCTGTAGGGAAATGGACCATCTCAAAAGTTTGGGTTTCACCCTTCATCTGTTTAAGCCATAAGAGGGGCTTATGGTCTGTCTGAACAATGAAGTGAGTGCCAGACAAGTATGGCCTCAACGTCTTCAGAGCCCAAACCACTGCAAAGGCTTCCCTCTCAATAGCTGACCAACGTTTCTCTCTTCTGCTTATAAAAGCTACTGGCTGATCCTGACCCTCTTTATTCAGTTGTGATAACACAGCCCCTACCCCCAACACAAATGCATCAGTTTGAACAATGAATTGTTTGGAATAGTCAGGACTTTGCAGAATGGGAGCAGTGCACATGGCCTGCTTCAGGTCATCAAATGCCTTCTGATAGCTAACTGTCCACTGAACTTTCTTAGGCATTCTTTTAGAGGTCAGATCATTCAAAGGGGTCACTATGGATCCATATTCGTTGACAAACCTCCTGTAGTACCCAGTCAGGCCCAAGAAAACTCTGACCTGAGTCTGGGTAGTTAGAGCAACCCAGTCCATGATGGTATGGATTATGTTCTGCAATGGTTGAACCTGGCCTCTACCCACAAGGTGGCCCAGGTACACAACCTTACTCTACCCTATCTGGCACTTGGTGGCACTGATAGTGAGGCCTGCCTTTTGCAGGGCCTCCAGAACATTTATCATGGGGACCAGGTTATCCTCCCAGGTGGAACTAAAGACAGCAATGTCATCAATATAAGCTGCACTATAGTTTTCCAGGCCTGTGAGAACTTTATTCACCAACCTTTAAAATGTGACAGGTGCATTCTTCAAACCAAAAGGCATTGCAATAAATTGATAGTGCCCACCAGGGGTTGAGAATGCTGTTTTGTGCTTGGCATCCTCAGGTCCAATGTACTCAAAAACTTGGCTGAGGACAAAGTATCAATAAGTTGTCCTAGGAATAAGATGAACATCAGTCCTAGTGACTGCATGGAGCCCCCCTGTAATCTACACAAAACCTCATCTCTCTCTTACCACCCTGGGTGTGAGGTTTGGGTACCAGGACTACTGAACTACCCCAAGGGCTATCTAAGGGTTCAATTACTCCCAATTCCAGCATCTTTCGGACCTCAGTGCTGATGCAGTCCCTGACATGGTCAGGTTGCCTGTAAATCTTATTTTTAACAGGCAGACTTTCCCTGTGTCCACTTCATGGGTACACCAAGTGGTCTGACTAGGCGTCAGGGAAAACATATGTCTATACTGATTGAGGACCTTCCCGCAATCAGTCTGTTGCTGTTCAGCGAGGCTGCCTGCCAAGGCTACACCATCTTCTGAACCAGTATCAGGGTTCTGTGAGAGGACGTCAGGGAGTGGGTCACTCTCTTCTTCCTGTTGCTCATTAGTAGCCATGAGCAAGCCCATGTCTGCCCTGTCAACATATAGCTTGAGCCTGTTCACATGGAGCACCCTGTGGGGGATCCTGGGAGTTGCAAGGTACACCAGGTAGGTAACCTCTCCCTTCTGCTCAAGTATGGTATGGGGTCCACTCCACTTGTCCTGGAGAGCTGCTGGGGCCACAGGCTCCAACAAGCATACCTTCTGCCCTAGCTGGTACACAGTCAGAACAGCCTTTTGGTCATGCAAAGCTTTCTTTAATTCTTGGCTAGCCTCAAGGTTTTTGGATGACTTCTTCATGTATTCAGCCATCTGGGAGCGGAGACCAAGTACATAATCCACTATGCCTTGTTTAGGTGGTTTGAGAGGTAACTCCCATCCCTCCTTCACTAGACACAAGGGACTCCTAACTGGATGTCCAAACAGAAGTTCAAAAGGGCTGTAACCAACCCCCTTCTGAGGAACTTCTCCGAGGCAAAGAGATGGCAGGGCAACAGGACATCCCATTTTAGTCTAAGCTTTTCTGGGAGGCTCATGATCGTGCCCGTCAGGGTTTTGTTGAACCTTTCAACCAACCCATTGCATTGTGGGTGATAGGGTGTGGTGAATTTGTAATTCAATTCACACTCCTTCCACATAGCAGTTCTGTAACTTGACATGACGTTTGCACCTCTGTCATTTAAGATCTCAATAGGGAAACCCACTCTGGAAAAAATTCCCAGGAGGGCCCTGGCCACCACAGGAGCTTTGGTGGTTCTGTGGGGTATGGCTTCTGGGTACCTAGTGGCATGGTCCATCACCACTAGAATATATCTGTGCCCTGAGGCAGTTGGAGGATCCATGGGGCCAATTATGTCAATCCCAATTCTCCCAAAGGGATCCCCCACCACAGGAAGTGGTAATGGGGGGTGGTTTATTAGTACCACCTGCCTCACCACTGGCCTGACAGGTGGTACATGAGTGACAAAACTCCTTTGTGTCCTCTGACATGTGGGGCAAGTGAAGGTGAGGTACAAGCCTGTCCCAAGTCTTACTTGGGCCTAAGTGTCCTAAAGGGGTGTCATGTGTAAGTGTTAGTAGGAAACCCCTAAACCTCAGAGGTATGACCAACCTCCTGGTGGCACCAGGCTTGGGGTCTCTACCCTCTGAGTAAAGGAGTGCTTCATCCCAGTAGCCTCAGCAGCAGCTTGCTGTCTGAGGGGTGCAAGAGAGGGGCAGCTGTGGTGCTCCTGACTCAGATCTGCTCTGGAAGGGCCCCCTGTCCCCAAGAACTCAACCTGATCAGGTTCAAGTTCTTCTGAGACAGTTCCTTCACAGGGACTGGGATCATCTTTCTCAGGAGACTGATCCTCAATCCGAGTATGGGGGAAGACATTGCCTTACCCCTACTGCTCCTTCTCTTGGAAGGCACCTGGTCCATTTTTCCAGGATCCAGGGCCTGTTCAGTGGAAGACATTTTTGTCTGTGACCTGCTCACAGCAAACACATCTGCAGAGATGCCTAACATTGCTGCATGTGTCCTGAGTTCCAGTTCAGCCAAGGCTGCAGTTTACAAATAATTGCCCAACAAGCATTTCACAGGGAGGTCTGAGCTAACCACAACCTTCTTAGGGCCAGTTACCCCTCCCCAGCTGAACTTAACAACTGCCAAGGAATGGTCTGTCCTGACATTGCTGGTGTTGGTCACTTGGTACATTTCACCAAGTATGATCTGGTCGGGGCTCACAAGGTCCTTAGTCACCATTGTGACACTGGCTCCTGTGTCCCTGTATGCCATGGCCTCCTTACCCTTATTAAAGGCTGTTGTCTGTATTTGCCCAGATTACTGGGACTGAAAAATAGAGAGCCAATATCCATGCCTCCATCACGTACTAGAACAGCCTGAGCTGGAGTTCTGACTGGCCCTGAACTCATCTCAGACCCCAGGGTTAACCCTACTATACCCTTGTTTCCAGTACCACCACTTGGAGCTGAACTAGGGGGAACAGTTGCCTTAGGGGCAGTGGTGTTGGTAGGAGGATCCTTGGCTCTGGCACAATTGGCATCCCTGGGCCAATGTGTCTTTTCCTTACACAGGAAACACCAAGGCTTCTTCCTGCCTTTTTCCTTGTTAGATTGTGACCCACCCTCAGATGCAGGTTTTTGGGGCCCTGGAGAAGACTTCAGGTCTTTACCCTTCTCCCCATCCTTATCTGCAGGTTTAGCATCAGGCTACCTTCTTTCCCAATTCTTGGGGAGAAGTCAGATCAGTGTCAAACAGGTACTGATGCAACAACTGATTTTGGCAATTATTAAGGATCTGCTCCCTCATATTCAAATTGTACAATCCCTTGAAATCTTTCACTTTTCTGCCAAGCAACCAGCCTTCCAGAGCCCAAGTAGCACAATCTAGAAAGTCTACCCAGTCCTGAGTCTGTGTCTTCTGGGTGTCTCTGAACTTTATCTTGTATTGTTCAGTGGTTAAGCCTAACCCATCAATGAGAGCACTCTTTAGGACCAAATCGTCTTCTGTAATAGTGAGGAGCTTATCTCTACCTTTGGAAAGTCACAAGATAGCTGCCCACTGCTCTCGAAGGACCCTCTGTACTTTACAGGCCCTCTCCAAAGCAGTTATACATTTGTGGATGTCATCCTCACCCTGGTAGGGAGGGACTATCTTGCTCAGGTTCCTATAGTCATAAGTATACTCCTTAACCCTAGGGACACTGTTGGTGCCACCGTGGGTCTCTAGTCACAATTTCTTTCTAGCCTTCTGGAACTCTAGGGATTCCTTATCTAGTGCCAATTTCTCTTGCCTTAGCCTAACCTTGACTCTCTCAAGCTCTAGAAATTGGCAATCTCTGTTATAAGAGTTATCTCTCTTATGGGATATGGAGGTCCCTACAGAAGTTCCTTAATGGTTAGATTCTACAGAAGGAGATCTAGATCTCCTGGGTAAACTCTGTACTCTTCCTAGAGAAGTGAAGAGAGGGCCAGTGGGGCCTTCTCCACCACCTGCTGGAAGATCTAGGTTGTCCAGGTGGAAATCATTTTGATCCTCCTGGTCAGTGTTTGATTGTAGGTCAAAGAGGGTTTCATTTCCTGGCCTGTCCTGAATCCCTTCCCCAACCACTCTTTCTACCTCATCAGACCCTGGGGTTTCCTATGGTCATCTAAGAGTAACACCTCAATGAGACGTTGGGTGTTTGCATTTCTCCCTGTTTTCAACCTCCTAGACACACACATGGCTTTCAATTCCTAGAATGGAATGCCATTGTACCTAGACAGCAGAGTGCCACTGGCACCTTCTCTAGAAGACATACTAGTGTTGTTTGGTGTATGCACCTACCTAACCAAGTGGGAACTAAACTCTCTTAGGTTGGAGAAAGAGTGTGCTAGAGCCTTGACTTACCCAACCCCAGGTTCAATAGAACTTACTTATTCTAATCTTGAAGTATTATATGTGCTTAATACTTGGTTTTCAGTCAATCACTCAATGAGATTTATCTGGTAAAACAACTGCAAGCTTGAATTCAAACAGCTGCACACCAATGTGAGAAGGTGGCCTGGTATATGCTGTTCACTAATTAAAGTGGGCACCCAATACCAGTCCACATAACCCTTATGATGTATGAGGTCAAAGATAACCTTTAGAAAGGTATCCTAGTGGTAGCTGTGGAGAGCAGCCTTCAGGCTTAATCTTTAAGGAATGTAAAGCAGCTTGTTTTACCAGAAAATCATCACCTCCTGAATGACTAAATGAAGGAGAACCACACAGTAGTTATATAAAAATATGTATTTTTTAATATAACACTCTCTACTATCCTCTACATTAGGATAAACACACAATACAAGATCAATAGAACAGTTGTAAGTAGCAGAATGCACAGTGGGCTCCAGGGGGAGACCAAACCGTATACTAAAATAGTGGTATAACAATCACGACTTGAACAGACACAGTGCCTGGTGCACGTAGAATTGCTGGGACCCCAAGGAACCACCCAAGGCGATGACACAGGGAAACCACGGAGGACGGGTGCAGTGATGAAGCATGACAGGGTGCTCCATACAATTCTATGGGAAAGTCGCAGTTGGAAAGTTAAAGTTTAAGGACCCTTCTAGGAGGACTTTGAGCAAACCCTTTGGAACTTAAGAGGTTAGAGAGCCACCCCACTCATGGATACCGTAGTCCTTGAGTTACCTATCCCAGGGGAGCTGGGTGCATAGGTCTGACGTGGTGTCGGAAACCTCTGTTGTTTTCAATGGACGCCGGTGAAGAAGTACTGTTGGCGTGAAGGTGAAAAGGGTCCAGTGGAATCCAAGCCTGTATTCTATAAAGAAGGAACCTGAAAGCAGAGGAGACAGAGTCTGGGTCACTTCAGAGTGACCAGGGGATCAGTAGATGAATGCCCACCGATGTTGGGTGCTTCAGGTGCGAAGAAGGGATGCTTGACTCTGCATCCACGAGGACCAGGAGACATTCAGGACAACCAGGAGCCAGATGTGAGCTGTCTCACAAAGGATGTCAAGTGCTGAGGGGTCGGTGGTGTCCAGTGGGATCATCAACAAGCCTTGGCAAAAACAAACCACACAGGAAGGTAAAACAGGTCACCGGGTGGACTAGCAAGGTCCAGGGACTCACCAAACAATGAGGAGTCAGGGCACGTCTGGAGCAACTAGGAAAGCCAACGAGAAATCAAGATGACCCTCAGGAGGACCCACAGGCCGAATGAACAGGAGTTGCAGGGGGCCTTGGAGCAAGATTGCAAAGCATCAGCCCACGGAGCACTCGGTGCGAGGAGGCTGGAGTTCTTTGGTGCAAATACTGCTCTGGGTCAGGACTACCAATGCACAAGCTCGGGAATTGTCAACAAGTATATGCAATTGCAAATGGACACGGTGCACAGGGGTTTGGGTTATGCGGTCCCCACGAGGGATACTGGCCTCAAACTTGGTGAGAGGCCAGATCGACCTCAGCGACCTTCAGAAACCCACCTCCTGTGTTGCTGAAAGCTTCAGAGTCTGCAGGAACTCAGGAGCAGCAGACCGGTCAGTTGCGGTTAGGTGCCTGCAAATGCAAGGGAGTGACTCCTTCACTCCAAGGGAGATTCTTCAGTTGTCTTAAGTGCACCACAGGTCCTGCATGAAGCCTGTATGGAGCAAAGGCACAAACTAAGCTTCGGACGGAAAGGGGGACGAAGTCGAGCCCAGTTGAGGTCCAGCGAAGTCCAAGGTATCCAGACGGTCGCAGGTCAGTGGTTTCTTCTTGTTTAATCTTGTCCACATAAAATCTAAAGTATTATAGCCAGGAAAGCCCTTTTGTACTCACAGGAGAGGGTTGGACAGATTCAGGGGACCCTCCAACGGGCGGGGCAGGACGGATGGGTGGCTGCACCCATGTACTTTGTCCAATTTCACACCAGAGCAAGAGCCAATGGCTTCCCGAACTGGTTTGAGCTGGACTATGCAGAGGGACACCAAATGTGCCCCAGGTTCAGACTTTCAGGCACTCTCAGAATGCACCCACCCAGCCCCAATACACTAGACCCTGTCTGGGAGGGATCACTGACAAAATATCGCAGGTCAAAAAATCGACCTACAAAAATTTCGGAGCAAGAATATCGATGTCAAGAATATCGACATCCTATCTACAACATGGTAAGTACAAAAATATAGAAAAAAAATTATCGATGTCAAAAATATCGTTATTAAAAATATATTTTTTTTGTTAAAAAAATATGTCAAATAAACTAAATAATACTTATAAATAAAATAAACATAGTTAAACAAATGTATAATGTTTAAAATTAATAAGTAATATATATATTTTAATAAAACATTAATTAAACATATACATATAATATATAATATATATACTTATTTAATAATCACTTTTAACAATTATTTAATTAACTTATAAATTATTAAAAAATATTATAAATTACCAATACATCTATACAAATAAAACAATAACATAAATAACAATTAAATAATGATGTATAACAAATTAAAAAAATTAAATTTACTTTTAATATTTTTAAAATGTATTATATACTACATTAGCTAAAATAATACAAAAAATATTAAATAGCGGAGGGAATAAAACTACTTTTCCAACTCCAAAAAAGAACAACAGTAAGGAAAATGTTGGATAACGTAGGGCTTAAAATTACTATTCCCACTCCATGGAGTGCAACAGTAGGGAAAGGGTTGGATAGCATAGGGGTATAAATTACTATTCCTACTCCAGGGAGTGCAACAGTAAGGAAAGTGTTGGATAGCGTAGGGGTAAACATTACTATTCCCACTCCAAAGAGTTCAACAGTAGGGAAAGTGTTGGATAGCGTAGGGGTAAAAATTACTATTCCCACTCCAAAGAGTGCAACAGTAGGAAAAGTGTTGGATAGCGTAGGGGTATAAATTACTATTCCCACTCCAGGGAGTGCAACAGTAAGGAAAGTGTTGGATAGCGTAGGGGTAAAAATGACTATTCCCACTCCAAAGAGTGCAACAATAGGGAAAGTGATGGATAGCGTAGGGGTCAACATTACTATTTCAGCTCCAGAGAGTGCAACAGTAGGGAAAGTGTTGGATAGAGTAGGTGTACAAATTACTATTCCAAATCCAAAGAGTGCAACAGTAGGGAAAGTTTGGGATAACGTAGGGGTAAAAATTACTATTCCAAATCCAGAGAGTGCAACAGTAGGGAAAGAGTTGGATAGCGTAGGGGTAAAAATTACTATTCCCACTCCAGAGAGTGCAACAGTAGGGAAAGTGTTGGATAACGTAGGGGTGAAAATTACTATTCCCACTCCAGAGAGTGCAACAGTAGGGAAAGTGTTGGATAGCGTAAGAGTTAAAAATAACATACTTATAAATAAAATATTGTTTTTTAAATAATTGATGATTTAATTATTAAATGACTCTAAATTATTTACAAATACCATTAAATAATGATTAAAAACATAATTACCAAGGAATAATTAATTAACAATAAATTAATAATAAATACCAATAAAAAATAATGAATATATATTAATTACCAAATAATAACTATTGAACAATAAAATATTTTTCATAACAAAAAACATTAATTATTAGAAAGTAATTACCAATTAAAAAATATAGAACAATAAAATAATTTTTTATACCCAAAAACTACAATTATTAAACAACAATTACCAATTAATAATTACTTATTAATATATTAATTAAAAATACCAAGAAATATTATTTGATAATATTTAATTGCCAATTAATGGTTAATCAACAATGCATTAATTTCCTTTCCCCAAAAAATTATAATTTGGAATAATTACCAATGAATAATTAATGTCCAATAGATTAATTATCAATACCCAACAATAAATATAATAATTACTTAATTAGATTTCAATTACTTCCAACACTATTCCCCTATAAACACACAACACACTCCAATAATAAAATAATACACTTAACATAATTATTAATTAATCAATTAATAAAAATTATTTACCAATTAATATTTAATTAACAATAATATAATTATCAATACCAATACATGAAAATCAATTATTACTTAATTACAATTAAACTACTTCCCACCCTATTCCCCTATAAACCCACAACCAGCTACAGTACTAAAACACAAAATTGACTTAAAAAAACATTATTAACATATACAAATTGTATACATATATTTTAAAACCAGCAGAACACTTAAGAAAAAACATATAACATATACATACTAAATACATTATAAAATACATAACAATAATATAAATATCGATATTAGCAACGTCGATATTAGTAACATCGATATATTTGATATAGATATTACTAACTTCGATATTACTTACATCGATATAAAAAAAATCGAAATTACTTACCTTAGGGTCGATATTCTGTCCATTGATATTCTTAACATCGATATTCTGTCCCTTCAATATTATCAACTCGATATCAGTGTGGGTCGATATTTAATTTTCGATATTTTGACTGCCCACCGTCTGGGAGGAGGTCACACCCTCCTGTGAAAGGATGCCTATTGTGCTGCCTTCCTTTGCTTGAGCTTGGCTCAGCAGCAGGAGGGCATAAATGTGTTTCTGGCTGGCAGCATCCATTTTGTGCTGTCCGGGTCGAGAAGGCTGCCACTGGATAGACCAGTGACCCCACGAAGCTTGCCTCAGAAGGGTGGAATCATCCCTCCCACACCAGTTACTGTTGTGGAGGTATGATACCAAGGTGTTTGATACCAAACATGATATGTTTCTACACAGCAGTTTTCGAGATAGCATTTACCGCGAAGTTATAATGCACCTCTACCTATATGTCCGGCTGAGTCACAGAGAACCCAGGATAATGATCTCCGAAAGCTGCAGAGGGGCTCTGCTCATGCAGGGGCACCCTCTCACATGAAACCCAGCACCCTGCCGTCAGGATTGTTAAGGCCTGATTTAGGGGTGGCTTATAATTTTAAGTGTAGTGACCATTAGATATAGTGATCCTATATCTAAAGTAAGTGGTGCAAGCACCATCTTACACAGGCTGCAGTAGCAGACCAACAGTTCCATTTTGCATGGCCTCTCATTGGTGGCATAATACATGCTTCAGCCCATGGTAGGCCTCTGGGGTACCTATGCCCTGGGTACATGGGTACTATATACTAGTACTGATAGGGGTACCCCAGTATCCAATCTGGAGTGTACCAATGTACATGCATGTCAATTTAAGGGAGAAAACAGATAGACTGGGGTCCTGATTAGCAGGATCCCAGTCAGACTAGTCAAAAATAGTGAGACAACAAGCAAAACGTGGAGGTAACCATAAGAAGCAGATCCTACTTTCCAACATAACCTACCTGCAAAAGCACAAAAGGTGATTTGAGAAATGCTTGCAATTTGTTTAACCACTGGCAGTCGCTCAATGTAGCATTAAAATGCATTGTTCTTTTGCTCACCATGCCAACCTCAGTTTGGACCCAGCCATATACAAACTTGTATTGACCCTGCCTAAACTGCCAAGCCAGGTCCTCACCAAACTGACAAATAAGCAACCTAGGACTGGTTTCGCCCAAATAAGGGCTCATCAGTCAGGAATTGCTTGGTTCCAGTGGCATAGTGAACACAGGACCCACATTTTGTCATATCCTTGCCAGTTAGTGTGGTACACCAAAAGGCACAAAAGGTGATGGAAGGAATTCTTTGAATATGTCAAACATTGTGAAATCACTTGGGTTAGCATCCCAATCCATTAATCTTTTGCTCACCTTTCCACCTCAGTTTCGGCTAAGCCATATTCAAGGCAGGCTTTACCCTGCTTCTCATGAGATAAGTCCAACCCGAACTTCCTCAATGAGCTGGAACACAAGCAATCCAGGACCGGTTTCACCCTGATGAATGCTCATCAGTGAGTTATAGTCTGGTTCCAGTGGCACAGGGAGCAGCGGGCCCACTTTTGAGCATATCCTTCTCACTTAAGGTGGTACATCAAACACACTAAAGGTGATTGTTCCAGTGAAACAGTGAGCACCTGTCTGCCTCCATCAATGCACTCACTCATTAACTGAACAATGCCCTCACAAAGTAATCCAGTCATTCATCAATACAATCAGTTTTCATTGTAAACTTAGGCATGCACTCAGTTAGTTACTCATTCATTCATGCAGTCACTCAACCATCCAACCATTGACCATTGAACTGTTAAATAACACATTCAGTGACTCATCTATCCACACAATGGCACACACAAACTCATGAATCAATAAAGAAGAGCTACCCCCCATATAATAGCCAAATCAATTGTCTTTGCTACCCTTTTCCATTTGCTACTAGGATGCTAGTACTCTGCATTAACCTTTCCAGGGACAAGAGTAATCGTGAGCCTATGCTTTTCTTTAAACTCTTGATTTGAGTTCTATCTACATCTTGTCATTTGGGAATTGCTTTTAGCCTTTCACTACATGCTCTTAGAGCTTAGGCTTATCAACCTTACCCCTCCTCTCAGGACAATTTACATCTACACTGACTGGCACAAAGACCAAGTTGTGCACATGTTTAGGTATTAAGTCAAATTTGTCCTTTATCCACATTGCCTCATTTATAAATTTGGCAACAGATTCCATACATTTAGGGACATATTCCTCAAATGTCAATACCATAACCTCCATAACAAGGTAGGATATACATTTAGCTCTTCTCCTGGATAACTGGAAGATGAACAGTACACATGAAGTGAAGCTAAACCAACATCATTTGGACACAAACATCGTTTTTTTAGGTAGACCCACACACACCCTATTGGTGTCATGCTTCATCATCAGGTCTCATCCTGGTCCTTAAAAACCAGGATAAGTTCAACCATGTTCCAGGGAGCACTTAGGATAATTCTCCTGCTGGGGTCTCAAGATAAAAATACATTGAAACACCAAGGTGTTACTTTTATTTGTGGTGTTTCTGGTTTGATTAAAATAATATTAGGAGGAGTCTATGCAGAACATGGTCCTACATACTATGGGGCCGATTGCGATCTTGCCCGGAAAGCATTCCGTCCGATTCAGTTCCGGAAAGCATTCGGAATGACTCGGATCGGGGGAGTCCGACCAAGCGATTTTGATGCATCCGGGTGCTTCGGGTGCGATTCGGTCAGACTCTCGTTGACTTCAATAGGAGCCTGTGTTCCGAACGAGAACACAGGCTCCCATCGAATAAAGGGGTGCCTGGGAAAAATCGTGCATCCTGTGGCTGGCACCCCATGGTGCCTGTCACACTGTGCATGGTCTGAAAGGGGGGTCCCTTGGGTACCCCCACGGGAACGATTCAGAAGGCCCCAGATGAAGGGGGGGCCTGCTACAGGCCCCTAAAGACAGGTTCCAATAGCCATTAAATTTCAGGCATACCGAATCGGAACGGTTGTCCGAATCGGTCAGCGTTATCGCTAGCTCGGAAACCGTGTCCATGGAGCTGTACGAATCGGCTCCAAAAGGCTCGACCTGTCCGAATGTCTTTCGGAACTGATTCGGATAGCCCTGACGGTTTCCGGGCATCCTAATCAGTCTTTGGGAAATGTGTATGATTCAGTCGGAAACAAGGGCAAACCCAAATCCGATTCTGATCCCTTACGAAAGGCATCGTAATCGACCACTCTGGTGCCAATTACGATCCGGTAAAAAAATTCCCCGTGCGACTCGTATCCGGTCTTTTTACCGTACGAATCGTACGAGTGCCGTACGAACTGGCAATCACGATTCGCATGGTAAAAAGTCCATACAAACCGCATCGGGAATGATTTCCCACACGTCCTCGGGTCGGAAAATGTGTCCGACACGTCCTCGGACAATTTACCGTACAAATGTGAAAGGTGAAGTCCGACCGAGGAATCACGATCCATCCCGTGCGTCCGATCTTACAACCGTATGGAAAAAACACCGTCCGCACTGAACTCCCATAGCAACCATGGAGACATGTGCCCGCATACACGCCCAACACTCCCCCCCGCCCCAGTACGTCCGAGATGTACCCCCCGTGTATGTACACCCTCACCCGTGTATGTACACCCCAGTACGTTCGAGTCGAACCCCCACCCCTGTACGTGTCGTACGACCGTCTATGTACACCCCAGTACGTTCGAGTCGAACCCCCACCCCTGTACGTGTCCGACCCCCATGTATGTACACCCCAGTATGTTCGAGTCGAACCCCCACCCCTGTACGTGTCGTACCACCGTCTATGTACACCCCAGTACGTTCGAGTCGTACCCCCACCCCTGTACGTGTCGTACCACCGTCTATGTACACCCCAGTACGTTCGAGTCGAACCCCCACCCCTGTACGTGTCCGACCCCCATGTATGTACCCCCAGTATGTTCGAGTCAAACCCCCACCCCTGTACGTGTCGTACCACCGTCTATGTACACCCCAGTACGTTCGAGTCGAACCCCCACCCCTGTACGTGTCGTACCACCGTCTATGTACACCCCAGTACGTTCGAGTCGAACCCCCACCCCTGTACGTGTCCGACCCCCATGTATGTACACCCCAGTATGTTCGAGTCGAACCCCCACCCCTGTACGTGTCGTACCACCGTCTATGTACACCCCAGTACGTTCGAGTCGTACCCCCACCCCTGTACGTGTCGTACCAACGTCTATGTACACCCCAGTATGTTCGAGTCGAACCCCCACCCCTGTATGTGTCGTACCACCGTCAATGTACACCCCAGTACGTTCGAGTCGAACCCCCACCCCTGTACGTGTCGTACCACCGTCTATGTACACCCCAGTACGTTCGAGTCGAACCCCCACCCCTGTACGTGTCGTACCACTGTCTATGTACACCCCAGTACGTTCGAGTCGTACCCCCACCCCTGTACGTGTCGTACCAACGTCTATGTACACCCCAGTACGTTCGAGTCGAACCCCCACCCCTGTACATGTCGTACCACCGTCAATGTACACCCCAGTACGTTCGAGTCGAACCCCCACCCCTGTACGTGTCGTACCACCGTCTATGTACACCCCAGTACGTTCGAGTCGAACCCCCACCCCTGTACGTGTCGTACCACTGTCTATGTACACCCCAGTACGTTCGAGTCGAACCCCCACCCCTGTACGTGTCCGACCCCATGTATGTAAACCCCAGTACATTCGAGTCGAACCCCCACCCCTGTACGTGTCCGACCCCCATGTATGTACACCCCAGTACGTTCGAGTCGTACCCCCACCCCTGTACATATCGTACCACCGTCTATGTACACCCCAGTACGTTCGAGTCGAACCCCCACCCCTGTACGTGTCGTACCACCGTCGATGTACACCCCAGTACGTTCGAGTCAAACCCCCACCCCTGTACGTGTCGCACCACCGTCTATGTACACCCCAGTACGTACGAGTCGTACCCCCACCCCTGTACGTGTCGTACCACCGTCAATGTACACCCCAGTACGTTCGAGTCGAACCCCCACCCCTGTACGTGTCATACCACCGTCTATGTACACCCCAGTACGTTCGAGTCGTACCCCCACCCCTGTACGTGTCGTACCACCGTCTATGTACACCCCAGTACGTTCGAGTCGTACCCCCACCCTTGTACGTGTCGTACCACCGTCAATGTACACCCCAGTACGTTCGAGTCGAACCCCCACCCCTGTACGTGTCCGACCCCCATGTATGTACACCCCAGTACGTTCGAGTCGAACCCCCACCCCTGTACGTGACGTACCACCGTCAATGTACACCCCAGTACGTTCGAGTCGAACCCCCACCCCTGTACGTGTCCGACCCCCATGTATGTACACCCCAGTACGTTCGAGTCGAACCCCCACCCCTGTACGTGTCGTACCACCATCAATGTACACCCCAGTACGTTCGAGTCGAACCCCCACCCCTGTACGTGTCCGACCCCCATGTATGTACACCCCAGTACGTTCGAGTCGTACCCCCACCCCTGTACGTGTCGTACCACCGTCAATGTACACCCCAGTACGTTCGAGTCGAACCCCCACCCCTGTACGTGTCCGACCCCCATGTATGTACACCCCAGTACGTTCGAGTCGTACCCCCACCCCTGTACATGTCGTACCACCGTCAATGTACACCCCAGTACGTTCGAGTCATACCCCCACCCCTGTACGTGTCGTATCACCGTCTATGTACACCCCAATACGTTCCCGTCGCACCCCCAACACAACCTCCTAAGTACGGAGCGCACCCCAGGCCCCAACATCACAACCGCATGTACGAGTCGTACCAAGCCACACACAAGGACAGCACCGTACAACCAAATGGCCCATGTACACACCGTACACACGCTCAAAACGCACGTACACAACCAGGACAAAACAAAACAACACAAGAATACACTATACGAATGGCACAAAGCCACTAAACATGGCCAACAAACACTACAAAAACACCTTCACAGACCTGCAACTGCCAAAAACAAACAGAGGCCCAAAACACCACCACTCCTTATAACACACCCACCCAAACTTCAAACACAGCCACACCCACCAATGAACCAATAAAAAGGGCCCACACACACAAACCATGAGCCTTTGCAACAGACTCACTGCTGCCAGACACCACAGAACCATACTACAAGCTTCACCACACCTTACACTTGCACACCTTCACACAACCACCTTCACAAACACCCCCTCATCACATTCACACACACACACCTGCACAACCACACCCACACACCCACAACCATCCACACCCCCCCGCCACCATCCACACCCACACCCCTCACCATGCCCACTAACAAGAATCCAAAGTTCAGTAACCGAGAGTTGGAGGTCCTTGTTGATGAAATCCTCAGAGTCGAGCCACAGCTCTTTGGAACATTGGTCAGACAGACCAGCATTGCAGCAAAAACAGCCATGTGGCAGACCATCGTCGATGCTGTGAATGCTGTTGCGGACACCAGCAGGACCAGGCAGGAATGCCAAGCCAGGTGGTACGATCTGCGGAGGAGGGTCCGAGCCAAGATGCTAGAGGAACACAACCAGGCCAACGTCACTGGAGGAGGGCCCTCCCGCAGACCCGTACACTACCAGCCCTGGAAGGAGAGGGTGATGGCCATACAGCCGGTGGAGGCAGTCGAAGGATTAGGAGGACTCCGAGACCCGGGTGAGTACACAAACAACGCACCTCACATGGGGGGAACGTCATCCACAACCAAACTCACAAACAGGCACGCAACCACCCCAAGCTATCGCATGACTCACCCACACTCCATGAACACGCACATGCCACTGCCGCCACCATGCCCCATGCACCCAGCTGGACAATGTCAAGTCACAGGCAACAGCAGACACCAACACATGACACGGTAACCCGGATGGCGGGAGGGTGGGCCACAAAATTCACATAGTGCAACTCAGAAGCAGACAACAATGCCCACTGCCCATATGGCCCAGGTCACAGCCAGACAAACAGTGTGTCCCCACACAGGAAAGACTCGCCAGCAAATGGCGGACGCCTTGCATCAACACATGGGGGTGAAAGCACTGTTTTGCACATGACAGCAGCTAATGAACAGCCAACACTGTGAAAGAGTGGCAGCACACACAACCACAGCAGCAGCGCACACACAGACACTACACCCAATGGGTGCCTGGAGATCAGAAACAAACTCACAGCAACAAGCCAAGGGCCATTCAAAGGACTGGAAAAAGTGTGTGTCTAGGAAGCTGGGCTGAGGTGACAGAGGGTGACACACAGAGGGAGGGAGAGGGGGACAGAGAGGGAGGGAGAGGGGGACAGAGAGGGAGGGAGAGGGGGACAGAGAGGGAGAGGGAGGGAGAGGGGGACAGAGAGGGAGGGAGAGGGGGACAGAGAGGGAGGGAGAGGGGGACAGAGAGGGAGGGAGACACAGGGACACGGACAGAGGGTGGAGGCTGACACACGGAGGGAGGGAGAGGGGGACAGAGAGGGAGGGAGACACAGGGACACAGACAGAGGGAGGAGGCAGACACACGGAGGGAGGGAGAGGGGGACAGAGAGGGAGGGAGAGGGGGACAGAGAGGGAGGGAGAGGGGGACAGAGAGGGAGGGAGAGGGGGACAGAGAGGGAGGGAGACACAGGGACACGGACAGAGGGTGGAGGCTGACACACGGAGGGAGGGAGAGGGGGACAGAGAGGGAGGGAGACACAGGGACAAGGACAGAGGGAGGAGGCAGACACACGGAGGTAGGGAGAGGGGGACAGAGAGGGAGGGAGACACAGGGAGAGCAAATCAGCCGTGTGGTGTGTGGGAATGTCTGCTCGTCAGCAGGTAGACTGCGTGCATGTAGCCAAGGGTGGCCAGTGCCAGAACCCCCCCTCTTCCCCATGGCAAAACACAGGCCCATGTCACAACCTGTTCACGAGCACAACGACAGCTACCTGCATTATATAAGTGTGTGGATCCACTCCATGTGCACATGTACAGTGCTACACTGAAGGCGCCAATGCATGGCTCGCCACACCTGCCCACTCCACTGCTGACTGCAGTCACACTTGACGCAGCAAGTAAGACTGTGCCACACATATTTAAAGGGGCCAAAGTGGTGTCCAAGGGACACACCCATGTACAAGTGCACTGTGAGTGGAATGCAAGACAGATCCTAATTCCAAGAGGAAAAGTGCCAACTTTGAAACTGATGAAACATGGATGTTGCCTGGACCAAAATTAACATTGTCTCTCTCACACACAGGTCAACGTCGTGGTTCACCCCCCAACACTGGGGGGGAAGACTCACAGGACCCGGATCTGCGGGAGCCCGATCCCACCGGCAGCGACGACTCTCACCACTCTGTGGACGACCCCGACCGACCTGGCACCTCTGGTGTCCAACCACCTGCAGCACCTGCGTCAGGTACAACTGTGCCAACCACCACCCCCACTCCTGCCACATCCCAGGAGACACCCAGGATCCCTGCCCCACCACCACAATGCAGCCAGGCTGGCCAGGAGGGACACGGTGTCCCGGGCACCCAGGAGGAGGCAGGCGACAACGCCAATGCCACCCCTCAGGGGTCCCGGAGACCCGATGTACCCACAAGGGCAGGCCAGGTGCAAGTGGGCAGGGGTGGTGGGAGTGGAGGACGGCGGAGGCGCGAGCCTGACCAGTTGGCTGGGGAACCGGTATTTTCCCATGTCCGTAACATCCTGGACACATACCGGCAGGACACCACGGGCCTGGCCCAGGTTGTGTCTGTCCTCGAGGGGATCAAGACCCAGCAGGCCCAGCAACATGCGGAGCTACATGCCTGTCTACTGCAACACCAACGGAGGATGGAGGACGGACAGGCTGAGCTCGTGACGGCGTACACGGGAATTCACGATACACTCCGTCGGATGGCCGACAACATGGCCGACCCTCCCTGTGCCAGAAGGCGGAGAACATCACCACCCACAGGGAGGGAGCAAGAGGAGGAGGAGGAAACATCCGATGGAGCATCCCAGACGTCGTCACGGCCTGCTTCTGAGGGTCCCCGCAGGAGGGCGCGTCATCCACGGAAAAGACCGTGAGGGTCGGCGCAACATCACCATCTCCCAGGACACCTGGCCTGGCACCTGGCCCACTGGAGCAACAGCATCACAGCATCAAGAGACATTCTCTGCCACATGGCCCTGCTGGTCACTGTCTGACCAATGTTGACAAAGACTGTGGCATGGACTCTGAGGATTTCAAATGGCAAGGACACCAACTCCCCTACTGAACTTTGGATTCCAAACTCCCGGAAAGCCCCTCACTTTATCCCCCCCCCCCAAATAAAAATTCACACCATGAAGAGAAGATGGCTGCTGCTTGCATTATTACCTTACATGTGTGTTGTAAAGTCTAAACATGCCTGAGCTCTCTTTTGACTCCAACCATCCACACCCTGGGGCCTGAGTCTGGCACAGGACACACGGGTCACAGTGTATTAGTCAAGACAGACATGGAGCACCATACACACCCGTGATGGGCCCAACCAGCTGAGGGGGTGGCCGCACAACCGTGCTGACAGACACATTGAGTACAGCAACAGTCATGCGCAGAGGTCAGGGATCATGTCCAGGGTCCTGGGGGGCACCCAGGTATGTGTAGACAGGTGGCAGAACCATGTCCTGCAAGCTTGAGTCTGGTGGATGCAGAGAATGGGGGCCTGGCCAACGTTGGATGCATGGGGATGGCACATGTCACAATACCCACACAGTCATGGACATCATGCCCAATACACAGTCTCAGCCCACACACACAGCTTGCATCTTGCTACTCGACACATCGACACATAGCCACTATCAGGGAAAACCATGCCAGACATGCTGGATGCACCGTGGCAACACACCAGCATTGACGGAGAAGAGGCACCTTGGAGGCATAGGGACACCTTTATTAGTCATGTTTTCGGGATTGCAGAGGCAACTTGAAGTACACATGAACACATCTTGTGGAATAACATGTGGGTCCAGCACTGGCACCCCCCTTCTGCAGCACAAATGAGTGTTAGCCATGGAACTGGCACACAATTGTCGGCTAACAGCTAAACACCCACAGCTGCTCACGGAGAGACTGCCATACACCATTGATCCGCTGATGTGGAAGTCCCACACCATGTCAAGCCAATGCTAACCGTATGTGTCCGAGGGCAGTGTCACACACATTGATGCCATCATCACAATCCACTATCCCATCACTGATGACTGTCAACCAGGCAGACCATCTAGTCAGGTGTACACAGCTGCATGTCGTGTCCCATGGTGATGCTACATGGCTGCAGAGGAACCAAACATCGACAGGGGCAGTGTCCATACATCGTGAACAACTGCCACACCCAATACACCCCTGATGCATCCCTTACCCTATGGAGACTTCCAAACGTGTCCGTGCCTGTAACGCTGAGTCAGCCCACGATGACGTGTCCATGAGAAATAGCAGTGCCACAACAATGCAAGCAGCAGACGGCATGCGCAAGTACCTGGGGAAGAGAGACACACAAGAAGTCAGCCACAAAAAGCACAGCCACTTGCATGTGCATTTACTCGACACATGTATGGATGACAACATGCTAGGTCACAATTATGACTGGGGAAATACAACCATCACTGCCACCATCACTCCAGTGACACACCCACACACACCTCTGACTCACGTGCCATACATGCCGGTGGAGACACACATCACAACACATGCCACACGGGGACCAATGCGTGCACACTCAGACACTGGTACTCACCACTAAGCAAAGAAGTCGCGTATGAGCCGAGTCCGGATGTCCTCTTGCGGCTCCACATCCTCCACATCACTAGCCCCATTGCCAAGCCCTTCGTCCTCCACGGGTGGATGGTCCTCGTCATGTTGATCCAGGATGAGTGGCACAGCTCTCTCAACTGCCATGTTGTGTTGCATGCAGCAGACCATGAAGATTTTGCAGACCTTCGCAGGGGCATATGGGAGCGCGCCGCCGGTCTTGTGGAGGCACCGAAATCGGCTCTTCAGCAGGCCAAACGTCCTCTCTATCACTCGCCTTGTCCGGCCATGGGCGGTGTTGTAGCGGAGCTGGGCCGGCGTGATGGGGTTGCGGAGAGGTGTGAGCAGCCATTGCATGTTGGGATAGCCAGCGTCCCCTACATGGGAAGCACATGGACATCGTTAGAAGTGGTGAAGCGGTCGTGCTGGTAGGCTATGCAAAATACAGGACAGACAAACTGTACCCACCAACAACACATGCTCTTTCGTTGCGCAGCTGCATCATCATTTCAGGCATCCTGCTACGCCTCATGATGTAGGCATCGTGTGCTGATCCTGGAAAACGAGCACAGACATGTGAAATCACCATGTTGGACTGACACACCACAAGGGCATTGATGGAGTGGTAGTGCTTCCGATTGCGGTACGCCACCTCCCGTGCGTGTGGTGGTACCAAAGCTACATGTGTCCCATCTATGGACCCAATGACATGGGGCATCCCTCCCAGGGCATAGAATCCACGCTTGACCGCAGTCAACTGTTCAGGGGTTGGGAACTTGATGAAGTCATCCAGGTGAATCAACATGGCCTCTAAGAAATCATGCAGCACACGGCAGAACATGCTCTGGGACATGCCACCAACATGAGCTATGGTAAATTGAAAGGTACCCGTGGCAAGAAAATGTAGGGCAGCCATTACCTTCAGCTGGGGTGTCAGTGCCGTAGGATACCTGTGCTGCGGTTGCAGGTGTGGTGCCAGTCTCGCCGTCAACTCCAGAATCAACGGTTGGGGGAAGCGGTAGAGCCGGATGCTGTCATTCTCCCGCATGTCAGCCAAGTCCGGAATTGCTCGGGCAAGAGGCGGCGCTCTGCAGTAATTTGGAAGTGACAAGGAAGAGTGAGTGCACTACGACAACAATTCATATGTACTGAGCACATGTTAATCTGTCAATACACATATGCTACATAGGGAGTCAGGTATGTGCTACATGCCCAGGACACGTATGGATGCAAGGTGACACTCCTACCAAGACCCAGCCACACACGGAGATTGAGAACCTCCCCATGCCATGCCATGGGAATAGCTGTGTCCCAGTGCAAGTGAACAGCCAGACGCAAGACAGGAGTGACATACGCCCACACATCAGCAGAAGTAGGATGCCGATTGCAGAGACTGGTAGCGGAACACTAGAGCCACAGGTCACATGACATTCCACTAGGACAGCCCACACACCTTGCCATGAAGGTGCACATGTCATGACTCACCACACATTCATTGTGAGGATGCAGACATGTCCTTGTCACGCTACTCCGTGTCCCATGCATACATGTGCACCTCACATCCGATACCACATGTGGCATGGTGTGCGGAACAGTGTGCAATGTCAATCTACACACAGACACATGTTGGTTGCTGCAACGGCTGCAGCTTTTGAGGGTGCTCCAACATCAACCTGAAGGGAAGCCCCCACACATACATGACATAGTCACATTGTGCACCGTGGGTAGTGACAAGTCAGGTGTGGTAACCCCTGTACCGGGCATCAGGGGACACTTCCGTGTGTTGGTGTCCGTGCCATGCCAGTGACGCTCACCCCAAGTGTGCAGTACGACATGCACACATGTCAAAGGAGTCAAGGGCATGCCTGGCACACATTGCACCATCACACAGTACATCTGTAGACATCTCATCATACATCTGGTGCCTTCTCGACTCAGGAGTAATGTTCCACATCACAGGCCGTCACACCTGTGCCCCACACATGTAGTAATGCACAGACGATGCCTTGATGTCAATTAATGGACAAGTATGTCCATTCATGGACAAGTATGTCCATCCATGGACAAGTATGTCCATCCATGGACAAGTATGTCCGCCCTATCCCTACCTGTGTGCCGCCTGTCACCACTGTGATGTGTGAAAACCGCTGTACTGCTGCGAAGAGGGCCTGTGTACGTTCCCATATCACTATGGGAGTGCTGCCGTATGTGTACCCATCGTGATGGTGAGCGTACAGGCATGTGTACGGCCCGTACCACTACGAGTACGCATACGCAAGAACACCCATAGTGGTAGGGCCGTACGCACGCCTGTACGCTCCTTATCACTATGGGTCTCCTCGCGTATGCGTACTCGTAGTGGTACGGGCCGTACACACGCCTGTACGCTCCCTATCACTATGGGTGTCCTCGCGTATGCGTACTCGTAGTGGTACGGGCCGTACACATGCCTGTACGCTCCCTATCACTATGGGTGGCCTCGCGTATGCATACTCATAGTGGTACGGGCCGTACACACGCCTGTACGCTCACTATCACAACGTGTACGCATACGCGAGGCCACCCATAGTGATAGTGAGCGTACAGGCGTGTGTACGGCCCTTACCACTACGAGTACGCATACGCGAGGCCACCCATAGTGATAGTGAGCGTACAGGCGTGTGTACGGCCCGTACCACTACGAGTACGCATACGCGAGGCCACCCATAGTGATAGGGAGCGTACAGGCGTGTGTACGGCCCGTACCACTACGAGTACGCATACGCGAGGACACCCATAGTGATAGGGAGCGTACAGGCGTGTGTACGGCCCGTACCACTACGAGTACGCATACGCGAGGACACCCATAGTGATAGGGAGCGTACAGGCGTGTGTACGGCCCGTACCACTACGAGTACGCATACGCGAGGACACCCATAGTGATAGGGAGCGTACAGGCGTGTGTACGGCCCGTACCACTATGAGTACGCATACGCGAGGACACCCATAGTGATAGTGAACGTAGGCACGCGTGTACGGGCCGTTGCAATGCATTTGGGGTGCCCTAGGGCCCCGGAACGCACCGTACCTGTGTGTGAAGCTCCAAATTACATAGGGGACACATGAGGGACAAGTATTAAGGCCTACATGCATGCTGGTTGTCATGGAGACCAAGTTCAATTTTTGAATTTGTTCTGGAAGGTGCACAGCAGAAGCCAGTTGGAATTAATCTACTTTGTTGCAATGTGTTTGTGGGGCTGACATCATGCAGGAGAATGAAACCAATAGAGAACACACAGACTGCTAGGTTTGAAGGGATTGGAGGAAACATAGGATGCAAATGTGAGTGACCAATCACTCTGTACTCCTGTGCATGAGATGGGCCAGCAAGGCAGATATAAGGCAGCCAGGTCCCATGAGGGAGCACTTGCCTGCACATCTTTGTATTCCACGACCCAGCTGCTGCTACTGATTCCCTGGAACCATGTCAAGGGCTGTGGAGAGGTCACAGCCATTCACCCTGGATGAGAACATGGCTTTGGTGGATGTGATCCTCCCACGGTACCCCATGCTGTATGGGCGACCAGGTTATCAGGTGAGTTCAGTGTCCACTGGCACAGACTGTGTCCCTTATTAGTGACTGTGACTTCTGCCATTGTGTCCAGGTGTGACACACATGCTATGTACTGTAGGGGGGGTCCCAGGGGGGGGAATGCCTGATGTCTCCCAGCAGTGCCCTGAGACAGGAGGGGTGGGGGGCTATCACTCCCAGCAGTGCCCTGAGACAGGAGGGGTGGGTGCCTATCACTCCCAGCAGTGCCCTGAGACAGGAGGGGTGTGTGCAGAGTCCTCCCAGCAGTGCCCTGAGACAGGAGGTGTTGGGGCCTATCACTCCCAGCAGTGCCCTGAGACAGGAGGGGTGGGTGCCTATCACTCCAGGCAGTGCCCTGCGACAGGAGGGGTGTGTGCAGAGTCCTCCCAGCAGTGCCCTGAGACAGGAGGGGTGTGTGCAGAGTCCTCCCAGCAGTGCCCTGAGACAGGAGGGGTGTGTGCAGAGTCGTCCCAGCAGTGCCCTGAGACAGGAGGTGTTGGGGCCTATCACTCCCAGCAGTGTCCTGAGACAGGAGGGGTGGGTGCCTATCACTCCCAGCAGTGCCCTGAGACAGGAGGGGTGTGTGCAGAGTCCTCCCAGCAGTGCCCTGAGACAGGAGGGGTGTGTGCAGAGTCCTCCCAGCAGTGCCCTGAGACAGGAGGGGTGGGAGCCTATCACTCCCAGCAGTGCCCTGAGACAGGAGGGGTGGGGGCCTATCACTCCCAGCAGTGCCCTGAGACAGGAGGGGTGTGTGCAGAGTCCTCCCAGTAGTGCCCTGAGACAGGAGGGGTGGGGGCCTATCACTCCCAGCAGTGCCCTGAGACAGGAGGGGTGGGGGCCTATCACTCCCAGCAGTGCCCTGAGACAGGAGGTGATGGGGCCTATCACTCCCAGCAGTGCCCTGAGACAGGAGGGGTGGGTGCCTATCACTCCCAGCAGTGCCCTGAGACAGGAGGGGTGTGTGCAGAGTCCTCCCAGCAGTGCCCTGAGACAGGAGGGTTGTGTGCAGAGTCCTCCCAGCAGTGCCCTGAGACAGGAGGGGTGTGTGCAGAGTCCTCCCAGCAGTGCCCTGAGACAGGAGGTGTTGGGGCCTATCACTCCCAGCAGTGCCCTGAGACCGGAGGGGTGGGTGCCTATCACTCCCAGCAGTGCCCTGAGACAGGAGGGGTGTGTGCAGAGTCCTCCCAGCAGTGCCCTGAGACAGGAGGGGTGTGTGCAGAGTCCTCCCAGCAGTGCCCTGAGACAGGAGGGGTGTGTGCAGAGTCCTCCCAGCAGTGCCCTGAGACAGGAGGTGTTGGGGCCTATCACTCCCAGCAGTGCCCTGAGACAGGAGGGGTGGGTGCCTATCACTCCCAGCAGTGCCCTGAGACAGGAGGGGTGTGTGCAGAGTCCTCCCAGCAGTGCCCTGAGACAGGAGGGGTGTGTGCAGAGTCCTCCCAGCAGTGCCCTGAGACAGGAGGTGTTGGGGCCTATCACTCCCAGCAGTGCCCTGAGACAGGAGGGGTGGGTGCCTATCACTCCCAGCAGTGCCCTGAGACAGGAGGGGTGTGTGCAGAGTCCTCCCAGCAGTGCCCTGAGACAGGAGGGGTGGGGGCCTATCACTCCCAGCAGTGCCCTGAGACAGGAGGGGTGGGTGCCTATCACTCCCAGCAGTGCCCTGAGACAGGAGGGGTGTGTGCAGAGTCCTCCCAGCAGTGCCCTGAGACAGGAGAGGTGGGAGCCTATCACTCCCAGCAGTGCCCTGAGACAGGAGGGGTGGGGGCCTATCACTCCCAGCAGTGCCCTGAGACAGGAGGGGTGTGTGCAGAGTCCTCCCAGCAGTGCCCTGAGACAGGAGGGGTGGGGGCCTATCACTCCCAGCAGTGCCCTGAGACAGGAGGGGTGGGGGCCTATCACTCCCAGCAGTGCCCTGAGACAGGAGGTGATGGGGCCTATCACTCCCAGCAGTGCCCTGAGACAGGAGGGGTGGGTGCCTATCACTCCCAGCAGTGCCCTGAGACAGGAGGGGTGTGTGCAGAGTCCTCCCAGCAGTGCCCTGAGACAGGAGGGTTGTGTGCAGAGTCCTCCCAGCAGTGCCCTGAGACAGGAGGGGTGTGTGCAGAGTCCTCCCAGCAGTGCCCTGAGACAGGAGGTGTTGGGGCCTATCACTCCCAGCAGTGCCCTGAGACAGGAGGGGTGGGTGCCTATCACTCCCAGCAGTGCCCTGAGACAGGAGGGGTGTGTGCAGAGTCCTCCCAGCAGTGCCCTGAGACAGGAGGGGTGTGTGCAGAGTCCTCCCAGCAGTGCCCTGAGACAGGAGGGGTGTGTGCAGAGTCCTCCCAGCAGTGCCCTGAGACAGGAGGTGTTGGGGCCTATCACTCCCAGCAGTGCCCTGAGACAGGAGGGGTGGGTGCCTATCACTCCCAGCAGTGCCCTGAGACAGGAGGGGTGTGTGCAGAGTCCTCCCAGCAGTTCCCTGAGACAGGAGGGGTGTGTGCAGAGTCCTCCCAGCAGTGCCCTGAGACAGGAGGTGTTGGGGCCTATCACTCCCAGCAGTGCCCTGAGACAGGAGGGGTGGGTGCCTATCACTCCCAGCAGTGCCCTGAGACAGGAGGGGTGTGTGCAGAGTCCTCCCAGCAGTGCCCTGAGACAGGAGGGGTGGGGGCCTATCACTCCCAGCAGTGCCCTGAGACAGGAGGGGTGGGTGCCTATCACTCCCAGCAGTGCCCTGAGACAGGAGGGGTGTGTGCAGAGTCCTCCCAGCAGTGCCCTGAGACAGGAGGGGTGTGTGCAGAGTCCTCCCAGCAGTGCCCTGAGACAGGAGGGGTGGGTGCCTAACACTCCCAGCAGTGCCCTGAGACAGGAGGGGTGGGTGTGATGCACAGTGTGAGCCTGGATCATTGATTGTGTAGTTGCCCTCATTCCACCTGTGTCCTTTCAATGGCACGTACTGCTTTTGGCCTTCCCCCACAGGATCATGTCCCTATGACAAAGGTGCAATGCGTTGGATGCATACTATGCCTTGTTGTAAACAGCAAATGTGTTCTAATCTGTGTCCCCGTGACATGTGCAAGGTGTATTGATGTAGTGTCACTTGTTCATCCTCACAGGTAGACGCCTCTGCCAAGGAGCAGATATGGCTGGACGCCGTCAGCGCCGTGAGGAGTGCGGATGGTCGGAGGCGGCACCTGTCCCAGGTGAGGAAACGCTGGCAGGATATCCGGTGCTGGACGCGGAGGATCGCACGGCTCCTGCTGGGGGACTCACCTGAGAGCCACAAGAACCGCGGGTGCCGCCGTCTCTCCCACATCCAGAAACGTGTGCTGGCGGTGATCTTTCCTGACTTGGACAGGCGTCTACAGGACATGCAGCAGCCGGAAGGGGGTAGGTACATGTGTGTGTTTGTTGTGTTTCACCAGCATTTGTAAGTGCACTTTTCCATGGATATACTTCCAGGGTTTATGGTGCTGTGCAGATCCTGTTACCCACAGTGTTGCAGGCCTCTCCTGCCTCCCTTCCCCACCTTGCAATGTGTTCCCTGGTCTCTGTGTAGTCACTCCATCACAAAGTTATGTAGCCTGACACCTTCTCCAAGTGTACAATGCCTGCAGCATCATGTGTGGGGGTGGTATGTAACAGGTTTAGTGACCTTGCCTGTGCCCTGTCCAGTTCTGGACTTGTGGGTTCCATGTCAGTTGGCACTAATGCTGAATTCAGACATGGGAGTTAATCTTTTGAGTGCGAGGCCTTCCAGCAGGCATGTCCCATGTGGTGGCCTGTGACATGATGTGCATGAGTGTGCGTTACGCATAGTGCAGGGATGTTAGCGTGTGTTGCAGTCATTTCCATTCAGGAGCATGGAGTTGTGTGGCCACTACTGTTCCCAGGGGCATCTTTTCCTAGGTATCATGTGTGTAATCCGAGAATGTCGACAATCTCTGTGTCTACAGCATAGGTTGTGCTCTGTGCCATTGTCCCCTGGCACCATGTTTCTTGACGTGAGATGTATTACAAGTGTCCACTGTCCAGCCTGACCTGATTTTCCAAGTACATACTCACGGTGGCCATTGCCTGTGTGTCTTGTAGCAATCATCTGATGATGCCCATTTGTACATGATTCTTTGGACAGGCGCACCTTGGGTATTTGGTGTGCAATCTTGAATTATTGCATCCCATGTGTATTTCACCCAGACTAAGAGATGTAAGTGCTTCCTGTGTCTCCACAGATTTGTCTCATGTAGGGGGTGGGTGGGGCGGCCATGGCCTACATGTCAAGACCTGTCATCTCCTTGCTCGGACTGGCCAGTGTGTGATGTTTTTCTTGACATACACTCAAGGTGCAGCGTGCCAGTCAGGGTGGGCATGTTCTCAGTATTACCTATGCTGCATGTGCCTCTAGTTCCTGGATTTTGTCCCTGCTCATCCCAATTTCCTGCCACGCTGTGTGGTGCAGATGCAGTGCTGTATTGTCCCCAGGGCCTTGCTCCTCAGTCAGAATAGCATGTCATCTCATTTGCTATTGTGTCATGCTCTCCATAGTTTTTCCATGGCATGGTGGATCACACAACTGTGTCTTGCAGGGCCTACGTATGTACCTTGTTTTGTAGTTGTAACTCATCCTTTGTTTCAGGCTATGCACTGTAACCTACGTAGATTGTACTCATGTGACATATGTATACAGGTGTATGATTACTTTCTGTCTCTTCACCCTGCCCACAGCATCGTCGGGGGACACGGAGGGAGACATGGACACAGACGGCGCGGAGGGACCGAGCACCAGTGCCAGCGGTGACATCGGGGCTGGCACTTCGAGTGGGACTGAGGCGGAGGAGAGTGAACCCGGGGACCTGTCGACTGGCACAACAGAGTATGAAGCTGACGGGTCCGAGGATGATCTCTCCGAGTGGGCGGTGGCTGCACCACCATCTGACAGCAGCCCTACATCTGGCACCGCCCCCTCCATTGGCATCAGCCGCCTCCCACGTGCTTGTGTCCCTTCCCAACGTGCCCGGTCACCACATGTCTCCTTCCTGCCAGGCACCGCACCCCCTGCCCCTGTCTCCACTGCTGCCGCCAATGCTGAGTCTGTGGACATCCAGCAGCAGTTGCAGATTGGTCAGACTGCGATCCTTAATGTCCTCCATGGCCACAGCCAGGTCCTCAACAACATGGAGGCATACTTGGAGGGCATTCATTCATCGCAGGCTGACCAACGCAACTTGCTGAGGTCCATAGACTCCACACTGACTGCAGCAGTGGGTCTCCTGCAGCGCTACGTCCCACCCCCTACCCCTGCTCCTTCCACAATTCCCACTCCCATGCCTGTCCCACATACACCCAGACGTAAGCATGCACCCACCACAACAGACACAGGCACCACACCAGCAGGGAAGGTCCGCCGCACACCTCCTGACACGCACACACAGAGTGCAGTAGGCACACCCACTGGGTCGGGGGGCAAACGTGTGACACGCAGCCAGAGTGGGAGTCCGCATTCCACCCAATCCACTCCCTCCAAATCCCCTCCCCTCAGCTCTCCTGGCCACATCTCCCCCAAAGACTCCTTCATGGCCGCTCTGTCCCTGAACCCCACAGTGACACCACCCCGCAAGCGGTCAAGGAGGTCCCCGGTCAGGGTGCTTGAGTCCCCCCCCTGTCCACACCCTCCCCCAGTGGCGCTGCGACCCATCCCTCTGACCCCCCCCCCCTCCTTGGGGCCTGTGGTTCCTTCGGGTGCAGGGGAGTCCCTGGAGGACCTTGCTAAGGTGTGCAGCGAGATCCTGGCCTCCGCCTTTGGCCCTGCCCCACCCCCTGTGGTGGAGTCCTCCATCCCTGCACCCACGACGCCTACCCTTCACCCTCCTGTCCCTGCGGTGCCTGTTTCTTCCCCCCCACATGATGCCCTGACCCCTGTGGAAGACAACGGATTGTAACTGTGCAGGCAAGCTAGGGGACACGCATCCCACTGTGTCCCCCATCCAGCTGGGACTCCTGGACTGCCCTATGGCCTTGGTTAATATTGGACTTACGTCATACTCGTTTTTTGCTCATGCTGAATAAAGCTATTTATTTTTTGCCCTTGGAACACTCCTGCATTGCTGGCATTGCTGTTGGTGGGGCTGCTACATGGTTGTGGGTGTTGGTCATGTGTTGGGTGTGTGGGTAATGTAGTAGTGTGCTGCTCATAGGGGGGACCCTCGGATCTGTGTGCCATCACACGGTGTTAGCTACCTTTCTCTATTCATGTAAGCAGTTGCTGCATGTTGCAATTGTCCCAAGGTGTATTCCTTCCTCTGTGTACCCTGACTTCTTCCCTGCAGGGTGTCCCCTGACTTTAGCACAGAGCTGTGTGTCCATTAGCTGGGTGTGTGACGTAGTCCTTCACCTTTGCACATGCATGCTGAGCGATGTCTCCACCTGCATCATTCGTGGCATCCTTGGTAGTCATTGTACTTGTGTATGTGGCCTATTGACATGACTTCATGTGTACATGTTTTCTTTTCTGCGCTATGCATGCGTATACTCCCAGCCTCGCACACATGTGGTACATGTACTGCAGGGTCTTTGTGCACCTGACTGACATTTGTGGGCATGGTATCTGTGACTACTCCACCCTTTGCGTTCCATGGGCACTGCTGGGAGTGATGGGCACCCACCCCTCCTGTCTCAGGGCACTGCTGGGAGGACTCTGCACACACCCCTCCTGCGTCTGGGCACTGCTGGGAGGACTCTGCACCCACCCCTCCTGTCTCAGGGCACTGCTGGGAGTGATGGGCACCCACCCCTCCTGTCTCCGGGCACTGCTGGGAGTGATAGGCCCCAACACCTCCTGTCTCAGGGCACTGCTGGGAGTGATAGGCCCCCACCCCTCCTGTCTCAGGGCACTGCTGGGAGTGATAGGCCCCCACCCCTCCTGTCTCAGGGCACTGCTGGGAGGGATAGGCCCCCACCCCTCCTGTCTCAGGGCACTGCTGGGAGTGATAGGCCCCCACCCCTCCTGTCTCAGGGAACTGCTGGGAGGACTCTGCACACACCCCTCCTGTCTCAGGGCACTGCTGGGAGGACTCTGCACCCACCTCTCCAATTTCACAATATGTACGCTCATGACATACACGGATGTGGGTACGCTCCATGCATTCGAGGTGGGGGTACGTGTCGTACTTACACTGTTGGGGTGGGGCTACGCTCCATGCATTCGAGGTGAGGGTACGTGTCTTACTTACACTGTTGGGGTGGGGGTACGCTCCATACGTACGCGGGTGTGGGTACGGGTCGTACTTACACTGTTGGGGTGGGGGTACGCTCCATACGTACGCGGGTGTGGGTACGGGTCGTACTTACACTGTTGGGGTGGGGGTACGCTCCATACGTACGCGGGTGTGGGTACGGGTCGTACTTACACTGTTGGGGTGGGGGTACGCTCCATACGTACGCGGGTGGGGGTACGGGTCGTACTTACACTGTTGGGGTGGGGGTACGCTCCATACGTACGCGGGTGTGGGTACGAGTCGTACTTACACTGTTGGGGTGGGGGTATGCTCCATACGTCCGCGGGTGGGGGTACGGGTCGTTCTTACACTGTTGGGGTGGGGGTACGCTCCATACGTACGCGGGTGGGGGTACGAGTCGTACTTACATTGTTGGGGTGGGGGTACGCTCCATACGTACGCGGGTGTGGGTACGGGTCGTACTTACGCTGTTGGGGTGGGGGTACGCTCCATACGTACGCAGGTGTGGGTACGGGTCGTACTTACACTGTTGGGGGGGGGTACGCTCCATACGTACGCGGGTGTGGGTACGGGTCGTACTAACACTGTTGGGGTGGGGGTAGGCTCCATACGTACGCAGGTGGGGGTACGGGTCGTACTTACACTGTTGGGGTGGGGGTACGCTCCATACGTACGCGGGTGGGGGTACGAGTCGTACTTACACTGTTGGGGTGGGGGTACGCTCCATACGTACGCGGGTGTGGGTACGGGTCGTACTTACACTGTTGGGGTGGGGGTACGCTCCATGCATACGTGGTGGGGGTAGGGTCCGTACATATCCGTCCCCACGCTATGTGATGCTTGTGCGGGCCATACCCAGGCCTTTGCCACGTGGGTACGAGCCGTCCCGCCATTGTTGGGGTGACGTGGGTGTGGGCGTGGTACGACTCGTACCCACGCTCTTCAGGCGTGGGTACGGGACATACCGGTCTGGTTGTGTTGCCGGTTCGCGTCGTGACGGACTTCCGTTGTGGCGGTCGCTGGCTTAGCTGAACACGCCCCCACCCCCTCGTAGTGACCAGGGCATGGGATTCAGGTATGTCCTGGGCATGTGTGCTGTGTGACTTTGGTGGGGGGTTTGTGGCCTGCCCTGGTCCTGCCACCCCCACCCCACCCCACTTTCCCCCCTCCCTTAGTTGTTCTGACCTTCTGCGGCGTCTGCGTGGGAACCTGTAGAGGAGGTCGACTGCTATGAGGGCCGGGATGACACGTAGGTTCGGGTCCATGTCTGTCCGTCGCGTACGGGTCCTCCTTGTTCGTGTCGTCCTGTCTGTCCGTCGCGTACTGGTCCTCCTTGATCGCGTCGTCCTGTCTGTCCGTCGCGTACTGGTACTCCTTGTTCGCATCGTTCTGTCACGTACTGGTCCTCCTTGTTCGCGTCGTCCTGTCTGTCCGTCGCGTACTGGTGGTCCTTGTTCGCGTCGTCCTGATTTCCCGGCAGTTTTTGGCAGCCGGAAAATATTCACCGTGCGGGATGACGTTGGTGCGAATCGTAATTCCTGGTTCGTGAATGGCAGGCTGCGAGCGTCCTGACGTCAGGTCGGCGCTTTCCCGGATCGAATTTGTAGGTTTATTTTGTTCGGTTGGGGTTTTTTACGATTCGTACGGAAATGGTGTTCCCGTGCGAATCGTAATTCCATGTTTGTAAATTTTGACGACCGGGTACGCGTCGGACGGAGAATATGCTCCGTCCGACGGTTCGTACCCGGTTTTTGCCGGATCGTAATCGGCATCTCAGTGTAAAAGTCAACATGTTTCAATCTCAAGTCAAGGTGGTCATTGGATCGATGGCTATTGTAAGACCCAGAATCCCTGGTTGGATGAGGTAGGTACCTTAGGCCAAATAGGGAGCCTCGTTTCCCCGTCAGGGAAAGGAAGGACACCTTCTCAGATAGCCCCCGCTCACTCCCTTGGTAGCTTGGCATGTACAGCCAGGCTTATCTTCAAGGCAATTGTGTAAAGTATTTGCAACCACGCTCACAGCAACCCAATGATGACACCACAAATGGACTCCACACGAGTTTCATAAAAACAAGTATAAATTTATCTAAAAAGATATACGATAATACCACACGATATAAATCCAACATATGCGTATTTGTAATATTCCTCCTGGCCGGTTGTTGGGCCAGCCAGCCCTTGTAAGTTCTGGGGATATTAATGTGCAGTTCTAAACGTTCCACTGTAGTCCTAATACAATGTTATGCAGTTCGTAATGCTAGAATAAGGCACTTTGCAATGTAAAAATAATGCAATGCGTAACGCAACAATCAGGCACTTTCAATGTAAGAATAATGCAATGAATAACGCAACAATTAGGTATTTCGTTATGTAGAAATAATGCCATGCGCATTGCACTAATTAGGTAGTTTGTTATGTAGGAATAATGCAATGAGTAATACGCTAATCAGGTTGTTCGTTAGGCAGAAACAATGCAATGCGTCATACGACAATTAGGTAGTTCGTTATGCAGAAATAATGCCATGCGTAATACACTAATCAGGTAGTTTGTTATGCAGGAATAATACAATGCGTAATACACTAATCAGGTAGTTCGTTATGCAGAAATTATGCAATGTGTAATACTACAATCAGGTACTTCGTTATGCAGAAATAATGCAATGCGTAATACACTCCAGCACCGATCACGGTGCCTTAGGCGGTCTCTCCGCTACTCCTGCTGACTCGCAGTTAGCGTCTGTCAACAGTTGTCCCCCCAACATGGATATGGTGTAAAAAAAAGGGCAGCTCCACACTCCGGCCCCGGTACTGCCTCTTCTTTTGCAAGTCCCGGCCGCGATACGAGCCTAAGCAGAGGCTCACACTACCAGAATGAGAGAGGCTGAGAGCGTCTCCCTCTGAGCTCGCACCCCGCCCCAGGTGTTGACACACGTTACCTGGGGGTGCGACCTCACTCTCCTCTCCTCTACTAGCGTCTTGGGCCTCCGATGCAATCTTTGTGAATTCTGGGGAGTGGGACTCGGGCCCTCCCTCGACGAGGTTGGCTCGAGGTCCCGCTCTGGCAACAGCGGGCTCTGGCCAGCAGCTTAGCTCTTCCAGGGCTTCCGGTCTGGGCCGCTACTGCTACGAAGATCTCAGGCTGCCACAGGGCACATGCACACATCATCGCTGAGACTTACATGAGCTTCGGGTGTACGAACACAAGGCACTCCTCACGAAGGTCTCAGGCTGCACGAATCACACTCACACACCGTTGCTAAGACTCACTTGAACTCCGGGTGCATGATAACAAGGCAATCCTCACGAAGGTCTCAGGCTGCAAAAAGCACACGCACATAGCGTCACTGAGACTCACTTGGACTCCGGTGCCCACGATCACAGGACAATCTTCATGAAGGGTTCAGGCTGCAAAAAGCACATGCACACAGCATCGCTGAGACTCGCTTGGACTCCAAGTGCCCACGATCACAGGGCACTCCTCACGCGGGTCTCAGGCTGCACAAAGCACACGGGCACAGCATCGCTGAGACTCTCCTGGAAACGTTTGTGTTCCTGAGTTTCTGCAACAGGGAGCCAGCTCACCTCGGCCCTTGGGGATAAGTTACTTCAGGACACAGCACAGCAAAGTCCTTTAAAGCAGTGGGACACAGCACACAGCAAAGTCCCTTTAGCCTCTCCTTGGTTAAAACAGCAAGCTGCAGGGCAGCCCCAGAACACACAGCAAGGGTCAGTCCTTTCCTTCTGTCTCTTCAGTTGTTTCTTCCTTGGCAAAGGTTCCTCTTGACCACGAAGTAGCTTCAGTCTTTTTCAATCTTGATCAATCCATTTCTCCAAAGTTCAGGGACTTTAGCTCTCATAGTTATACCCTGTTAGAAATGGGGGTCTCCAGTTGGCAATGGCGGGCGCCAATGTCCAAATAGGGACCCTTCTTCCTAAGTAAGGATAAGCGGGCTACCCCCTTTGAAAACCCCTGCTTAACCCTGTGGTAACGTAGCACGAGCAGTTAGGCCTATCTCAGAGGCACTGTGTGAAGCATTTATGACCATGTACAATAAGGCAGCAATGGCACAACAAAAGGACATAACTCAGGTGGGTATAGAAAATGAGTATCTTTATCTAACAGTTCAACTCGAACTTCTCAAAGCGTTTCAACAACTACAATTCACGCAACCCGTAGGGACTCCAAAAGGCAATTCAAATTCACCAGAACGTGACACCGACTAAGTTTAAGTGACCAGTAGCGCACCAGACACCTGTCGGTGAAAGGGGACACAGCAAGCAGCTTCTCGAAAAAGCGGAGACGATGACAGGCGGACTCCCAGCGACCACAAGTCCGGGCTGCAGAGGTCCGTAGCATGCACCCACAATGATTCGGGCACTCGTCAATAGGCGGGCTGTCAGAGGCAGCAGCACGCGGCTGCGGCAGCCCGGGCTGCTGGTGGAGATGACTCTCGTCGTGCAGCTCTATGGTGGGCTCACAGTGGCAGCAGCTCTCTCTTAGCTGCGGCGACCCAGGAGATGATAGCAACCATCCTCAACAAGGGTGAACAAGGAGCGAAAACACTGCTGCAGCAGCTCTCGCTTAGCTGTGTCAGCCCACAGGAAAAAGCCCAATGACGCAAGGTTGATAAAGGTAGGGGCACTCAGTGGCCACAGCTCTCTCTTAGCTGCGGAGGCCCACCTGCGAGCAGAATTCCTCGCACAGGAATTCCGACAGCTGACGGGGTGAAGTCTAATGTCCCTGAGACTTCTGCAGAAGGCGCTCCCGATTCAGGCCCTCGGGTAGTTTTTTCGGCAAGCTTGGTGAAAGTTTCAAAGTCCTTTCCTCTGTTCACTCAGACAGAGTTTCGTCCTGACATCCAGAAGGAACACTCCCGGTCCAAGTTCCAGCGCTGCATTTTATACCAAAAAAGTCTTTGTTCTCTAAGGTCACAAATCACTGACTCCAGTCAGAACCAGTTCGGTGGGGTTGGGGAGCACTTGGTTTACGAGGTGACATCCTGCCCTTTTGGAAATGAGGGGGTCTGCTATCAGACGCCCAGTGGCAGGTGGAGTCATCATTCACCTTGCCAGACATGGCCCTGCTCGGATCTGAGAGTCACCCCTCCCCAGGCTCTAAATATCGATCTCTCTCTCCAGCCAGGTCTGACCCAGCTGGTCCTGCGGCTTCAAAACCATACGGCCAATACACATACTCGCAAAACCTATAGTAAAGCCTAGGCAAGAAACTACAGAGTTTTCAGAAGAGGCATTTCTAAACATGGGATATATAAATGGTCCTTACTAAAATGTGTCTCTCAATGTCCTGAGCACAAACATATCAAACTCGAAGTTCCTATCAGGTTCCTGGGGCCAGATAGGATGATAGAGAGCAATCCTCAACCGGCCCAGTCTGTCCTATGAGAATGGATCGTGTCCCAGTAGCGGCAGTGAAATGGAGGGTAACTCACTATTGGACATGCTACACAGATCTAGGCATTATGGTTATCCTAAGTCATACAGTCATTTATATACAGGGAGCATTCGCGCTGTGGCACTGATTAGCAGTGGCACGGCGCCCAGAGCATCTAAACCCAACCAACAGAAAAAATAGGAAGAGGAGAGGGGAAGGGAGACCCACGCCAATGATGCCAGGTCTTACACGCGTCCCTTCCAGCTGAAATGTGGGGAGAACTAACCATCCCCTTGGGGGTTCTCATCACTAAGGTGGAAAAATCTGGACAGACCATCAGCATTGGCGTGTTCTGTACCAGGGCGGTGTTGCACCGTGAAATCCATTCCCTGTAGGGTAATGGACCACCTCAACAAGTTGGGATTCTCACCCCTCATCTGCATCAACCATCTAAGGTGCCTGTGGTTTGTCTGAACCTGGAAGTGAGTACCAAACAAATATGGTCTCAACTTTTTCAGCGCCCAGACCACAGCAAATGCCTCACGTTCAATTGCACTTCACCTCTGTTCCCGGGAAAGTAACCTCCTGCTTAGGAAGGCTACCGGTTGGTCTAATCCCTCTTTATTGATCTGTGACAGAACAGCTCCTATACCATGCTCTGAGGCATCTGGCTGGACAACAAATTCCTTTGAAAAGTTGGGCGCCAGAAGCACAGGTGCGGTGCACATGGCAATCTTTAGGGCGTCAAAACCTTTCTGACAGGTGTCAGTCCAGTTAACCTTCTTTTGCTGCTTCTTAGAAGTCAGCCTAGTCAAGGGTGCAACAATGTTGCCATATCCCTTGACAAACCTCCGGTAGTACCCCGTGAGTCCTAAGAAGGCCCTCACCTGCGTCTGAGTCTTGTGGGGTTCCCACGCTAGGATAGTTTAGATTTTGGGCTGAAGGGGTGCCACCTGGCCGCTCCCCACCTGGTGCCCCAAATATACTACAGAACCCTGCACAATCTGGCACTTACTGGCTTTGATTGTGAGGCCTGCTTTCCGCAGTGCAATCAATACTTCCTAGAGGTGGCGCAGGTGGTCCTCCCAAGAGGAGCTAAACACAACAATGTCATCCAGGTAGGCGGCACTGAAGTCATCCAGCCCAACTAACACCCTGTTGACCACCCTCTGAAAGGTGGCAGGGGCATTCTTCATTCCAAAGGGCATCACCCGGAACTGGTAGTGCCCATCAGTGTGGAGAAGGCTTACCTCTTCTTTGCTCCCTCAGTCAAGGCGATCTGCCAATACCCAGATGTCAAATCAAATGTGCTGAGGTATTTGGCAGCCCCCAACCAATCTACGAGCTCATCAGCTCTGGGGATGGGGTGCATGTCAGTCTTCGTGACTGAATAGTGGCCCCTATAGTCCACGCAGAACTGAAGTTCAGGGCTGGCACCAGGCGCTGCAGCTTTCAGGACCAGGAATACTGGGCTGGACCACTGGCTGCTAGAGGACTCAATCACCCCAAGGGCAAACATTTTGGTAACCTCATCCTTAAAGTGGGCCCTTACCCGGTCAGTCACTCGGTAAGCCTTATGCTTAATGGGAGGACTGTCCCGGTGTCCACGTCATGGACACACCAATCAATAACACTAGGCACTAGGGAGAACAGATCACTGAATTCTCCCAACACCTTCTACGGACCCATCTCGCTCCCCTGCACATAGGAGGTCAGGAAGGGGCTCGCTCTTCTCTTCCATTCCAGCATCTGTGGCCAGAAGAATGCCCACTTCAGAACTCTCAAAGTGGGGCTTCAGGCGATTAACATGCAGGACCCGCAAGGGGTTCGTTGGAGACCGCAAGTCCACCATGTAGGTAACAGGACTCTTGCACTCTACCACCTCAAAGGGGCCGGTCCACCTATCCTGGAGCGCACAGGGCTCCACTGGGGCCATGACCCAAACCTTTGTCCAGGCTGAAACTCAATCAGAGTGGCATTCTGATCGTGCCAGCGTTTCATCTCTTCCTGGCTGACTTCCAGGTTTGCCTCGGCAAGATTCCTGAAACACCGAGTCTGGTTTCTGAAGGCCAGCATGTAACTAAACACATCCTAGGGAGGTTTCCTGGGAGATTGATCCCAGCCTTCCTTGACCAGACTCAGAGGCCCTCTTACCTGGTGACCATAGAGCATCTCAAAGGGACTGAACCCTAAGGACTTCTGTGGCACATCACGGTAAACAAACAACAGGCATGGCAGGAGGACATCCCACTTGCACCTCATGGGCTCGCCTAGGCCCATAATCATGCCCTTCAGGGTCCGGTTCAATCTCTCAACCAGTCCATTACCCTGTGGGTGGTAAGGAGTGGTGAACTTATATGTTACCCCACACTCCTCCCGCAGAGACTTCCTGTACTTGAAGATGAAATTAGTTACCCTATCGGACACCACCTCTCTGGGAAATCCCACGTGGGAGAAAATCCCAATCAGTGCCGGCCCACCACTGAGCGGGATGGCCTGGTGGCATGGTCCAAGACCAGGATTAACCTGCTGCCCATGGCTGTCTTGGGATCCAGAGGCCCCACAATATCAATGCCCACTCTCTCGAATGGGGTACTGACAACGGATAAGGGCTGTAGTGGGGCCTTAATCTTCCCCCCACTCTTCCCATCTGCCTGGCAAGTCTCACACGTTCTGCAGTGAGCATCTGAGCTCCTGCACGTCTGGGGCCAATAGAAGTGGGTGACCAGCCTCTCGAAGGTCTTGGTCAGCCCCAGATGTCCAGCCAATGGCACATCATGAGCCAACCCCAGTAGGAGTGGACCCAACGGAGACCGGTGACCACACGCGCAGAGTCAAGTGCAGACAGCGGGCCACGCCGCCATTAGTTTGGCCAGGCAGTTTGTTTAACCAAGGAGCGTTACTTTAAACATTTGAGAACTACATAGAAGCAATTAAGTGAGATTCCTGGAACAGTTTGGTCTGGTGTTTACTGGGCCTCGACTGTAGTTTATTTACCCTTGTCCTGAGGAGGCCAAGAAGGATTACAAGGCCGAAATGCGCACGCGTCAACAGTCTTTGATTTGAGGCTCGGAGTACAATTTATACATTTCTCTGACGAGTGAATGCACATTTCTGAATTATGACCTGTAGAGGGGTAATCTCCTCGTGTGCATAGCTGATGACCTCTAAGTGGATCTCCTTTATTCAATTGGCGAACACTGTTTTTTCTATCTAAAGGGGTAGAAGGAATTTATTAATGTGATATTCTAATTGCCGCAACGGCGGGCCTTTCTCTGTTTCTGCCCACTCAGTAATGGCGGCTGGCTTGCGATGACCTTATGAGTGATTGAGCAGGTATTCTTACACTGCTCTATACTCATTGGCTATTTGTGCAATTAGGGACGGAGCGCCGTATATTTAAAAACAATGGCTGACTCGGTTTATTTTATCGAGTAATACGCCGAAGAACTACGGATACTTTGAGAACCGAACTCTGGTAAGGAGATGCTGACGGATGATGGATACTGGATACTTGTTGCTTGCGGGATATATATTTTTTGTTATTGATGTTACGAATGTCCCGTTCTTGATCTTGGGGTTTCGCGCTATGTGCCTAGTCCCTTGTCTTTATAATGTGATTCTGAATATATCATTGCCTGTTATCGCTCTGCCTGGAACTCGATTTCTAATATCGAGTCGTTTTAACTTTCCCATTTCTATTTATTTTAAAGACACGGGTTAACAGTCCATTGCCTGAACGGGCTAGGGCTCTATTGCTGAACATATCCCTTCTAATGGAGTAATCTCTATTGCGATTTTTGGTTTGGTGAAGGTCTATCCATAACATGCAAAATTTTATATTTAAACTTAGTGGGTTTCTTCTTGGCAGACTGATCATTTTACCTGGCACAATGTATGATGGGAAATGTGATTCTTCGGGCGGTTATGGTGTGATTACACATTGATAAGTACTTGCATATCCGGTCTTTGTAAATGCTGATGTTATTTGAAATATGGTATACGGCGCCATTTAGTGGGTACTATCCGATTGATATATGTGAGTTGTACTTTGATTTCTCAGACATGTTGAGAACTGGACTTTAAAGATTGGAGTCTGATATTAGATATTGTACTCTTTCCCAGGAATTATAGGTGCATGTGTAATACACTGTATCCTGGGAATCTTTTGAGACACTACGGAAAACGGAAACATTAACCTAAGGTATGCGCGCCTTTTTTGGTTATCTGTTGGGAATTCAATTGGCATAAAATTATTATGTTTATTATATATACAATATCATTATCCTGAATCATAAGAAGAAACTTTGAGAGAAGGCTCTCCAACTAAAAACCATAATATATTGGACCCAGTAGAGTGACCCTTCCTCTTTTATTCTGTGCCAATCTTCCTGTGACCATATATAGAGTTTGCAGAGACTAGCCGCCAAGTGACCATGTAATGGTTTTTTGGGGACTGGTCGATCTATTTGTTGGGTAGGCCTATTAGCTGGTGTTATGTCTTATGAAATTTTGGAAACATGTATATAATGGAAGTATGTGTATGTGAGGTATGCCTTTTCACAAAAAAGGAATTATTTGAAAGGGCGCATATCCGGTTGTACAAATTTGGTACACTGATAGTTTGTCTGGTTACTTTGTTGCTTTTAATTTCTTCTTTTCTATTTGTTTATTTGTACAAATGGTAGATACTTTTTAGGTGCAGCTGTGTGAATTACCTATAAAGTATTATGATATGCACTGATGTAATGTCTGATGGTCACCTTTTGATTATGTCTTATGTTGGTTGTTTTTGAAAATAATGTTTTTAAATATCTGTTTGTTTGCGCTGTTAGTCCTGTGTCTTATGATTTCAAGGTAATATATATGTTGTCTTGTCATGTTGCAGCCCTGATGAAGTTCCCCTTGAGGGAATGAAACGCGTTGGCTGGACCTTTTTATCAGATGAAACTCTTTAATAATTGAAATAAAGAACATATTTATTTATAATCATCTGCCTTTTGGACTTTCTGAATCATGCACCCCCGTCTATACTCATTCTTTGATGATCTGGAACACAGTGAGGCTGCTCAACGGCTGGCGTTTGGGGCTGATTGCCCAACGATTATTGTGTTTGGAACTGGTGTAAGGTGCGGCAAGAAAGGCCCGCCGTTGCTGCAATTAGAATATTTGTTTCTTTGGAACAGCAAGCACTCTTCATCTTCCGTAAATACAATGCCACGATTTGATGATAAAAGAGAAGAGATGGCAGAGGACTTATTTGGAAGAAATACTAGCCTACCACAAACAGGACCCACTGTACAGAACACCTCGGGATTACGTGCCGTGTTTGTTAAATTGGAACGTCGAAAGAAACAAGAATTGTCGAGATGGTGGGATGGTGTGACCCTCCAACAATATATTGATAACAACAAAGTGCCTAGAGGGTTACGCATCCTTATTTTCCCCACGTTTGAGGATCTGAGTGAAGAACTTGTGAGGGAGTGGGAGGTTAACTTAGAGGGTGCCTCTCTAACAATGATAGACATTCTATAAAAAAAGGAGCTAAACTCCTGTCCAAGATTGAATGTATATAAAAAGAAATTGAGGCTTGTGGCAAAAAGGAGTTAATTGATAAAAACTATGCCATCCTCCAGAAAGTAATTGAGGGGCATCAAAGCTACTTGAAGGAGAAAAAATTACGAAAGATTAATCGTGATGATAGGGATTACAGGGAAGGAAGGATCTATACATTTGCCAAGAACTATGATATTGTTTCTGGGGCAGATGACAAGAAAAGGCCCAGGGAGGTCAGTGAAGAAACAAGGTCAATAAGTAGCACCTCCTTATCATATGATGGCATCTAATATTAATTCGAATGAACACCCTTTAGGGGCTGGAGCTACAACTTTCCAGAAAGAAATGGCCAGATTAAGAATAAGTGGGATTCAAGCAAAAAAGACACAACAACAAAAAAGGCAAGGGGGGGGGGGGCGGACTGGGACAAGGGAGGTTTGGTAGAGGACCCAATAAGAAGGTCAGAGAGGGAAAAGGCCAAACAGAAACTATGAAAACTCTGGGTACAGTGGAAGAAATTGATGGGGAGGAGGATGATTCAAATTTGAAAGTTGTTAATCTATCTTGCAAATCACTGGATACTGATGAAACAAATTTGTTATGCAGGGGATTGGGGTTCTGTCCAACACAGGGGGGTGATTTCTCCAATGTACAAGTGGATCTTTTTAGATTCAGTAAGTTGTTGAAATTAAAGGATTTTTTCACGGATAAAGCGCCTCTGAATAAGTTCTCTGGAGGGGTGAAACAGACCGATTTGACAATAGCTGAAGTTAAGAATATTCAATGTTTACTCTCACTGAGTGATGGGGAGGAAGTAGGGATGTACACTATTTTGGATGATCTGAATATCAGTGAGAATGTGACTAAAGATAGTGGACTACGCCCCAAATCCAAATTCACCCCAATGACGTATCATGGTAACATTGACATCTTTACTGAACATGTGAGTGAGGGTTTATATCAACTAGAGAAACAGAGCAGGGGTAAAAACAATCTGCAATACAACCTCACAGACAAGCACTTAAGAGGCTCAAAAATGACAATAATATCGTTATAAGGGAAGCTGACGAGGGCAGAAACGTCGTTGTTATGAATACCAGAGATTACAAGGGTGAAATTGAATGACAATTGGGGGATAATGACTACTTTGACAAACTTGACCATAACCCTACACAAGACCTCATTATTGAAATTAATTTGAAATTAAGGGAATGGAGGGATATGGGCTTGATCAGTGAGCAGGAATTTAGGTATCTTAAAGTAGATAATCCCAAATTTCCTTGTATTTATATTCTCCCCAAAGTTCATAAAAAAGGAGATTTTCCCCCAGGAAGACCCATTATCTCTGGCATCGTGTCAGCGACTGAAAAGATTTCTGAATTTATTGATCTTAAAATTAGTAAACATGTTCTGGACCTTCCCTCTTATATCCAGGATAGTAAAGATATTCTGAATCAATTCCAGAATTTTGATTGGTCTGATGAACTTCTCTTTGTAACCTTTGATGTCACTAGCCTATATACATGTATTCAGCACGAGCATGGCCGAAAGGCTGCTGAATTTTATCTTGACAGAGACAAGGCTGATCTCATGGATCAGAATCAGATGATTGTTGAGATGATGAAGTTAGTCCTTAAGAGGAATTATTTCCTATATGATTGCACATGGTACCATCAGAAGAGAGGTACGGCGATGGGGTCCAGGTTTTCCCCCTCTTATGCCTGTCTCTTTATGGGATGGTATGAGAGGGGGCATGCATGGAGTAGATGTGCCTCCCCCTGGACTGAGTTCATCGTGTTCTGGGGGAGGTATATCGATGATATTATCTGCCTATGGTCTGGTACTGTGCTACAGCTCCGGGACTATTTCGAATACCTCAATTCCAACCCATATAATATCAAATTAACAATGGAATACAGTAAGGAAAGTATTCACTTTCTAGATCTTCTTTTCTATATACATGATGGGCAGATCCACAGTACCCAGTATCGTAAAAAGACTGCGTGCAATGCAGTCTTACATCCAGAAAGTGCACTTGCCAGCTCAACTATTAAAAACATCCCCTATGGGGAAATGGTACGTGTCAGACGTAATTGTAGTGAAGAAACCAACTTTGATAACAATCTCCAATTAGATAAGAAGAGGTTCCTGGCAAGAGGATATAACAAAGAAATTGTGAACGAAGTAGAAACAAGGGCACGTTCTCTCAATAGGGAGACCACATTGAATAAAGGAAGAAGAGCTAGGATTAATAGGAATGACAACAACATCAGGTTTGTGACCCAGTATACTTCACATAGTAGTGCTCTCTTTAAATTATTAAAGAAAAACTGGAATCTCTTGTGTGAAATACCGAGTCTATGAAAAATGGTTCATACCAACCCATCGGTTACATATAGACGTGGAAGAACCTTAAGAAACGACCTCTGCCCCAGTTATATTAAAACCTGAGCATTAAAAGAACTACATGGTTACCAACTAAACCAAATGGTTTCTTTACCTGTACCACTTGTAACGTCTGTGAATTGAAGGTCAATAAAATCAAGAATTTTGCCTACAATGGCTCTAGAAATTATAACATCTGTAAATGTATTAATTGTAATACCACCTTTGTGGTATATGTTATCGGATGCCCATGTGGATCCATCTACGTAGGCAGTACCAAACGCAGCCTAAAAATAAGAATTCAGGAGTATAGGAGGGCCATACTCAAAGGGGACTCTAGATATCCCCTTACAGAACACTTCATTAAAGAACAAGAGGGCCAGGCCAATTTTTGGTTCCATGCTATTGAGCATATAGAAATCATGGAAAGAGGAGGTGATCGGGAGTTGTGGCTTAGGCAATGTGAGGCAAAATGGATTTGCAAGCTTCGGAGCATTGCTGAAGGCTTTAATAACGATCACGAAATGCACTATTTCATTGAAAATGATTAATATGCAGGCATTTATGAGCTAATATACTTACACGATTACTGTACCTCCACAAAGGGATGTCTTGTTATGTCTTCGAATGGTGGTATGCCTTATGAAGGGCCTGATATAGTTTCTGTACTTCTACAAAGGGATGTTTTGTTATGTGATCTAATGATGGTATGACCTATGAATGGCCTGCGTACTTTTGGGCACATGACTGACATACAGACCCCAAGAATGAATTTGTCCACGTGACCATTATCCCATTTGAAAGGGATGTTATGTCATCTAATGTTGATATGGACTAAAGAGAGCATACACATAAGATCTTCGTGCCATTAGAAAGCATTGTCAATATGGCCTTTAGATAGCCGGTATAAGATGTTATCTACACTGTTAGTTGCTTTTAGACCTCCAATTCCTATTTTTTTAGCTCAATGTTACCAGCCTTTTTTCCCTATCACCGTGTCAAAGGGATGCTATGACAGTTGATAATGGTATGATATAACAACAGTGATTATATTTGACATATGAACTTTTGTTTGCTTATTATACCTTCTAGCTCTAAGTATGTATAGAGATCTGTTACGAGCTTTTGTTTTCCAGCATACTGCCACAATCTGCCATTCATATTTTATTGTCCTTCGAACCTCCTCATTTTTACTTTGTTCAGAATAAGAATACCTATTTGAGGTGACCTTAATCTAATTTCTTGAATACCCTGCGGTATGGTCACGTTTATTATTGTTATGAGTTATTCCTTAAACAACTTCATGTTTTATGCGACTTGATGAGAGATATTAATTGCCATATTCTGATTTCTCGAATACCTTATTGTGTGGTTACGCTTGACACCACTATGAATTACTTTATAAAAACTTCATCTAGCACGCTGCATGTTGAGGGATATTAACCGTCTTACTCTCCGATGTAGAAGTGCGTGTGTGGTTGTTATGAATATTATTTTCTATACCCCTGACATATTGTGGTAAGGTCGCTTTCTTATATTCCACTCTTCTTATGGTGAATAAGCAAACCATATTGTACCGCATTTGCGTTTTTGGCGTACCTATGGTATTTGATCAAATTCAATATCATGGAAAAGAATATTGCGCTTTAAGTATAGCAGGTGATGCATTTTTTAATGATGGAGTGTTACTTATATCTTTCTTCGACTATTGTAAACTTACCGGTGTGAGCCTGCCACTATCACTTTGTTTATTAGCACTCGCGAGATATAAAATTATTTTATCCTATTCGAGTCCATATAAACAGCTTGGATCTGTGTGTGTGAAAGAGAACTGTTTTTATATCTGTCTCCAGGGACCCCTATTAAATTGGTATATGCGGCATGCCGGAGGGTTTGAATAGCCCATGTGGCTTTTAATTATTTGATAGGTCTAAGATGGCGGCGTACGAACCTTGACGGACTTGTGTCGATTACGATTGATTTCAATCCATATTGCGTTCTTTTCTCATGATTATACTTCATTGCTTGATTCAAATTAATTCCATCTTATGCATAGAGATGTGCTTACCAAACATTGTGATATTAGTAATGGAGGGTCCTTGCTGATAGTATGGTCAATACAGTTTCTCTTTTTTTGTAATTTTTTTTTATTCTGTCCTATTCAGCAGTACTATTCCTTATTCAGATTACGTTTATAAATAAACTTCTTTCTGTTTCTTTGCAAATATAAAAATCTAATTGCTGAAGACTGGGCGTCTCTCTTTCTGCACACTCAGTAATGGTGGCTGGCTTGCGATGACCTTATGAGTGATTGAGCAGCTATTCTTACACTGCTTAATACTCATAAGTAGTATAGGTATCTAATCTTTCCTCCTCAAAGGTGAGATCCACCGAAGCATTGGACGTTGGCCTAACTCTACTAGCAGTACTCATGGCTGCAATCGACAATTCAATATTAAGACAACCAACTGAACAATACAAAAAAATAATTTGTGGCTGCACTTTGGTCTACACTCACCAGTGGTGTGTACGTGGATCATAAATGGAAGTCCTGATCCACGCCACTGACCGCCAATGTTAGAAATGGAGGTCTCCGGTTGGCAATGGCAGGCACCAATGTCCAAATAGGGACCCTTCTTCCTAAGTCAGGGCAAGTGGGCTACCCCCTTTGAAAACCCCTGCTCAACCCTGTGGTAACGTAGCACGAGCAGTTAGGCCTATCTCAGAGGCACTGTGAGAAGCATTTATGACCATGTACAATAAAGTAGCAACAACACCACAAAAGGACACAACTCAGGTGGGTATAGAAAAATAATATCTTTATATAACAGTTTAACTCGAAATTCTCAAAGCGTTTCAACAACTACAATTCACGTCAACCCGTAGGGACTCCAAAAGGCAATTACGTATTCACTAGAACGTGACACTGACTAAGTTCAAGGCCGGGCCCTACGCGACCCGTTGTGCACCAGATACCTGCCGGTGAAAGTGGACACAGCATGCAGCTTCTCGAAGAAGCGGAGACGATGACAGGCGGACTCCCAGTGACCACAAGTCCAGGCTGCAGAGGTCCGTAGCATGCACCCACAATGATTCGGGCACTCGGGGACAGGCGAGCACTCAGCGGCAGCAGCACACGTTAGTGGTGGCCCGGGCTGATGGTGGCGATGACTCTCGTCGTGCAGCTCTGTGGCGGGCTCACAGCGGCAGCAGCTCTCTCTTAGCTGAGGTGGGCCACGAGACAAGGGTGTACAAGGTGCGGGCACACTGCAGCAGCAGCTCTTTCTTAGCTGCGGCGGCCCACAGGACAAAGCCCAATGACGCAAGGTTGATAAAGGTGAGGGCACTCAGCGGCCACAGCTCTCTCTTAGCTGCGGCGGCCCACCAGGCCAACTCACAATGGTGCAAAGTGGCAAAGTGGCAAAGAGTGCTGGCACTCAGCAGCAGCTCTCTCTTAGCTGCGGCTGCCTACAGGATGACTCACGTTGGTGCAATAGTTGACAAGGGTGCGGGCACTCAGCGGCAGCAGCTCTCTCTTAGCTGCGGAGGCCCACAGAGCGAACCACAAGGATGCAAACGTTGACAAGGGTGCGGGCACTCAGCGGCGGCAGCTCTCTCTCTTAGCTGCAGCGGCCCACACGGATCCAGGAAAATGTTCACGGGTTCAGGTTCAGGCGGGCTCTCTGCGGCGGCAGCTCTCTATTAGCTGCAGTGGCCCACATGGATCCAGTGAAAGGTACAAGGAGTCAGATTCAGGCGGGCTTTCAGCGGCGGCAGCTCTCTCTTAGCTGCAGCGGGCCACACCGATCCAGCGAAAGGTGCAAGGGGTCAGAATCAGGTGGGCTCTCAGCGGCGGAAGCTCTCTCTTAGCTGCAGCGGCCCACACGGATCCAGCGATAGATTCAAGGCATCAGATTCAGGCGGGCTCTCAGCGGCGGCAGCTCTCTCTTAGCTGCAGCGGCCCACACAGATCCAGCGAAAAGGTTTAAGGGTTCAGATTCAGGTGGGCTCTCAGCGGCGGCAGCTCTCTCTTAGCTGCAGCGGCCCACACAGGGTCAGCAAAAGTTTCAAAGGTACCCAGTCCACGGCCCTCACAGTAGAACTAGAGGTTATGGATTACTCGACGGAGGCCTCACCTGCGAGCAGAATCCCTCGCACAGAAATTCCGATGGCTGACAGGCTGAAGTCTAATGTCCCTGAGACTTCTGCAGGAGGCGCCCTCGATTCAGGCCCTCGGGTACTTTCTTCGGCAAGCTTGGTGAAAGTTTCAAAGTCCTTTCCTCTGTTCACTTGGACAGAGTTTCGTCTTAACATCCAGAAGGAACACACCCAGACAAAGTTCCAGCGCAGCATTTTATACCTAAAAAGTCTTTGTTCTCTAAGGTCACAAATCACCGACTACAGTCAGAACCAGTTTGGTGAGGCCGGGGAGCACTTGGTTTACGAGGAGACATCCTGCCCTTTCAGAATGAAGGGGTCTGCCATCAGACGCCCAGTGGGAGGTGGAGCCATCGTTCACCTTGCCAGGCACGGCCCTGCTCGGATCAAAGAGTCACCCCTCCCCAGGCTCTGAATACCGATCTCTCTCTCCAGCCAAGTCTGACCCAGCTGGCCCTGCTGCTCTAAAACCAGACGGCCAATACACATACTCCCAAAGCCTACAGTAAAGTTTAGGCACAAGAGGCATTTCTAAACATGGGATGTATAAACGGTCCTTACTAAACAGTGTCTCTCAATGTCCCGAGCACAAACATATCAAACTCGAAGTTCCTATCAGGTTGCTGGGGCAGATAGGATGATAGAGAGTAACCCTCAACCGGCCCAGTCTGGCCTATGAGAACGTATCGTGTCCCAGTAGTGACAGTGAAATGGAGGGTAACTCACTATTGGACATGCTACACAGATCTAGGCATTATGGTTATCCTAAGTCATACAGTCATTTATATACAGGGAGCATTTGTGCTGTGGCACTGATTAGCAGTGGCACGGCGCCCAGAGCATCTAAATCCAACCAACATAACAAATAGGAATAGGAGAGGGGAAGGGAAGGGAGACCCACGCCAATGATGCCAGGTCTTACATTCCCCTAAATGTCTTTGAAGTCTTTGTGTTCAGGGGTGGCACTGACCCCTGTTCAAACCAGTTCTGAGCGCCTCCCTGCCAGTGACACCTTCTTCCTTTGATTAGTGGGGGTCTGGATTCTCAATCACTCAGCTGTAGATGGGACAATTGTTTTATGGCAGCAACCCAGGTCTCTTCACCTCTAGGGACTACTCCTCCCCCTACACTCCAGATGCAGGTCAGCCTGTTGCTGTCTCACCTCCTCCCCTGGATCAAGACATTCCCCAGATCCTATCGCTTTCAAATCCAGATAGTTAATCCACAACCAGGCATAAACACACAGAAATGTTAGAGCACAAAAATCCAGCCACTTCTAAAAGAGTAGCTTCTAAACACACAATGCAAAAACCACCTTCATAAAAAGATGAGTTATTACATGGTGAGTTCAGGCACACTAAACTTCACCTCTCCATCTTAAGCCTTTGGGAAGATAGGCTGGAAAACATATTACACAACCTCCCCATTCTATCCTATGGGCAAGATGGCCTTTCAACATTGAAAAACGAAATGGAGATTATTTCTCTGTCAGTACAAGGTAGACACCTTAGTACATTTCCTACCTTTCACATGCATTGCACCCTGCCCAGGGGGTACTCTGGACTTAACATAGGGGTGTTTGATGTGCATAGAGAGGGAAGGGTAAGGTCTGGCAAGTAGGTGCACTTGTCAGAACAAAATGGCAGTTTAACAAACTGCGCGCAGGCCCTGCAGTGGCAGGCCTGAGATCTCTCTTTCAAGGCTACTTGTGTGGGTGGCACAATTAGTGCTGCAGGCCAACTAGTAGCATTTGCATTACCAGTCCTGGCACACATAGTGCACTTTACTAGGGACTTTACTAGTAAGACAAACATACCAATCATGGACAACCAATTACCATTATACTTTATACAGGAAGCACTTGCACTTTGACACTGATAAGCAGTGGCAAAGTGCCCAAAGCATCTAAGTTGGCAACACCATTTCAGAAAAAAAGGTCTAGGGGGAAAGCAAAAAGTTTAGGGAACTTTAGTCAAAAAGGGCCAAGTCCAACAGCTATCATCAAGACTCAGAAATTATGCCCTGGAGTAAGTTCTTAATGTATCAAACCTAACTAAATTTGATCAGGACTAAACACAAACATGCAACATATCTCTGGCATGCAAAAAGGATAGTAGTGCCCCCATCAATTGACTTTATTCAATTCTAAAGGATATGATTGTAAATGTAAGGTGCGTCATAAAATACATATTCAATAATACATTACAATTCCAATAAGTTTAAAAACAGATCAATACAAATAAAAGCCATAGGCAAGAACTGAAGCTTAAAACCCCCTGGTAATACATACTAGATTCATCCAATTCATATTATATTGTACAAAAACGACAAGTCCAATTAAAATAAAATTGCAAGGCAGTCAATATCCTAGTTTTTAAAGCCATTCATAATCAGTATGCAAGAAAAAAGCATACATAAAGTTCAGGGAGCATTTGTAGAAAAGTCAGAGCTGGGCGGCATTGTTCGTACATGTTAAATTTACAAAAAGATATAAAGTGCAAATTGGATTGAAGCGATGTACCATCGCACGGACAAAGTGGCAGTTCATTAATTGAATACACACCCGCAGGAAAACCCAGCATACACGGGATAAGATTTAACCTGAAACACATCAGTACATATCGATGTCGAATGTTTGTCAAGAAAGCCAATTATGAATTTGCTTCATCAGTAATAACAGGAAGCCTCAAGTATATTGCTACCGTGATTTTGATACAGTTTTGTGCATATATTTTGTTTTCCCTGTGCAAACCGTAGCAAGTTTTTATTTCAGCTTTAGAAATTGACTGGCAATCGAGTGGATCACGATAAAGGGATTCAAGGCCCAATATTGACAGTGTTTCTTTAACATATTGAAGCCATGGTACCTCATGGTCCTGCTGAAGGGTTAAACAATCCCCAATGATATTTTGAGTTAATCGGACCGTGTCCCACCACCAAATTGAATGCCATAGTAAAACCGGGGAGAGGGATATCAAATGTGAAATATATGCAGCATTCAATTCTTGATGCATGTTAAAATGTGAACAGCTTTTGGGCAGGGATAATACTTTCTTATAAAAACCATCTTCTAACCGCTGTAGTGCATCAGCCTTTGTTATTCCTCAAATCCCAGCCCAAGTGTAGCTGATGCAATAGCTTTCTCAGAATATATCTTTTTGATTGGTTCCAGTGGCTTAGTACCTAATTTTTTTATGAAGGAAAATATGGCCATGATGCTCTTTTCTAGTGCATTACATCTATTAATTATCATATTTGACCATGTTCCCGAGCTATCAAACAGAACTCCCAAATATAAAAAAACCTTTGTGATTTCAACCCTATGGGAAGCAATATAAAAGGAGGGTGATCTTCTTGTTCGTTTACCAGGATTAGAATGTAGGTTTTAGCTTTGTTAACCTGGAGGTCCAATGAAGCCATTTAGGACACATATTTATCAATGAACCTTTGCAAAGCTAAACCAGTCCTAGCTATCAATACGGTGTCATCTGCTTATAGCAATATGGGAGTGCGTTTTTTATGTACCAAGGGGACATCAGTTACAGATTGGTCAACTGTGATTCTACATAGTATAAAGTGAAAAAAGGGGGTCAGGACACACCCCTAAGAGTACGGAATGACCTGGTACATTCCCCCTTGCTGCCATATCTGACACACGCAGAGGATTGGAAGTATAATTGGCGTATAAAAAATATTATATTTTCATCCTCACCCAGGATCTTCATAATAGTGTCCTTTTTCAGTTCTTGGGTCCTGTAAGACCCAAATTCAAATGGATGGATAACAGCAAAAGAAGGTGAAATTCTGACTGTTCAATACCCCAGAACCCATATTTTTATACACTATCCAAAATATACAAACAACGTGTGCCGGTCCGGGGAAACCTATTGTCTCAGGGATAGGTTCTGCATGAGAACCTTTTTTCAGAATTTGTTGACTGGTTTTACGCTGGTGACAAAAATGCAGTCTTATATAAGGACACTAAACACTTACTCAATATTCTTGGACGCATTGACTCTGACCCTGATCAACAGCTACTTATAACCCTGGATGTGTAATCATTATATCCTGGCATACCCCAAGAGGAGGAGAGCATTGTGATTGTTGAGGATTTACTGTCATAGGGTGATTGGCCATACAAAGCTCCAATCCACTGGATCACAAGTCTGACAAGGCTGGCATTAATGAAAAACTTTATTATATATGAAGGCACTACCTCTCTACAGCCACATGGAACATCGATAAGTAGGTACCTTTGCTCTCAGTATAGCATGTTTGTATCTTCATCATTTTGAGTAACAACACATATGGAATAATAACCCGTACAAGATACCTGATTCTTTGGCGTTGTTATATAGACGACATCCTGGTGATTTGGCTTGGCATGGCAACAATGAAAAAGCAGAGGAGTTCCTTCTTTGGCTTAACACATGTAACCCAGTTCTAAAATTCACAATGGCATAAATGAAAACCATCTACCTTTTTTGGAAATTACAACAACTGCAGTAGGAGGAAAATTAAGAACAAGTATGTATACAAAACCCACTAAGAGGAACAGTATCCTGGATTTTGAAAGTGCACACCCTTAGTCCTTTAGGGAGAACTTACCCATAGAACAGTTTCTCAGGTTTTGTAGATATTGTTCTGATCTCAGAGACTATAGATCAGAGGCAAACACCCTGAGAAACTTGTGGTTCAACATCATTCGAAAAATATCATAGACAGGGTTAACATAGGTGCACGCAAGAATTACAGAGAAGCACTGTTGGAAGATAAGCAATGCCAGCCCAGACACAGTTGACTTGTGTACGTGATGCTGAGGTATATGCACTTACAATAACAACTCACACTTAGTCAAAAGATCATCAGAAAACATTGGGGGATCCTCAATAGTAAAGAACTACACTATGAAAAACCATTGTTCTCCTTCAAAAGGAATACAAGTCTAAGGAACATACTTGGCCACACAAGAAAAAGAAACAGGATAATAAAGTGTAACATACTCTATGGAATCTCCCAAAAGAAATGGGACACTTTCCTTGTGGTACATGCTCAGTGTGCCGCTTCACACCACCTACAAATTCCATAAATATCAGCCTAAACACCCCACGTGAACAGAGGACCCACACTAATTTTAATTCTACAAATGTGGTGTACTTCTAGGTTTGCCCCCACAACTAAATATACATAGACATGTCTTTAAGGAAAGTGAAGATCCACGTAGACAAACACTGCAGCAACAATCGGTGCCATCTCACTACAACTCGCCTTACTGCACTTATGTTGCAGAAAAACACTCAGAGAAGGACCTTTACTGGACAGTCATTGAAAAGATTAACACAAACTTAAACATGATAAAAATACTACTAAAGCAAGAGGAACAGTGGGTATATAGACTACACACCCACCTTACAGGACTAGGGGGCATATTATCAAGAAACGGCGTTAAAATTATCGCCCCTTTAGTGGCCGAAAACTGCCGCTAAAGCGACGATAATGGGCTTGATTATATGCCGCAGAGAATTCCCATAGAAGCCCAAGTTCTGGTGTCAACATGGACTTCTATTGGAATTCTCAAGGGCATATTATCAAGCCCATTATCGCCAGTTTTCTGCCGCGAAAGCGGAGATAATTGTAATACCGTGCTTGATAATATGCCCCTAAATGATGAATCCCATAGTCCTAACTCAACTCCTTATAACATACCCAGATTAACACTCATCCACTAGATAATAGAATCTCCTTGGCTTATTGGTTCTCATATATCCATCCTTTATCATTAACACCACAATGAAGATTATTGACAATAGGAATAATTTCATAGCAATATTTGCTATGGGACATAAGTCCCCGTAGCCGCGTTTATGTCCACTGTAACATGACCTGGGTGTTTTGTCTCCGCCCAAAAACAATCTTCTATTGAAAAGTAAACAATAAAACTACTGATTCCTGCTTTGGTACTGTTAGATCTGGGGTCTCTAGTTGGCAGAGGTAGGTACCACTGTCCAAATAGGGACCCTTGCTTCTAGTCAGGGTAAGCGGGATAAACTCTTTAGATACCCCTGCTCACCCCCTTGGTTGTATCAACACTCACAGTAACACAGTGAAAACAACACTGATGGACTCCTCATCAGTTTAGAAAAATAAAAGTATTTAATCTAAACTATACAAAACCAAAACAACAAAAATCCAACATACACAGTTCAAGAATATGATTATTAAAGAGTTCTAGGGTTTGCGTAAAAATAATTCACAGTTGCGTCGCGTTTAGCCCAAAGTACCTGTAGATGCGACAAAAGTTCCAAATGGAAGCTGCAGCATTGAAAAACAAGTGATGCGTCACTCCTGAGACCCTGTGGAGGCGATGCGACAGCCCCGCAGCATGCAGCGGGCGTGTTGCGATGAATCCGGTCTGTATGGGGAGGGATGCGATACCTTGTATGGATTCCGGTGTGCAGGTTTGGAAGGAAGCGTTTCGCCCAGGCACGATGCGATGATCTTCGGGGCAGCGATGATCTCAGGTGCGGCGGCGATGTGCGGCGCAGCATCAATCTTCTCCTTTCGCAACCCCTTGATGCGATGGCTCTGCGCCGATGTTCGCGGCGACGTGATGCGGTCCGCAAGCAAGCGGTGCGACGATCTCACCCAGCGGCGATAGGCTCTGCGACGATATTCGCAGCGACAGGAATCTTCCCGCACCGGGGCGATGTGCTCCGCAAGCGAGTGATGCGTCGGCTCTTGGAGCAGGAACAGGTGCTGTGACGATCTTCGCGGCGGCAGGAATTTTCTCGCACTGTGGACGATGCGCTCCGCAAGCGAGCGATGCGTGAAAGTTGCAGATCTTCTTCTTTCCTTCTTGTCCAGTTCCCCAAACAACAGGCACAACTTCCAGAGGCCCCACAATTGGATCAAGCACTCTAGGAAGGGCAGAACTCACTCAGCAGAGTTCAGAGGGAAGCTGGGGGTGAAGTCCTTTTGTTCATGGGACTTCTTAACAGGAGGCCAGCTCTCCTCAAGCCCTTGGAGATCTCTTCAAGCAAGGGGACACAGCAACAGCAAAGTCCTTCCCCTCTCCTTGGCAGCAAAGCAACTGCAGGTCAGCCCACGAACACACAGCAGGACAGTCCTTCCTCTTCAGTCTTCCAGCTTTCTCCTTGGCCGAGGTTCCTTCTTGATTCCAGGATGATCTAAATTCTTGGGATCAGGGTCCCAATATTTATACCCCAAAATCCTTTGTCCTCTGAGGGCAGAGAAGCCTTTGCCCAGTCCAAACCAGTACTGGAGCACTCTGTTTACATGACTCCTTCTTACCTTTCACAGTGCAGGGCAGAAACATCAGACGCCCCACAGGAGGTGGAGCCAGCATTGTGGAGGGAAAGCACAGCCCTGGAGTACTTTGTTGACATAATTCCTTCTCTGCTTTCACAGTGCAGGGCAGAGACATCAAACGCACCACCGAGGGTGGAGCCAGCACTGTGGGGGGCAGGCACTGTCCTATTCAGCTCCCAGGTGCAACTCCTCCCTCCCAACTAGATGCAGATCTCTCTATTCAGCCCTGTGCTGGCTCGCCCTGTCTCTGGGAATTCCCCAGCCCCCTGGAATTCCCCAGCCCCTGTCACTCAAACTCCAAACAAGGAATACACAGCCTACCAAAGGCAGGTTTGGATTGTTAGACAAGAAAATACCTACTTTCTAGAAGTGGAATTTTCAAACACAGAATGTTAAAACCAGCTTCACTAAAAGACGTATTTTATCATTCTGAGTTCAGGCATACTAAACCCGAATTTCTACCATGTTCCCTGAGTCAGTTTAGGATTATAAGATGTAATATTCAAACTGCCCATTCTGGCCTATGGAGAACAGGTAGCCTTGCAATAGTGAAAAACGAAAATGGCTGTAATTCACTACCAGAGCATGTCACCCACATTAGTACATGCTCTACCTTTCACATACACTGCACCCTGTCCAGGGCGGTACCTAGGGCCTTCTATAGGGGTGTCCAATGTGTATAGAAAGGGAATGGTTAGGCCTGGCCAGTGTGGACACTGGTCAGGGCAGCATGGCAGTTAGCAACTACACCCAGGCACCACGGTGGCAGGCCTGAGAAACCATTTTAGGGCTACTCATGTGGGTGGCACAATCAGTGCTGCAGGCCCACTAGTTGCATTTGAATCACCAGCTCTGGCACACTTGGTGCACTTTACTAAGGACTTCCCGGTAACACAAATAAGCCAATCATGGATAACCAATTACAATAACAATTTACCTAGGGAGCACTTGCACTTTGACACTGATCAGCAGTGGCAAAGTGCCCAAAGCATCTAAACCAGCAAAAACGATATCCAGCACAGCGTCAAAAATACAGGAGGTAGAGGCAAAAAGCCAGGGGAAACCACGCCAAAGATGCCAGGTCTAATATGTGTCCCCTCCAGCTGAAAGTGGGGAGAACTACCTACCCTCTTGGGAGTTCTCATCACTAAGGTGGAAAAACCTGGACAGACCATCAGCATTGGCGTGTTCGGTACCAGGGCGGTGTTCCACCGTAAAGTCCATTCCCTGTAGGGAGATGGACCACCTCAACAGTTTTGGGTTCTCACCCCTCATGTGCATCAACCATCTGAGGGGCCTGTGGTCTGTCTGAACCCGGAAGTGAGTCCCAAACAAGTAGGGCCTCAGCTTCTTCAGAGCCCAGACCACAGCAAAAGCTTCCCTTTCAATCACACTCCACCTCTTTTCCCTGGGAAGTAGCCTCCTACTTATGAAAGCTACAGGTTGGTCCAAGCCCTCGTTGTTGATCTGTGAGAGTACTGCTCCCACACCATGCTCTGAAGCGTCTGTATGCACTACAAATTCACTGTAGAAATCAGGCGCCTTGAGCACAGATGCTGTGCACATGGCAGTCTTCAGGGCACCAAAAGCAGTTTGGCAGGCTTCGGTCCAATTCACTCTCCTGGGCTGCTTCCTTGAAGTCAGCTCAGTCAAGGGGGCTACGATGGTGCCATATCCCTTGACAAATCGGCGGTAATACCCGGTGAGTCCTAAAAAGGCTCTCACCTCTGTCTGGGTCTTGGGGGGCTCCCAAGCCAGAATGGTATCAATCTTGGCTTGAAGGGGTGCCATCTGCCCACTCCCTAACTGGTGTCCCAAGTACACCACAGAACCCTTCCCTATCTGGCACTTACTGGCCTTGATAGTGAGGCCTGCCCTTTCTAGAGCCTTCAACACTTCACAGAGGTGTTGCAAGTGTTCTTCCCAAGTGGAATTGAACACAGCAATGTCATCCAGGTATGCGGCGCTGAATTCCCCCAGCCCGGACAGTACCTGTTTGACCAGTCTCTGGAACGTGGCAGGTCCATTCTTCAACCTAAAGGGCATGACACGGAACTGGAAGTGTCCCCCCTGGCGTTGAAAACGCAGACCTCTCCTTTGCCCCCTCAGTTAAGGCAATCTGCCAGTACCCAGATGTTAAGTCAAACGTACTGAGGTACTGGGCAGCGCCCAACCGATCCACAAGCTCATCAGCTCTGGGGTTGGGGTGTGCGTCAGTCTTGGTGACCGCATTGAGCCCACAGTAGTCCACACAAAACCGGAGTTCTGGAGTGGCACCGGGCGCAGCAGCTTTTGGTACTAAGACCACCGGGCTAGCCCAGGGGCTGCTGGAGGGCTCAATTACCCCTAGCACCAACATCTTGGAAACCTCTTCCTTCATGCTGGCCCTGACCTTGTCAGCTACCCTGTAGAATTTCTGTTTCACAGGAAGACTATCGCCAGTGTTCACATCATGGACTCACCAATTGGTGACACCTGGGGTCATGGAAAACAGGGAGGCAAACTGACCCAACACCTGGGGACAATCCCTCTGCTGTTCTGGGGTCAGGGTGGGCGAGAGGACCACACCATCCACTGACCCATCTTGCTCCTTGGCTGCCAGGAGGTCAGGAAGAGGGTCACTATCCTCTTCCATTCCAGCATCCGTAGCCAGGAGCATTGTCACATCAGACCTCTCAAAGTGGGGCTTTAGGCGGTTCACAAGTAAGACCCTCAGGGGTTGCCTGGGAGACTGCAAGTTAACCAGGTAGGTTACTTTGCTCTTGCGCTCAACCACCTCATATGTCCCAGTCCACTTGTCTTGGAGCACACAAGGCTCCACTGGTGCCATCACCCACACTTTCTGTGCCCAAGTTGAAATTTGACCAGAGTGGCATTCTGATCGTACCATCTTTTCATTTCTTCCTGGTTGGCTTCTAGGTTCTCCTGAGCGAGCTTCCTGAAGCGCTGTGTCTGGTTGCAGAAGGCCAGCATATAGCTGAACACATCCTGGGGGGTTTTGCTGGGTGTTTTCTCCCACTCCGCCTTCACCAGAGTGAGAGGTCCTCTAACAGGGTGGCCACACAGAAGCTCAAAGGAACTGAACCCTAAGGACTTTCAGATTTCGGTTGAACCTTTCAACCAACCTGTTTCCTTGAGGGAGGTAAGGAGTGGTAAGCTTATAAGTTACCCCACACTCCTCCCACAGAGACTTCATGTACCTAGAGATGAAGTTGGTATCCCGGTCGGAGACCACCTCTCTGGGGAACCCCAGATGGGAAAAGATCCCCATCAATGCACGGCCCACCACGGGTAATGTGATTGTCCTGAGAGGGACAGCTTCCGGGCACTGGGTGGCATGGTCCACCAAGACCAGGATGAACCTGTTGCCTAAGGCTGTCTTGGGGTCCAGTGGCCCCACAATGTCGATGCCCACCCGCTTGAAAGGGGTGCTCACCACAGGAAAGGGGTGGAGGGGTGCCTTGCATTTTTCTCCGGTCTTGCCGCTTGCCTGACAAGTCTGGCAAGTCCTACAGAATGCAACAACGTGCTTCTTCATCTGGGGCCAGAAGAAGTGGGTGACAAGCCTTTGGAAGGTCTTGTCTTGCCCCAGATGTCCTGCGAGAGGCACGTCATGAGCCAGACCCATTAGGAAAGCCCTGACCCTGCTTGCAGGCCAGGTCGCTCCCCTCCTGCCGCACAGCTCCACCTGTGTGCCAGCGCCTTCCCCCAGCTGCCTGCTCCCAAACGTGAGTTTGATCCTGCTGTCTCCCTGACTGTTTGCTGACATTGTTAATTTCACTGTCTCTCTGTTTTTTGGCTTCTGTACTGTTGTGCCCTCATTTGTAGTACTGTATTTTGCTTCGTTGTGCCGTTGTTTTGCTTTGCGCCCAGCTCGTTCCCCCTTCCCCCCATTTCTCTTGTGTATCCCTTGCTCCTTCCTGCCGCTGCTCCCATGCGGCCCGCCCTCTCGCCGTCCATTCACCGCCCTGCTCCCGCCTCCCAGCTGCTCCTCCCTCACCTCCTTAAATGGCACCCATCTGCACCAGGACCGCGCCCAGCACCAGACGCCCTGGACCCCACGAACACTACAACGCCAGACTCCAATACAACGCCAGCACTCTCCACGCACTCAACGCCGGCCAAGACCACAGCTGCTTCCAGGCCGCCCCGAAACGCACCCACGGACCATTCTACTGCCACACCTGCAGCTTCACCTGCGACAGAGCCACCAAACCACCAAGGACCGGACCCAACCACCTCCACTGCATACTTCTAAACACACGCTCCGCACGCAAACACGCCGTCGAGCTCTGGGTCCTGCTCGACACCTCCGCCCCACATGTTGCCTTCCTGACCGAGACCTGGTGGAACGAATCCTCGACCCCCGACATCAACATAGCCATCCCGGACGGATACAAGATCACCCGCAGGGACCGCACCAACAGAATCGGTGGAAGAATAGCCATCATCCACAAGTCCACCCTCAAGGTCTCCACCCACTCAGACGACACCCTCAGCACCGCCGAACACCTGCACTTCTGGTTCCACACCGACCCCAACACCACCCTCGGATGGACCCTCGTCTACAGACCCCCGGGCACAGTTCAGCGACTCCATTGCCGACCTCGCCAGCACGCACGCCATCGCCTCCACGGACTACATCCTCCTCGGGGACCTGAACTTCCACCTCGAGAACAACAACAACGCCAACTCCGCCACCCTGATCGACAACCTCGACCTCAAACAACTCGTCACCACTCCCACCCTTGCTGCCGGACACACGCTCAACCCCATCTTCTCCACCTGCGCCCACGTCTCCTTTGACCACACCATCGAACTCCACTGGACCGACCACCGCTGCATCCACTTCGCCTACAAGAAACCCACCATGCACCACCGCACCCAACAGCTGCCCCGCCGCTGCTGGAGCAGATTCACCGAAGACCAGCTGAACACCACACTCGCCCAGAACCCACCCACTGACGCCACCGACCCAGACACCGCTGCACACAACCTCAGACACTGGCTCAATGACTGCGCCAATACCCTCGCCCCGCTCAAGAAACCCTCCAACAGCCGCACCAGCAAGAAAGCCACCTGGTTCACCGAAAAGCTCCAAACGAGCCTGCCGGAAACTGGAGAAGAAATGGCTCCATGAACAGACACTGGACAGCCACGCAGCCCACAAGGACTCCACCCACAGACATCACCACCTCATCAGATTAGCCAAGACATCATCCTTCAAAGCCCGGCTGGACAACAATGCACACGACAGCAAAGAGCTCTTCAGCATCGTGAAGGAACTCTCTAACCTCAGCACCAACGCCAACGACATCCCGCCCTCACAAGAACTGTGAGACTCGCTGGACACCTTCTTCCACCGCAAGATCACTGACATCCACGAAAGCTTCAACACCACGACCGCCCCGACAACGCCAAAGCCCAGCGGCCCTACGAACACCACCCGCATCAACGGCCTGACCTCCTGGACCAACGTCAACGACGATAAGACACGCAAAGTAATGAACTCCATCCACTCAGGATCACCGTCAGAACCCTGCCCACACTACATATTCAACAAAGCAGACGCAACCATCACACCCCAACTATGGAAGATTATCAACACCTCCTTCGGGACAGCTACATTCCAGGAAAGCTGGAAGCACACCAAAATCAGCGCCCTTCTCAAGAAGCCCAAGGCAGACCCCGAGGACCTCAAGAACTTCCGGCCCATCTCCCTACTCCCGTTCCCAGCGAAGGTCATCAAGAAACTCGTCAACACGCAACTGTCCAGCTACCTCGAGGACAGCAACATCCTAGACCTGTCTCAGTCCGGATTCAGAAGAAACCACAGCACCGAGATGGCCCTCATCGCTGCCACAGACGACATCAGGCTCCAACTAGACAATGGCGAGACATCAGCCCTCATCCTCCTGGACCTGTCAGCCGCCTTCGACACGGTCTGCCACTGCACACTAAAGACACGCCTCCAAGAAGCCGGAATCCAAGAGAAGGCCCTGGACTGGACCACGTCCTTCCTCTCTGGCAAACCCAGAGCGTCCGCCTCCCACCCTTCCGATCCGAAGCCACTGACATCATCTGCGGCGTACCCCAAGGATCATCTCGCAGCCCAACGCTGTTCAACATCTACATGGCCCCCCTCGCACACGTTACCCACCAGCACGACCTCAACATCATCTCCTATGCCGGCGACACCCAGCTCATCCTCTCCCTCACCAAGGACCCACACACTGCCAAAACCAACCTCCATGAGGGAATGAAGGCTGTCGCCGAATGGATGAGGAGCAGCCGACTAAAACTGAACTCGGACAAGACGGAGGTCCCCATCCTCGGACCCACCCCCTCAGCCTGGGATGACTCCTGGTTGCCGACCATGCTGGGAACAGCACCAACACCCACCAACCAAGCACGCAACCTAGGAATCATCCTCGACTCCTCCCACTCCATGTCGAAGCAGGTCAACGCCGTCTCCTCCTCCTGCTACAACACCCTCTGCATGCTCTGCAGGATATACAAGTGGATCCCTACCGAAACAAGAAGAACGGTGACACAGGCCCTCGTCAGCAGCAGGCTGGACTATGGCAACGCACTCTATTCAGGAATACCGGCCAAACCCCACCGACGACTGCAACGCATCCAAAACACCTCCGCCCGACTGATCCTCAACATCCCTCGTTACAGCCATATCACCCCCCACCTGAGATACCTACAGTGGATCCCCATCAACAAGAGGATCACCTTCAAGCTCCTCACCCATGCACACAAAGCACTCCACAACACTGGACCAGCCTACTTCAACAGCAGACTCAGTTTCTACACCCCCACCCACCAGCTCCGCTCCACCAGCTTCGCCCTCGCCGCTGTCCCCCGCATCCAACGAATGACCTCCTTCCTTGCCGCCAAAACCTGGAACACCCTCCCTACCCACCTTCAACAGACCCAAGACCTGCTCACCTTCTGAAGACTCCTCAAGAGCTGGCTCTTTGAGCAGTAGCAGCACCCCCTTCCTCAGCGCCTTGAGACCCTCACGGGTGGGTAGTGTGCTCTACAGGTACAATGATTGATTGATTGAAGCGCTCAGGTACCACCAGCACACGGGCTGCACCGGGCTCTGCGACCTTAGGCTCACTATAAAGTAACCCATCTTCCCAGTAAATGAGATGATCCTTGGACTCTCCACCTGCTGCCTGGTCTGCAGCCTGCTGCCGCACACCAATGAGAGAAGGGCATTTCCTCTGTGCCTTGCAGAACTCCTCCCTGGAGGGGCCACCTTCTTGCTGCCAATGGGTCAGCTCAGGCAGGTCTCCCAGTTCGGCCACCTGTTCCCCTGTAGGTTCCAGGGCATCCCCCTCAGGTTCTGCTCCTTCCTGGACCGTGGGAACGGCTGGGGCTGGTTTCCCATGCCCTCTGCCCTTTCTCTTCTTGGCAGGCCCCTGGGCCACTGTTTCACGCTCCAGGTCTGCGGAATCACCCATACTGGCTGCCATAGACAGAGTGGTCACACAGATCCACTCAGGCAGAACCAGCATCTCCAGATGAGCCTGGTGTTCCACCTCCTTTCATGGGGAACTCTCCAGGTCATTACCTAGCAGACATTCTACAGGCATAGATGGACTCACAACAACCTTCAAGAGACCTGAAACCCCCCTCCACTCAAAGGGAACCTGCGCCACCTTACAGAGGTGCACCGAGTTGTCAGCTGCAACTACTGGGTGAAGCACATTGGGAATGACCTGCTCTTCAGACACCCACTGACACCTTACAGATGTCACTCTGGCTCCTGTGTCTCTCAGAACCTCCACCTTCCTCCAATTGATGGTCACCCACTGCCCGTATTTCTTAGTGTTATCAGGCAGGTAGGTTTCCTGGACCATCTCTTGGTCTCCTAAAAAAACAAGGGTCATTACTGCTGGTCCCTCCCCTTCACTGGAAATTAAATCCTCTCCTAAAGCTACACTCACTAAACCCGGTTTTGGAACACCAGTGGGTGCTGGAGGTTTCTTGGGGCAAGTAGGGGTAATGTGTCCCATCTCATTCCAGTGATAGCAGGTAGGGGGACCCCTGTTTTCCCATCTGCCCTTAGGGGGCCAGGTTGGTCTAGGTTTGGGGGGTTGGGACTCCTTTCCCTGGGAACTGTTTTGGGGCCCCTGAGAGAACTCCTTTTGGTTACCCTTGTCCCCCCACACTTCTGCTGGGACCCTGCCCACCTTTGGCTGTGGTACCCACAATTCCTCTGTGGACACTGGTACTGGTCCAGCGGTCTGCCCCCTTAGCAAGCTCAATGGGGTCTGTCAGCTTGCTGTCTAAAAGATGCTGGCGCAGCTCTGGAACACATAGACTACTCAAGTGCTCCCAACTAATTAAATGCAACAACCCCTTATAATCAGTTACTTTGCTGCCCTTCATCCAACCTTCCAGTGCACGCGAGTACAGATTCACACACTCCATCCAAGTTTCAGACTCTTTCTTCTTGGAGTTCCTAAACTGCAGTCTATACTGTTCTGGAGTAAGTCCATACCTGAGACATAGGGCCTCCTTCATATTGGGATAGGTCATGGCACATGCTAATTCGAAGGGCTCTAGAGCACTCCTCCCAGAAGCCTCAAAATGTTTCCACAGGCCCGCGCCCCAATACTGTTCAGGCACACCATTCATTCTCAAAGCAATCTCATATGAGGTAAACCAGGCATAGATATCCTCACTCCTATTATAATTCTGTACCAAATCCTTGGGGATATATACTTTACCCCCCTGCACTGGCTGTGTGCTGCCACCATGTGAACTGGACTCCGCCTGCTTGGCCTTGATATCCATGCTCAACCTATGAGCTAAAAGCAATTTCTTCTCCTCCAGGGCACAAGCATTCTTGCTCTCCTCTGCTGCATTTTCTTTCTCTACTTCTAATTGCTTCATCTTCATTCTCATGATTTCCAATTCATGGTTTCTCACTCTTTGATTATCCTCTAACTCTTCTGGAGTGAAACCCCTACTGGAATGGATGCTACAAGGCCTTGTGCCTGGCTTGCTCACAGGCAAATCTTGGGGTTAAAAACCATCCCTTCAACTTGCATCATTTACATCTTGGGCCTCCCATCAGGCATTCAAGGCTCTCTGCAGCTCATCCTTTCTAGAGCTGCTTTTCACAGGGCAACCACGATCTCTGCAGAATTGTTTGAGCTGCTCAACTTCGTATGAATACATATCCTCAATGCAAAACTCCAATTCTGCTGGCTCACTTGTTGCCTTCCCATGCTGAGACATGATGCTTTCAAGAGTTACTCAAAAATAGAATCAAAAATCAAAACACGGTATGTGGTTGCATAGTGGCCTGCAATAGACTAGTGATGTACACCAATTACTGTGGGTCAAGTACAAATACAAGTTCAAATCCCACCAATGTTAGATCTGGGGGTCTCTAGTTGGCAGAGGTAGGTACCACTGTCCAAATAGGGACCCTTGCTTCAAGTCGGGGTAAGGGAGATAAACTCTTTAGATACCCCTGCTCACCCCCTTGGTAGCTTGGCACGAGCAGACAGGCTTATCAAAGGCAATGTGTAAAGTATTTGTATCAACACTCACAGTAACACAGTGAAAACACCACAAATGGACTCCTCACCAGTTTAGAAAAATAAAAGTATTTAATCTAAACTAAACAAGACCAAAACGACAAAAATCCAACATACATCAAGAATATGATTTTTAAAGAGTTCTAGGATTTGCATAAAAATAATTCACAGTTGCGTCACGTTTAGTCCAAAGTACCTGTAGATGCGACAAAAGTTCCAAATGGAAGCTGCAGCATTGAAAAACAAGCGATGCGTCACTCCTGAGACCCTGGGGAGGCGATGCGACAGCCCCGCTGCACGCAGTGGGCGTGTTGCGACGAATCCAGTCTGTATGGGGAGGGATGCGATACCTTGTATGGATTCCGGTGCGCAGGTTCGGTAGGAAGTGTCTCGCACAGGCACAATGCGACGATCTTCAGGCTGCGACGATCTCAGGTGCGGTGGCGATGCGCTGCGCAGCGTCGATCTTCTCCTCTCGCGGCCCCTCGATGCGATGGCTCTGCGACGATGTTCACGGCGACGTGATGCGGTCCGCAAGCAAGCGGTGCGACGATCTCACCCAGCGGAGACAGGCTCTGTGAGGATATTCGCAGCGACAGGAATCTTCCCGCACCGGGGCGATACGCTCCGCAAGTGAGCAATGCGTTGGCTCTTGCATCAGCAACAGGCGCTGTGACGATCTTCGCGGCAGTGGGAATTTTCTCGCACTGTGGACAATGCGCTCCGCAAGCGAGCGATGCGTGAAAGTTGCAGATCTTCTTCTTTCCTTCTTGTCCAATTCCCCAAACAGCAGGCACAACTTCCAGAGGCCCCACAATTGGATCAAGCACTCTAGGAAGGGCAGAACTCACTCAGCAGAGTTCAGGGGTGAAGCTGGGGATGAAGTCCTTTTGTTCCTGGGACTTCTGAACAGGAGGCCAGCTCTCCTCAGGCCCTTGGAGATCTCTTCAAGCAAGGGGACACAGCAACAGCAAAGCCCTTCCCCTCTCCTTGGCAGCAAAGCAACTGCAGGTCAGCCCACAAACACACAGCAGGAGAGTCCTTCCTCTTCAGTCCTCCAGCTTTCTCCTTGGCAGAGGTTCCTTCTTGATTCCAGGATGATCTAAATTCTTGAGATCAGGGTCCCAATATTTATACCCCAAAATCCTTTGTCCTCTGAGGGCAGAGGGGCCTTTGCCCAGTCCAAACTAGTTCTGGAGCACTCTGTTTACATGACTCTTTCTTTCCTTTCACAGTGCAAAGCAGAAACATCAGACGCCCCACAGGAGGTGGAGCCAGCATTGTGGAGGGAAAGCACAGCCCTGGAGCACTTGGTTGACATGATTCCTTCTCTCCTTTCACAGTGCAGGGCAGAGACATCAGACGCACCACAGGGGGTGGAGCCAGCGCTGTGGGGGGCATGCACTGTCTTATTCAGGTCCCAGGTGCAAGTCCTCCCTCCCATCTAGATGCAGATCTCTCTATTCAGCCCTGTGCTGGCTCACCCTGTCTCCGGGAATTCCCCAGGCCCCTGGAATTTCCCAGCCCCTGTCACTCAAACTCCAGACAAAGAATACACAGCCTAGCAAAGGCAGGTTTGGATGGTTATACAAGAAAATACCTACTTTCTAAAAGTGGTATTTTCAAACACAGAATGTTAAAACCAACTTCACTTAAAGATGTATTTTATCATTCTGAGTTCAGGCATACTAAACCCGAATTTCTACCATGTTCCCTGAGTCAGTTTAGGATTATAAAATGTAATAATCAAACTGCCCATTCTGGCCAGAACAGGTAGCCTTGCAATTGTGAAAAACCAAAATGGCTGTAATTCACTACCAGAGCATGTCACCCACACTAGTACATGCTCTACCTTTCACATACACTGCATCCTGCCCAGTGGGGTACCTAGGGCCTTCCATAGGGGTGTCCAATGTGTATAGAAAGGGAAGGGTTAGGCCTGGCCAGTATGGACACTGGTCAGGGCAGCATGGCAGTTAGCAACTGCACCCAGGCACCACCGTGGCAGGCCTGAGACACCATTTTAGGGCTACTCATGTGGGTGGCACAATCAGTGCTGCAGGCCCACTAGTAGCATTTGAATCACCAGCCCTGGCACACTTGGTGCACTTTACTAGGGACTTCCTCGTAACACAAATATGCCAATCATGGATAACCAATTACAAAAACAATGTACCTAGGGAGCACTTGCACTTTGACACTGATCAGCAGTGGCAAAGTGCCCAAAGCATCTAAACCAGCAAAATCGAAATCCAGCACAGCATCAAAAATACAGAAGGTAGAGGCAAAAATTCAGGGGAAACCATGCCAAAGATGCCAGGTCTAACACATACATATACATAATAATAAAAATGTTGTTGGTACTACAATTAAGGCCAAATACACAGGATTATCTTATCAAGTACTGATATATCCTCTGACTTACCAATATGCTGCAGCTATACACACTCGAGGTATGTGCCAGCCCAGATACCACAGTTCTCATAGGGCTGAGCAATGCTAACACACGCACTGATGCACTGACACATTGGCCGTCACAAGTCATGATGTGTGAAATATGGAACTGGCGAGCTACAAGATATAACCCAGTTCCACACAGCACCCGGTACCAGCGGGGAGATGAAATGTGGACCGAGTAGGTGTGAAAGAAGACATGATACACTGGGCGAAGTAAGTGACCCCTTGTGCCTTAGGCATACCTGGCACTAGTGGGAAGTTAATTGCTCATTCCAATGATCTCATTAATATCACTCTCCCTCTTCAAGAAACCTAATTTACCTGACATTGTGACTATACCTGTCACATGGTGTGTGAATACAGGGACATGTCCGGCAGTCCTTCCATGTATCCTAGTCGCTATATATAAGAGGGCAGGTAATATCCTCTTGACGACGATTTCAGTCACCACACATTGGTTTGTTTGCATGTACTCCAAGCGTGTATCATAACATGTTGATACTTTATGTTGTGAAGCGTGTGCTTAGTCTTGAGTAATATGCACATTGACCAATATGAATATTTTTTCCACATATGTTCTATTGTGCTCACCGATTTGAAGGAAAGACATTGAGAGTGCACCACAATTGTACATGTAAAGCTTGGAACTACAGAAACATAAACAAACTATATGTTGTTACTGTCTTTTTTCCTAACAGGACGTATGACGGCAACCTGAGCTGAACAAGGGCACTATTGTCCTTTTTGCATGCCAGATATATGTTGCATGTCTATGTTTTTTCCTGAACAAATATAACTAGGTTTGACTGATATATTGAGAAAATACTCAGAGGCATAATTTCCGAGTCCTGATGACAGCCATGGGCCCTATGGCCACCTTGACATAGGTCTGAAACATTTTACCGTTAACACATAGGGTGTAGAAACATTATCTCCATTGACACCCCCATTATTATTTTAATCGTAGCAGAAACATCATGAATAAAAGGGATACCTTGGTGTTTCAAGGTATTTTTATCTTAAGACCCAAGAAGAAGACTTATCTTAATTGCTCCCTGGAACATACTCAAGCAATCCTGGTAATTAGGGACCAGGATGAGACCCAATGATAAAGCATGATGCCAATAGGGTGTGTAAGGGTCTGCCTAACAACTAGATTGGCCTGATTACTATGGCGGTTGGAAAAGCGTCGACCGCCATCATTTGGGGCATATGTCTGACCGACTATATGTTGATGGTTCCAACCTGCCTGATTACAATGCCACAACCAGAACAGGTCTGCAGCACAAGCCTCAAGGGTAAAAGGAATTCTGCAAACATCCATACACCATGTGCAAGGCACCATGTGGTGCCTGGCAATACCATGTGGGGCCTGGCACGCTGTGCATGAATGCTTTGGAGTGCACCACATGTGCTCCCTTTGGCCCATAGTGGAAGCCTACGGGGTACGAGAGCCCTGCTCGGGACCCCAAAGTCCCAGTCTGGCTGCCTTTTTATGGCAGTCGGACCACCATGAAAAGGCAGTCGGAAAGGGCAATTGTAATCCCTACGGTGGTGCCTTTCAGAGGCACCGCCCCCATTGTAGGGATTACGGTCAGACCGGCACTCCGAAAGACTCCTTGACTCTGTTGAAGTCGCCAGCCATTCCCTCCGCCCGCTGTGGTCCAACCAACAGCATCGTAATGCAGCAGTCGGACCACTATGATGGATGTCAGGTGGCCTGCCACTAACGGCCTGTCAGTGGTGGTCCCACCGACATCATAATTGGGCCCTGTGTGTGCAAATAATGTGTGTGTAGCTTCACTTCATGTTTACTGTCCAAATGTAATTCTTTCTGTCAACCTAGACACATGTCTTCCTGGGCTACAATATTTGCAATAGAAGTCACTGTAGAAATCACTGCTACTCTAGTCATATTATCTATGTGGGTACATGCTACCTTATTTATGTTAGATACATTCTAAGGAGCAGATTAAGGCAGATCCATGTTGACATTTTAGTGGGGTTGGGGTACTGACTCCTACTTTTTAATGCCAAGTGGTACCTGATATTGTAAAAAACCAGACAGGGTTATCACATTGGTTTTTAATTTGTTTTCACCGAGTCTAGGCTATTAACAAGTGCCACCCTGATTTCAGGGTGTAGGCCTGCTCCCCATCAAACCAAAATGTATGGAGATTGTGGGGATTTCCAATGATGAAGCATGACACCTGGTAGGTGTGTGAAGACATCCTGTCAAACCTTTCTGTGTGTTTAGGAATAGACTGATAACTAGGCAATCACAAAATGTGGAATAATTGTAAAATAATATAAATTCACCTAGGTGCCTTTTGTGTGACAGTATTTGTGGGTGATCCTCAATTAACAGCTCAATAATTGCTCTTACGGTTTTGTATAGTAGTTGCAGTAATAGCATTGGCAGCAGCAGCAAATAGTTTATTTAAAACTTTAAAGTAAAATAATTAAAATTGTTATACACCCACAAAATAAATATTGCAGTGGCAATAGTATCATATGAAACATCCTGCATGGAAGATAATAAAGTGCAGCAATACATGGTTTCTACAATATCAATTGATAACCTCCATGTTGTCCTGTTAAATAAGTATGTGGGCATGCATGTGTGAATCCCTAGTGAAAACATAAAAATGCATACACACTTACCCCAAAATCATAAGGCAAAATATAATGTGCAATTACTATGACAAAGACTATTTTTTGTTATGGTCCAAATGTTTTATTGGATTTTAGAGTTATAGAAAAGGACAAGAAAATAAAAAAAGTTCCATCTCCAGTTGACAGGTTAGAGGAATGTCTGGAGTTCAAGGTTTGACTACAAAACAGTCACATTGTTGGCAATTGGACAATATGGACATAAAACAATAATAGATGCGTACCATGAATTTCCGTTGCACTTCCAAGAGGTACTGTAGGATTGCATGGTCAGGTATGTTCAATATTAAGGTGAAATTTCAGTGACTTTTAAGGAGGTGGCTAATGATTTCCCCACTTTATTTAGGTAAGAACATTTATTGCTTTTCTGTGCTTTTACCCATAGTTGGGCATGACTACTAATAATTTTGGTGTATTTGTATTTACATATTTTTTTTAGTGCTGTTAAAGGGGTTACTAAGGGCAACAGATCTCCTGCGGGGACCAGGGAGCCTTTGTTCTGCGACACCATTTTTGCCATCAAACACTCGCCTTCCAGTGGTCTACACAGGGATAAATTTAAATTGAATCCCAGGTCCTGACGCTTTCAGGCACTTTGAATCACAGCAAGAGGGGATGCATTAGCACCTGCGCACATAAAGAGTGATTTAGATTGTGTGATTGTGTGTACATGATGGAAAGCCCTAAAACTTTATTTATTCCTATTTGTTTGAATTCCATTCTGCTGATATTTATTGGGTGAGAAATACCAAATATTTAAGGTAACATGCCAATGTTGGCCCTGCAAGTAACAAAGTATGCATGTTATTTCCAAACAACATATATTTGGGTCTTAATTAGAGTGAGTAGTAGAGAGAGAGTAGTAGAGAGTGAGTAGTAGAGAGTAGTAGAGTGAGTAGTAGAGAGTGAGTGGTAGAGAGTAGTAGAGAAGAGAGTAGTAGAGTGAGTAGTAGAGTGTAGTAGAGAGTGAGTAGTAGAGAGTGAGTAGTAGAGAGAGTAGTAGAGAGTAGTAGAGAAGTAGAGAGTGAGTAGTAGAGGGTGAGTAGTAGAGAGTAGTAGAGAGTAGTAGAGAGTGAGTAGTGGAGAGTGAGTAGTAGAGAGCGAGTAGTAGAGAGTGAGTAGTAGAGAGCGAATAGTAGAGAGTGAATAGTAGAGAGTGAGTAGTAGAGAGAGTGCACTAGAGAGTGAGTAGTAGAGAGTAGTAGAGTGAGTAGTAAAGAGGGAGTAGTAGAGAGAGAGTAGTAGAGAGTGAGTAGTAGAGTAGTAGAGAGTGAGTGGTAGAGAGTAGTAGAGAGTAGTAGAGTGAGTAGTAGAGGGTAGTAGAGAATGAGTAGTAGAGAGTGAGTAGTAGAGAGTAGTAGTGAGTGAGTAGTAGAGAGTGAGTAGTTTAATTTAAAAGGAACACAATGAGGGGGTTCATTTTGCCATAGAAATTATGATTAGTGCTGAAAAAAGAGAAATTAGGGCACATTTTGAGTGACTTCTCAAATCCTTTTCTATTTCTTAAAAAAATTCTGACATGCAGACTGAAACAGACTTCCCTGGTGAGCAGTAGCTTTGCTACAGTGATCTAATAAGCAACTGGAGTGCTAACATTACGAATTTATGGCAAATGTGTGACACATCTGAATGCCTTCTTGATGGAATAAAAGTAAAAACTGAAAGTATTTCCTACTGAGGAGACTGTAGTAAATGAGGAAATTAGGAAACTTCATAACAAATAAGTCTCCCAAGATTGCCACCAGAGACAAATGAGCCCAAATGTAGCAGAAATATCACCCAGATGTAGCCCAAGTATAGCCCAATGACAGAATGTCCCAGAGTGTTCCAAAGAACAACTAGAGCGCTAACAGTCATACTAATGACAAAAGTATGGCACACCTGAAGCCATCTTGATTGGAATAAAGTGGTAACACTTAAAACATTTAATTTGCAAAGGAACAAAATGAGGGGGTTCATTTTGCCATAGAAATTATGATTAGTGCTGCAGAAAGTAAAATTAGGGCACATTTTGACTTCTCAAATCCTCTTCTATTTCATAAAACAAATCTGACATGCAGACTGAAACATGCACTTTGAATACCAGCAGCAGACTTCCCTGGTGAGCAGTAGCTTTACTACAGTGATCTAATGAGCAACTAGAGTGCTACCATTCAGAATTTACGAAAAATGTGTGACACATCTGAATGCCTTCTTGATGGAACCAAAGTAAACAAGCATTAAAAATGCATTAGGTCTCGCCCTTGTTTAAGTTAAAGCAATTCTGTTTGTAATTAGGTGGCTTTTTAGCGTTGCTTGTATTAGTGTTTTTCAAACTTTCATGTCTATAACATGCATATGTATGCATATATGTATTCACTGAAAAAACCATAGGTTTCACACATGTTATAGTTAGCTGGACATTTCACTCGTAAAAAACCAATGAAATTCCCCCGTTATAGTTAGTTCAGCTAACTATAACTCACGCGCCTGCAATCCACTGCTGATGACGTCACATATTACATCACTCATGACATGGTCAGTGACATCACTCATGGCATCACTGATGACATCTCAAATGACATCACTGATGACATCACTGATGACATCATCCATTGAGTATGTGTTTCTGAACAATTTTAATATGTTTAATATATATAGCGAAAGGCCTGTTGAAGAATGAGTGGGTGTACAAGTGTGTAAATGGATGATTTTCTGTGGTGCGTAACTGACTCTATGAGTGAGTCATTAAATGTATCTTACTGCAGACTAGTGACTAAACTGTGTAAATGTTAGTATGTGTCTGTATGTTGGTGTATAAGTGGCGGCATGGGTTTGTGAATACCTATATAAGTGTCTATATGAGTTATTGATTGGTTGTCTGAGTATCTGTATGGGTTCCTGAGTGTTTGTGTGGGTAGGGTGTGTGTGACTATGCATAGATGTGTGAGTGGGTGATTCTATGGGTGCATGGTTTTAAGAGTGCATCTGTGATGGACTGTATGGTTGAGTGAGTGTATGTATGGGTGTGTTAGGGATTGAATGTATATCTCAGTGGTACATTTGTGACTAACTACATATGTGAAAGGCAGTATATATGCGTGTAAGAGTATAAAAGTGGGTAGATGTGAGAGTGTGTGATTGTGAGAGTGACTGTATGGATGAGTGTGTGCTTGTATCAATGATTCTATAAGAGCGTAAGAATGTGAAACAAGTTTTATGAGTAAGTGAACTTGAGTGTGTATAACCGCATAGTGAGTAAATGGGAGTGTGATTATTTGCATGAATGAGTAGGTGTGAGAGTACCTTTATGGATGATTGGTAGTGTGTGAGTGTCTATATAGGTGTATAAATGCATATGATAGTTTTGTATGGAGTGACTGTAAGTATGAGTGACTGTACAGGTGAATGAGTGGAAGTGTATGTAGACCTAAGAGTTAATAATTGGATATGTAGTTATTGGTATTGCAGTATGTATGGTTTTGAGAATGGAACTCTTAAATTTTGAGTCGGTGTATCAAAGGTTATATTAGGGTGTGAGAAGATGTGGTAATTTATCACATGGATGACGTCATCAGTGATGTCATCAGTGATGTCATTTGAGATGCCATCAGTGATGTCATGAGTGATGTCACTGATCCTGTCATGAGTGATGTAATATGTGACGTCCTCAGCAGTGGATTGCGGGCACGCGAGTTATAGTTAGCTGAACTAACTATAACGGGGGAATTTCATTGGTTTTTTACGAGTGAAATGTCCAGCTAACTATAACATGTGTGAAACCTATGTTTTTTTCAGTGGATTTGCAAGGTTTTTTAAATGCTAATTCCTAACTATAACGTGTGTGAAACCTATGGTTTTTTTAAGTGAATTTGCAAGGTTTTTTAAATGCTAATTCCTAACTATAACGTGTGTGAAACCTATGGTTTTTTTAGTGAATTTGTAAGGTTTTTTAAATGCTAATTTATGTATGTATTATTATATTTTTTATATATTTATTTTACAATAAACTACCTATGTATATAGTTATAGATTGACTGTATCCTGTAATATGGAATGGCTCAGCTCTTTTTTTTTTATTTGAACAGCATAGTTAATATCTTCTATAAACTTATAAACAGTTTAAAATGTTTTTTTTATTTTCAAGGGCTTTTCACAGTGCGCGCACGGCAAGTCATGTGATTACAAAACAACACTTTTCATTGGTTCATAGTAGTTTCTGTTCCAGAATCTTCAAACACCACACCCACTCCCCTCACTATTTCTTCTTATTTCCTGGGACAAGGAGCTGAACAGCTACTTGAGTAAAATCTTACTTGAAATTGGCAGAACAGCAGTCTACTTCAGGGAGTGAGGAGGAGACATTTGTGGTACCACCAAGGAAGAGCAAACAAAAACACTCTTTCATCTGGAATTACTTCACCTTTCCAGAGAGCCAAAAGAAGGTCAATGCGCCGAAGGTGACATGCACTATTTGTGGAAGTGTCTTATCCAGAGGAGATCCCAGCAAGAAATACTCCTTTAGTATTTATTCAATGCTGAGACACTTCAAGACAGTGCATCCTGTACGTTATGCTCGAGAAACAACTAGAGCCCTAAGGGACAACCCTCCACCTGCTCAGCCGAGCACATCATCTGCGGCCGCAGATTCCCCATGTACCAGGCCACTGGACATCCGCCCCCTTTTCCAGAAGGTGCACATACATTGCAATGTGTGCAATGCTGTTCTTTGCTACGGTGAGAGCAGTATAAACTTGATTGAAAACAGAATACAGCAGCACACATGCTCCAGCCCATAATTTTTTTTATTTATTTTTTTGTTCCTGTTGAACAGTTTTTCATTACTAGTTATTTTTCGGTGCTCTAAAAAAATACAAAAAAATACAAAATTGTTAAAAAACTAAAAAAAAAGACCAAAAAAACCAGTTATTTTCAGAACTCACTTCACTTCTCCAAGAAGAGCTATATTCCTAATATACTGTGTTGTCATTTTATTGAATGAATGTGTAGTGTATACATGAATGATTGAAATGACTGAGTGAAGAGGAGGAAAGGACAGACAGAATGAGTGAGAAAAGGAAAGTATGATCAGTCATGAAAGGGAAGTGAAAGACTGACTGCAACAAAAGGACTAAGGGTAGAGGATACAAGTAAGAAGAGTGAATGAGTAAGGGAATGGCAGTGAATAATGGAGAGTGATGGAGGGGGAGTGAGAAAAGGGGAGTAAGGGACGGAGATAGGAAAAGGGAGTACTAGATGAAGCGGATGAAGTACAGCAGGGTAAAGGGATTGAAAGTAAGAGAAGTGGAGTGATGGTGATATAAGGGGTATGAGGATTAGAAAAGGGGGTGACAGATGGGGAGTGAGGGGATGGAGGGATTTAGGAAACTGGAGTGAGAGAAAGAGAGTCAGGATTTCAATGAGCAAAGGAGAGTGAGGGAGAGTGAAGAAAAGAATGCGAAAAGATGAAGGGGTGTGAGATACAGACAGGAGGAAGTGAAGTAGGAGAATAGGAGTGACTATGAGTAAAGGATAATGACAGTTAGGGAAGGTGAGGGAAGGAGAATGACGGAGAAGGTTAAAAAATTAACATAGATGGAAAATGAGTGATGGAGAGAGGAGGAGTGGTAGAAACAGAGATGTTAAGGAAATTAAGGGTAAGACAGACAAAGGGAGAGAGACAGAAACAGAGACAGAGAGCAAGGAACTGAGAAGGAGTAAGGCAGTTAGAATGACTGAGACATATGGAGACAGGGAGAGAAACATGGTTGAAAAAATAGTGATGGAGGCAGTAAACCTAGGGGAGTAGTAGAAAAGGAGTGAGGGAGTTACGAAAGAGCAGTAAAGGAAAAAGAGAGAGGGAAGGGGAATGAGAAAAGCAGAGTGAGGAGAAGTGAAGAAAAGGGAGCATGAAAGTGAAGGGGTGAGAAATACAGATATTTTAAACTTACCTGACCAATAAAATAACTTAATTAGAAATACATGTTTTTTTTTACTTACAAGAAAAATGGATTCAATTTCCTAAATTTTCTTTCTAGATCTGAAAAAAAAGAAAAAAAGTAGTAATATTTAACAATACATTTTAGAATACAGTACACATATTTTCATATTTAACAAAGTAATTTTTTGCCCTTTTTTTGCTGTTTTCAGAATATATTGAATTTCACTGAAAATAGTGATATCAATTGTATTCTTCACTTAACAGCGGGCAAAAAAATGAACAATCTGAAAGATTGTTTAAAAAAGCCGTGAATCTATCCTCAGTAAAACATACCTTGATAGAAATGTAACATATATATTAAAAATATCTTCTAAGAACAATAACTATTTGCAATAAATACCGTCTGTAAATCTTGTTGCTTAAGCACATACACCAAAATAATATCTGTCAAAGAAGTCCACAATAGAAACATTTACCTTTCCATGAGGACAAATGGTAATTTTTAAATCCTTTTTAGGTGAAATATCCAATGGTAATCCTATAAAATCGAAATAATGGTTTCTTCAGATGCTGCAATTTGTATCTATAATTTTGGTTTTAGAAAAATTAAGTAGGAATTTGGTAATTCTGCAGGCAAACGTTGCTTGAAAATCAATTGAGAATCATTACACAGTTTCCAGTCTTTTTCACATTTTAGATAAACTGTATATTGACCAGAAGTTATAGAAGGTCCATCATGGAAAATTATTGCAACTGCAACAAAAGTCTTTCCTGATATTGATAATTGATTTCCTACAAACCTCTTTATTAAAGTGTCCAATTTTGTTCCATCAGCTCTACAACGTTGCATTATTAAAGTTATATACTGTCCATATTTCTTTAAAAATAACGTTGATAACATTTCTGATTTACATTGAAAACATTCCATGTTGTGATTTGCATCTTTAACTAATTTACTAAAAGTCACTGATTTACTCTGGTAATGTTAAATGTATGAACCTTTCAGAATCAACATTAGTGCTGCATGTGTTCATGCAGTTTTCACAACAATGTTCCCATTTATAAGAGAGACCAAACATAATTTCTATTTCTACCCCTTCATCTTCCAGTACCATAAGCATATACATTAAGAATTCCTGTGCATCTTGCTGGACATTTTGTGTCAACTGTGTACATCCAGAACATACATCTAAAAGATTTCTAACATCAGAAGCACTTTCTATTTTAGTTTTATCATTACTCAACTTCTCATAAAGGAAACTCAGCAGAGAACAAAATCTTTTTTCATGATTTAGTATTATCTGCTCTTGCAAACTTTCAAGATAAAATACAACATTCAGCAATACATTAGCGTAGCAGTTGACACCAGAGCTATTTTCAAAATGACAACCAACAACCTCTTCAACATTGTCCTTTTTCTTTTTGCTTGCAATCACATCACTCTCCTTTTGTTTTCTCTTCTGTACATCCTCATTACAGATATTCTCAATTCTCCTTTTCCGACAAACAACACGTTTTTCAAACACAGGATACTAACCTAAATGAGGAGCATAGCTTCTTCTTAATCTATTATACTCCTTTACACAATTTGCATCAGCACTAACTTTTGAGTCATCAAAGTCTATCATGAATAAACCAGATAATTTTTTCACTCATGACAAAGCAACATATGCCATACCTTCTTTAAACACACTAGATCCAATGTTTACAAAGTCACTATCTACAGTTAATCTTTGAGATTTGTGAATAGTTACAGCATATGCTTGAGAAAACGGAAACTGCTTCCTACGTACATTTAAGTCTTTCACAAGCAAAAAACGAACTGAACAACGACTAATGTCTTTAACCTCTTCAATCTGATCAAATTTTATTTTTAAAAATTCAATTCCATCTTTTTTCTGGTAATTAACAAAACCCACAACTTTACCCATAGCTCCATTCACTAAACCTTTTTCTACATTCAAATTACGTCTTAAAATTACTCGACAGTTCATACATACATAAAGATTCTTTTCTAAACCAGCTGTTTTCGATATGTTTTTCTCTAGAGAATCCAATTTGGTTTTCAATTTGCCTGTCAATATAATAGTTATTCCTTCATGCTGTATTTTATCCACGGCTTCCATTTTCATAATCTCTTCATTTTCCAATTTCAAAAGTTCTTCATTGAATATAGAGCATTCATGTAGAGTTGGCATGAAGCAGATTACAGTGTTTTTTCTGCAATTTCCTTGTATAATTTCTCTGGAACTATTTGTTCTGTTGGAAACAAATTACATAGCAATCGACTCTGTAAAGCTTTTCTGCCATGTTCTGTGAGTAGTCCAATTCTGATATCTTTGAGAATACTTGCATAATCATCATCATTTGCTTGCCGCATATTGGTAATGAGTTCTTTGTACTCAAAGTATGACCAAATATTCACATTACCTATACTTCCTAATGACTTTTTCGTGTCTTCATGTGCAAGAGTATTAAATACTGGTTGTCCTTTAACTGGAGTGAGCTGCAGTAGATCCCCAAAAACTATAACATGTTTTCCTCCAAATAATACGTCATAGTCTGTCTTTAGAATTTGCTGCATTCTTAAATGCACAAAGGCAAGCATTAAGTCTGATACCATGCTTACCTCATCAATAATGAGAACTTTCATTTTCTTCAACACTCTTGAAACTTCAAAACATGCTTCTCCTGTTAGATTGTGGTATTCTATTTTGTTCTCATGCTCTACTGGTAACATTAGCAAACAATGTAAGGTAATTCCTTTTATGTTATATGCTGCTAACCCAGTTGGAGCAGTAACAACACAAGACAAAGTTGACTCAGTTTTTTTCTGTAGGTAGCTTCTAATTACTTTAATTAAAAAACTTTTTCCAGTTCCAGCTTGTCCACTCACATACATTCTGATTGGTTCAAATGATGTGCATGAGCACTCTTTATTTTCATGTAGCAATCCATGATCAATTTGTTTTGTGACTTCTTCATAAATTTGTTGTTGTTCATCATTCAGTTGTTGTTCCAAATTTGGTAAGTCTATTAAATCTTCCTGAGCTTGATTCATAGCTGTTTCCACTTCAGTCATGGCTATTGCAGCTTCATTTTCTACGAATGGTTGTCCTAGGGGATCTTGACTGAGGGTACCAGAACTTTGACTGTCTTGAGAACTGTCTCTAGCTACTTCAGCTGCAATTGTAGCTTCTTGTTCAATTTCTTCATTTGACATTTGTACATAATTTGTGAAAGTACCTCATTCTATGCTATCTTTACAAGCATTAAAGGAATCTTCATAGCTCTGAAAATCTCCAAGTAATTCATCCTCTGAACGCCATGGTTTAAACAGCTGTAAAAGTGCTAAGTAGTAAAATTCCTTTTTGTCAGTAGTGTCACAACTCAGCTTCCTGTGATTAATCAAACTTCCTTTTGTTTGTTTCACCAAACATCCTTCCTCACCAATGACTATATTTTCCATTGTTGATGTCTTCTGTGGCATTCCGTGTAAAAATGTAGTTTTACAGCACTTCATAGAGACACATGTTCTCAAGATGATGACTTCTGTTTGGGTAATATGTGTCCAACATATTTGTTTTCAAAATGTCTGTACTTTCTGGTTCGTTCTCTGCTAAATATTCAATTTCTCGAATAGATTTCAGTTCCCGATTTCGCATTCCTGCAAGGCCTAAACTTACCCAAATTATTCTTCTGGAGTTGGAGTATAGACTTGCAGATGATAACCTATCTGAGCATTCGTATGACCCAATTTCTCGATGCGATAACATCTTTAAACTGAAACTGTATAGCTTTTTACTGACAGTCTTCTCGTGAGAAATCTCTTCCCACATTTCTTTCAATTCCGTTTTCTCAGATTTAGTGATGTAAGATGTGACATACCGAGCAACAGCAATAGAATTGTCAGCTACATACTGAATATCCATGTTAGCATTCCACATAGATAAAATGACTGGGTTGTAGTCATTTATATATTTTGACTCTTCTTTTCTTCTTAGGTTGTAGGTATTTTTCGGAGATTTTCTTGTAATGGTATGTCGCACAGCTGACATAAAACTGTTTACTCTTCCTTTTTAAAAGAACAGGTCGTGGAAATCTAAATCGACATTTTGTGTAGAATTTATCTTTACTCTTGTACTTTCGTCGACAGTATTTTCCACACCGATGACTTTGGAAACGTAAAACTTGCTCTTTTAAGTTTTTTTCTTCTGTGCTTTTAGGTATAGCACATGTTGCATATTCTTAAATGAAAGATAAAACTGCATCATCAGAATCTGTTCCAAATTTTGGGGCATCCTTGATCCACAACAGCATATGAATATGAGAGCACCTCTTGCTTGGTACTCTTTTCTCCAAAAGAAATCCACAACTTCTCCAAGAGGTGGATTTTTTTTATTGCAGATGAAGGACATCATAGCCTCAAATCTATGATTGAAATATCTGCAAACATTAACCGGATCCAATGAGCACAATTCTCCTGCTGTTTTGTATTGGATGTTTTTAATATTTGAATTTGCCTCTCGAAGAAAATCCAGTAAATCATCCCAAGCGTACTCAGCACAGCTTAGGGTAAGGAACCATGCAGGAGTTCCTAAATTCCGTAACATACATTTCAATTCTCCATGGCGTCGGTACCGATATTCATTAGTTCCACGCTGACAAGCCATCAGATTAATCAATTGAGATTCCAAATGATCATCTCGCTGTTGCACTTTGTTCATAAAATCCATTGCAGACACATTATGTAGATGTACTCCAGTTTTTAAAATGTGATTTACTGCATAAGATAGTGCAGAGAAGTCACTTTCAAATAAAAGATGGAACAAATAAGGAATACTTTGACGAAATCTTGGATTTTCTGCATATAATCTTGTAGTCCGATACTCAGAAGCAGGAATCTGTACTGGACGTTCATCATATCGTCCACCTTTTCCTGTAGGAAACAGCTGGGGAAAACAACAAGCTTCCAAGCTCTCCTCCCATACACTCACGGGTGTTCCTTTTGCTTTTTTCATCTGAAACAGATCAATAGTGTTTCCCATAACTTCTTTAGAATGAAGAGGATGTATGCTGAAATGTTCATACATTTCTTCTTCTTTTGACTTATCCACTTTTTCAATTTGCCCAGTTGGTATTCCTGTGTCTGCTAGTAAAACTTCTTCATCTTCATCCATATAAATTGATTCATAGTACTTATTATTTCTTTTCAAATATAAATGTGCTCTTTGTACTTTTCGTACATCTACTAGCTCCTGACAATTTTTCTTATTCTTTGTAGGTGCACCATTAACCAGAATAACTAATGGTTCAGTTTCCAAACTATCTGCATCAATTGTTTCAATATTTTTTTTCAAATCTAATGGCAAATAGACAACTCTTCCTTTTAAACCTCTTTGTAAATCTGAAGGAGGTAATTTACCTGTTTTGGGCTCCATACGAACTATAGTCGGAAACAGATGGACACATTGAATGAGTATAGACTCATACGTATTTAAATCACTAAGTTCTGCAGGAATATCAACCAATTCTAAATTATTATGTACAGCTCTAGCTGGCATTTTATTTTCTTCTAACTTGTTCTAACAGTATTTACAAATACGCTGATCTTCACCCAAATCAAAACAATTTTCCAGAAACAAATATGCAGCAAAATCCTTCCACTCATAATTATTTTCTTTTTCACTTTTTTTATAGAGATCAACATTCCTTGTTTGAGTTTTATAATGGCTTCTCCGGCAACAAATACAAGTAATATTTGGTCTTTCATTAGAGATGATAGTAAATTTTGTCATTTGATCTTCAACATTTTTACTAACAGTGGGTTCTACATTCTCTTCTACATTTTCTTCAATAACTGTGTCATTTTCTGCACTTTCTTGTTCTGGACCAAAGTAACAAAACTGAATATCATCAGTAACCTTCTCTACATCTGATACAGATCCACGCAACAGAGCACTATTCAACTCATTTAACTTTAGTGCTGGACTTTTAGCAAAATACAATCTTCTCACAAACTTTCTCATTTCAGTATGATGTACTGCCAGCATCCTAAAATGGTGAAAAACACGTTGACAAACTTTCCTAGAAAGACAAGCCAGAGAATGTCCATGCAAACCAGTATTCTTTCTCACTCAGCATGGATCTAGTCTTTGAAGCACCTTAATCTTCTGTTTAACACTTTTTTTACTATATTCTCTTAGAAAGTCATGTAATTTATCAATAGATTCTTGTCGTACAGTACAAATACTACTACAATTCCAAGTGTACACTGGGGCTTTAGGACGTTTCCCCATAACCTCATCAGCTAACACTTCTTCCTCATTTCTTGGAACCATTTTCTCCTTTTCCATTACACAACCATCTTTAACTTCATAACTTCGACCACTGGTGTCAACTGCATGCAGCAAACTATTACTTTGAAGATAACTCTCTTCATTAAAAAATGGTTCAGTACTTGAACTATGCTTCCATTCTCCTAAGAACACATTACAAAAGTTATTTTTTTTCACTACTCTTTTCCTTTTGCTTTTTGACTTCTTTACATTGACTATTTTATCTAATGTACGGATCCTGTTCAAAATTAAAATGAATAGTTTTCTTTTTAATTCCAAAGCCTTTGCAACAATTGATTCAATATGTTTCTTTTTCTTATAAAATATTGCTTTCTTCCTATATTTTTTCACATCCTTTAGCAAATTGAACACCACTCTTCTCTGAAACATTTTTTTACGAATGTTTAGAAATTCTGTTTTCCTTTTTAAGTCATTCTTTCTTGCTTCTGATTGTACATTAGCATTTAGTAATTTCTTTCTATTGTCTTGTTGTTTTCTTCTTGAAACACTATTTGCAGTGGATATAGTTTGTACATTTTTTCTATGTTTCAGGATATTTTTTTAAAAATCCTTAGTCTGCTTACCAGAAGACTTTTTCTTTTTTCCAACATGAGGTTCTTCAACTAATTTCTGTTGTCCAGTTGTCTTCAAATATAGATGTTTTTGCTGTTCTTTTCTCTTTCTTGATTTTATAGGCATGTTTAATTTATTTCAGTGTTGTTCAGCAATACCTAAAGGAAACTAAAATAAAATACCTTTATGTAATTTAAATATATTACTATATTTTTTTTGAGCTTTTCAAATCCTATCATATGAGCTGCCCCTTTCCTACGAGTGCAAGTCTTAAAGAACAAGAGCAACACGGATTAAATCTCTGACAACAATTCCTGTGTGCAGACAGACTCATGGTGTGATTCTAGGCAGAAAACGATATTTGATTGGCAATTCCAAAGCACATTTACTAATGTGGTAGAGCAAGTCATAATTACTGTAACAGCCTGACACATTTTCCTTATAGTTTAGAGAGGCAGAAAAGAGCACATGTCCTAACAGCTACTTGAGACCATGAGCATGTGGAACCAGGGTGAGTGATTAGACTAGAGCAAAGGAAATGAGCCTTGGTGATGTTGAATGTGTTAGTGTTACACACTGCTATCTGAAATACCACACAGTGCTGAATAGTAAGCATGGGAATGCAGGAGAAGCAGCTGCCTGTGTGCTAAGAGTGTGTTTCTGGAGACTGTGTATTGTCAGGTGCAAGAGAGATCTGCATGGACGCTTGCACAACTGCATGAAGACTGCAGAGATGTATGTAAGATCACCTGTGGTAAGGGTTAATTGGAGTTTTGAACATGTAGGAACAACCTCACCCATTGCAGGAGTGGAAGGAAAGTCTACCCTGTTGTTTTCAAATGTGTTACCATTTGCCTCTCATCTGTGAGATAGTGATTTGTGCTGAATGCTAACCATCACAGTTCAAGAAAACAAGCTGCCCCATTCCTACGAGTGCAAGTCTTACAGAACAAGAGCAACACAAATTAAATCTCTGACAACAATTCCTGTGTGGAAACAGACTCATGGTGTGATTCTAGGCAGAAAACGATATTTGATTGGCAATTTCAAAGCACATTTACTACTGTGGCAGAGCAAGTAATAATTATTATAACAGCCTGACACATTTTCCTTATAGTTTAGAGAGGCAGAAAAGACCACATGTTGTAACAGCTACTTGAGACCATGAGCATGTGGAACCTGGGTGAGTGATTAGACTTTAGAAAAGGAAATGAGCCTTGGTGATGTTGAGTGTGTTAGCGTTACACACTGCTATCTGAAATACCACACAGTGCTGAATAGTAAGCATGGGAGTGCAGGAGAAGCAGCTGCCTGTGTGCTAAGAGTGTGTTTCTGGAGACTGTGTATTGTCAGGTGCAAGAGAGATCTGCATGGATGCTTGCACAACTACATGAAGACTGCAGAGATGTATGTAAGAGCACATGTGGTAAAGGTTAATTGGGCTTATGAACATGTAGGAACTACCTCTCAACTTGCAGGAGTGGAAGGAAAATCTACCCTGTTGTTTTCAAATGTGTTAGCATTTGCCTCTCATCTGTGAGATGGTGATGTGTGCTGTATGCTAACCATGACAGTTCAAGAAAACAAGCTGCCCCTTTCCTACGAGTGCAAGTCTTACAGAACAAGAGCAACACAAATTAAATCTCTGACAACAATTCCTGTGTGCACACAGGCTCATGGTGTGATTCTAGGCAGAAAACGATATTTGATTGGCAATTTCAAAGCACATTTACTACTGTGGTAGAGCAAGTGATAATTACAGTAACAGCCTGACACATTTTCCTTATACTTTAGAGAGGCAGAAAAGAGCACATGTCCAAACAGCTACTTGAGACCATGAGCATGTGGAACCTGGGTGAGTGATTAGACTTTAGCAAAGGAAATGAGCCTTGGTGATGTTGAGTGTGTTAGCGTTACACACTGCTATCTGAAATACCATACAGTGCTGAATAGTAAGCATGGGAGTGCAGGAGAAGCAGCTGCCTGTGTGCTAAGAGTGTGTTTCTGGAGACTGTGTATTGTCAGGTGCAAGAGAGATCTGCATGGATGCTTGCACAACTACATGAAGACTGCAGAGATGTATGTAAGAGCACATGTGGTAAAGGTTAATTGGGCTTATGAACATGTAGGAACTACCTCTCAACTTGCAGGAGTGGAAGGAAAATCTACCCTGTTGTTTTCAAATGTGTTAGCATTTGCCTCTCATCTGTGAGATGGTGATGTGTGCTGTATGCTAACCATGACAGTTAAAGAAAACAAGCTGCCCCTTTCCTACGAGTGCAAGTCTTACAGAACAAGAGCAACACAAATTAAATCTCTGACAACAATTTCTGTGTGCACACAGACTCATGGTGTGATTCTAGGCACAAAACAGTATTCCTGGGTGATACCAGTACACCTTAACTTATGGTGAAGACATACTCCATAATATCTTACAAGTTCAAGGCAGTTAAATATCTTCCAAAACATAAAATGTAAAACACAACTTTAAAAGAAGAAACAAATTTCTATTATATATATCAAAATACACCACATACATCCCCTCTCAAACTCATAACTCACCTTTAAAAGTAGTAGTTAGAATCTCTGAGCTGTACTCCTCTCACCAAAACCACTAAATGGCAAAATGTCCCTCTCTTTTTTCACACATATACATGTTAACTTCAAATCACATTGCTTCCCACATTTATTTAAATGGAAACACACATTTCTATTGGTTGCAAATTTCAACCCTTTCCAAATGATTCCAACCCCCAACATGACTTCCGCCTGCTACCATAGCAACAGATCATGGAACACTGGGGTGGGCAGAGAGGTCAGAAGTTCAGCACACAATGTTTCTAATCCAAAGAGTGCTTGACTTTTCAAACCTAACAGCATATCCAAAGTAATCTTCCGTGGGAACACATTTTTCTGAACCAATACATAACATGCTTTTAAAAATTTAAACATACAGCCTAGTTTTTAGTGTTGAATGGTCTGAAACAGCCAATGAGCTCTTTTTATTAAAAAAAAGTATGTAAGCCTCCATTTTACAACTATCTTTCTTTTCATATTGCCATTCTACTGAAAGACACCTTCTGAGTGCATCCAGATCTCCTTGAAAGATGTTCACAGTGTTGATTGTAGGTCATAGCTATGTCTACTGGAGTGAAAAGTATGCAGAAAAAAGAGGTATTGTGAAAGACCTTGCTTTGCCAAATGTAGACATTAAATGGATTGGTCAGAGAGGGTTAAAGTGGCACCAATTAATGCCTTTGGTGAAATCCTTTCTACATCTCCCACAGCCTGACCTTATAATTGTGCACTGTGGTGGAAATGACCTAGGCACTTTACCTGGGGTAGGTCTGGAAATGCGTGTTAAGGACACCTTTGTGCAATTGATGTCACTTTTTCCACAAACTACCTTTGTATATTCTAATGTATGTCAAAGGCAAAAGTGGAACTGGTCCAACCAATATTGTCCGCAGTTTGAGAAAGCAAAAAAGCACGTCAATAAGTCTGTTTCTGCTTTCCTCAGAGACTATGGTATGGGTTCTATATACCACAACAACTTGCGTTACAACATGCAAGGCATTTATAGAGGAGACGGTGTTCATTTCACAGATGAAGGGAACACGGTCTTCCTCTTGAACTTTAGACTCTGCATCGGTACTTACTTGTAGGTACAAAAAAACACTCAATAAACACAACAGCTCTTTTTAGAGCCAACCAACATCTAAACACTTAAACTTGATTTTTGATTCTATTTTTTTAATGAATTTTTTGCCGCCTTGCGCGCACCGTGCGCGCACAGCGCAATATTTATAATTTTTTTTTTTGGAGACCTTAGGGGTCTTTCATAGTCCCCCTGAGAAGGCCTAGGGGGTCAGGGACTCTCTACCCTGTCCCCTTTTCACGTTCTCCACTTGTGTTTTTAGCTCTCTTCTGCCTCTAAAACTCAAAATGGCGGCTCAGGGGTGCGCGTAACGTGCGCGCACCCCGCGATTTTTTGAAAAATAAATACAATGTTTTTTCCACCCTTCGGGGTCCTCAGGGACCCCCTGACAAAGGCTAGGGGGTCAGGAACTCTCTACCCTGCCCCCTTTTCACGTTCTCCACCTTTCTTTTTCACTGCCACACACAAAATGGCGTCCGACACTTCCTGATTTCGACCGATTCGAATGTTGACTGACATCTAACCACCAAACAGAATTACGCTCGCGCACGGTGTGCGCATATAGATATTTACGTACTTTTAACTGCAATTTTCTCAGGAACTACTGAACATATTGACACCATATATGCAAAAGGCACATGCCTGACCTGAGGACAACCTCTTTGCCAAATTTCAAGTAATTCTGTTCAGCCGTTCAGGCTGTACCTTCGACTAAAGGTCCTATGGGAAAATGCATGGGGAAAACGCGTTTTGAGACCCCCCTTTTTTCTCAGCCCCCGCTTGACGAATCACCTTTCAGGGTAGGAGCTGAGCGGAGCGCCTCATTAGTTTTGAAAATTTCACGAAGATAAGTCAACCGGCGCCAAAGTTATTCAATATAGAATTTTCAGATTTCCTATGGGAACTCGGTCCTAGCTATAACTATCTACTGCCGACCGCCAGTAGTAATATATTCCAGCTAATTTGAGAGGAGAAATCAGGGTGGCAGACTTATGACACATACTCCAGATATGTCCTGGATTTACATACCAAGACACCTGCTGGGCTTAATAAGGATGAGGAGATGGAAGGGCATGTGGAATAAATGAAATCTAGTTATGCTCTCTTTTTCACTTCGGCTTAGGGTTTGTCATGCATGGTATTTTAAAAGACACTGAAGAAATTGGTCAAAATGTTCTTTCGCCATTGGAGTACTCTGAGTCCTTTATGTGATATGGCTACTTATTAGTTGATGTGTAATTAAATATGAAATGCTATTTGTTCTTAGCAGCAGCTTTTAGTTGGTGTGATTATAAAATATTTTTAGCCTATTTGGTCTAGTAGCATTCACATATAGGAACGTATTTAAAAGATCTGATACTATGGATTAAGGATTAGATCACTTGCCTAGAATAACCCTCCAGTAAAAACCACAAGTAATTTGGAATAGCTGTTTTCTAGTCTTGCATCACAATCTCCATCTAAGGATTGTTATACTCTCTCCCAACATTAATGGTATATATTTATAAAAATGTAAGCAGGGGTGATACATTATTTTTGGAAAATATGCATATATGTATATATTTATATTCATTTTTATATGTCTTCTGTGAAAAAAGATTATTTTCAGAGGCATGTTATTGAGAGAGAAAGAACGATTCTTTTGTAAGATTTATAAATGTATTATTTATTCTTTTATGAAATTTGCACATGGTGTTGCACAATTGGAGTAGAGTTGCCTTAAGGATTGGTAAAAAGTATGTTTTCTATGTCTTTGGTTATTTGCACATATTTAATTTGAGGAAAAGAAAGATGGATTCTTAGCACTTTGAGAAAGGCTTCTGCTGAAACGCATCAGTGTGTACCTAACAAAAATGAATTTGTCCATCTGTAATGAAACTTGTGCTCATGTAAAGCACTCTGATACCTCATATATTTGGGTCGAGTTCACGCTATATAAAAGTCCCCCCAAAAAAATGTCTATACACATACATCAATATAAAGGGTTTGTAATTACCTGTAAAACACTTATATTTTCATTGTAAAAGGCATGCTTGGTGGAGGCATAGTCGTAGTAACGACTTGCTGGATAAAGATGCATTCATTGTAGAAATTGAGTTGTAAAGGCATGCGTGTCAATGGCATGCGTGGGACCACCATACAACCCTTTTCAATGCAAAATGTGTTAATTAAAGGGTTTTAGTTATTTATAAATCCACACTTGCCGACATTAGACCTCATAGTTAAAATCTGCTCTGCTTTTTTTAAATTTGTCTATTGAGCAATTTAAACAGACAGAATTTTGAAATTAGATTCTCTGACCATATTTACCAATTGGCTGTTAATTTACAGTATGTGCAGTAACAACTATTACTATGCATATTGGAATTATAAATATTCACACAAACATTCTATGTCACAGATAAATGTCAAAGGGACAGACCTGTCCTTATTTATCAGGTGCTAAATGGCTGGTAAGCACATACACAAACAGATTTTTGGTCGGTAAGAATCAAAATCTAGATGCTATTTGCAGGTATCAGGGTAAAACTTGTAATTTTCACTCCTGATAACTTGTGATCCAGCAGAGTCAGAATTTATCGGGTGTGATAATCCAATCCAAAAAGACTTTATTCGTATAACAACGTATCCATAAAAGTGAGGCATATGCAAGAATTAAAATCACAATAAATAATTAGATAACACATCAAATTCATAGTATATCAGGCAGTAAACAGATTAGCTAACATTATAATAATTACTATGACATAATCAAAATACATGTTGTTAAAAACAAAATACAAGTGTACTTCACGGATCAAGCATAGATTTGCGGACTCCTACGACTATTCGCAGGAAAGTACCAACACGCAGGATCAAGTCATCATTTTCCAATTGTAATATACAGTTGAGAGCATCAGTCAATTCAATAGGCTACAATTTTTTGAAAAATGGGTTTAGCAGCCATTGTGCATATCGCGTGTAATGTTTGCAGAAAAATAAAAAAGTGACATAGAGTTTGTCCACTATGTCCATCGCATGGGCATGCCAGGGAATCAAGTTTTGCTGTATACCTGAAGGAAAATCAGAGCAAATGTCTTATGATCCCAGCTCCTAAGCGAAAGAGAAGTCCTCTCTCCCAATGTGACATCGCTAAAGTGATGTAGCTAGGAAAACATTGTTCAGTTTGCTCAATGGGTATGAATTTAGCAACGGTTTGTTTCTTTGATTCCCTCTCTAATCTTTCCGCTCTATAAAGTGCATACTGTACTGAACTATGAACTTTTTTTATATCAACCGCCTCAGCTGTGTTTGGGTTAAAAAACAATCTATCAAAGTTGACGCTTTCCAAACTCTTAGTAACCCCAGCAAGCCATGGAATATCCATCCCTTTCTCTCAGCTGATACAATCATCTATTATCTCCCTTGTAAGGGATGCTGCAGGGTTTTTCATTATGGCTAGACAGAGCAGTGCATGGCGTGCCCTTATAAAATCTTCAATGTATCCTAAATTTAGGACACTATGACATATGTATTAAGGGGTGGAGATTGGTGAGCCCAAAAGCTTTCTGCAGAATCTATTTTCCGCTAATCAAATATTGGAGCTTTTAGCAATGCCCCAAACCTCTGAGCCATAAGTGGTTATTAGTAAGCACTGTGACTTAAAAATCTTTACATTCGCTGGAATTGCCCCATATCTTTTTAAGCGAGGGAGACTGAGAATTGAATTAAAGGCCTTTGAGAACTGGTTTTTACAATACACCATATGTTCAGACCAGGTGCTGTTCGCAGCAAAGACCATCCCCAGGTAGAGAAAAGTGGCGGTGCAAATACATTTTTGCTCTCCCACGGTAACAGAGTTTAGGGGATATTTCCTTGACCCACAGGACATTATAAATGATTTCCTAAAATGAGTACATAAATCTAAATCAGTCATGAAGTCCGTGAATCCTCGTAATAAAGTGCATCATCTGCGTATAAAAGCACCGGGAGAGTTCTACCTTTAATCCTAGGGATGACATCAGTGAGTTTAATCAGAGATTTGTGGAAATTGTTTATGTAGATAATAAAAAGTAGGGGGGTTAGGACACACCCTTGCCTAACCTCTCTACCATATCGTTAGACACCTCACCCCCGCCACCGATCCTGACCCGCGCCTTCAGGTCCCTGTGTAGGTAGGCCAGAAAGTGAACAAGGGCCTCATCCAAGCCATAGGCTAAGAGGATGGACCATAGGCGAGACCTATTGACAAAGTCAACGGCAAAGATCAGGTCCATAAAAGCTAAATAAAGTGGCGAATGCCTGTCTATGGTATACTTCTGAATGATTAGATTAAGATTTAAACACTGCTCGTTAGTGCCAACTTTGCTCCTAAAGCCTAGTTGGCATTGTTCTAAAATGTGATTATTCTCAGCCCAAGTTAAAATGTTATTGTATAAGACTCTGCCTAAAATGTTAATGGTGTTGTCAAATAAAGAGACCGTCCTATAGCAGCTAGGTGGTGCGCGATCACCCTTTTTAAAAATTGGGACGATTATGCTAGTGGTCCACGACTTTGCCAATGGGGCGTTGACTAAGTTATTAAAAACATTTAGCAATAATGATGCCCATAAATCGGGTTTGTATTTAATGAGGTCAATAGCTAGCCCATCTGAGCCAGGGGCTTCATTGCCTACGCTCTGGCGTATGGCCTCCTCGACCTCTGTTATCGATATTGGAACGCCAGATGGAACCGTATGGTTAAAAGGGTCAATTTCCAAAGTTGGCACTGAGTAAATTGTTGAAAAGTGACTTCCGCAGGTTGTACTGGTTATGTTGCAACTTATGGAGGTTAATGACTGCCCCACTGTTCTCAGATCTCTGACTGCAGTCCAGAACATGTTCCCATTTTTTGAGCTAGCAGCATTAACAAGCGTGTCACAGTGTTCGCTTAGTAGTTCTTCCTTCCTTTTGGCAATAGCCCGCTTATACGCCAGCCTTAAAGACTTTACCAATAGGTTGCTCCTTGGGCTATATGACAGGATCTTGCGTAGCTGCCTGTTGGCCTCTGAGCACTCATGGTTATACCATCTAGGTTCCTGTTATTCTTGGGTGATTCTTGGACAGCAGAGATTTAATGGCTTCACAAAGTTTATTGAAGGCAGTAATTGCCTCAGGGTGTGGGTCCTGAGCCTCCAAACAGAGATTAATGAGGCTCAGCTTTTCCCCGACCATTGTGCCAAGTAGCTCAGTATTATTAACACCCCGCCATACCAATCTGAGGTTGACCATGGACGGTGTTAAATTCCTGGCACCGCATTCTATATTAGGTATTGGGGGTGGGGGATAATCTTAATACTATTTGAATTGGGTTGTGGTCCCCAAAGGTTGAGGCCATAGTTTCTGCTTTCAGGAGGCTGGCCTCCAAAAGAGGAGAGATAAAAACATAAATGATTGTAGATGAGCAGCCCCTCCCTCTGAATGTCGCTTCTGGGGGAGCATTGTCTTTTGTAATGGCAGCACACTCCATAACATTAGTTAGATCATGATTATTTAGGTGGTCCACTAACTCCATGCCCCTGTTACATTTTTGGCCACTGCTATGTGGCTGTTTACTTGGCCATGCTTGAGGAAACTTGGCATCAAAATTGCCACTTAGGCAGATTCCAGTTGATTTAAAACAGTCTTTGGATTTTGGATGGACACTATGAAATTAAATACATTTATAAAATTCCAATGTGGTATAGAATGGAAATCATTATTATAGAAGTTAATTAAGCAAAAAAAAAAACCCCATTAAACATAATAGCTTGGTAGTTATTATTATTTGTGCGTATGGTTTAAATGGTGCCACCTGCAGCGATGTTAACCCAAATAGTTAGTCCCCCAGATGTTCGACCATGCCTGGGGTGTGTTGCTAAGATGTTATGACATTCGAACCCCTCGATATATAAATGTTGTGTAGCCCATGTTTCTTGGAACAGGAGAATATCCTGCTCTCTGATAAGGTGAAACCAATTGCGTTGTTAGAGCTTAGAGTGTAACCCCGCAACATTCCAGCTTAGGATGCAAAGGTCTGGACTGGCTAAAACCTTCATTAACATCTGTGTGCTAGTGTGGGATATACTAGCCCATCAGTGAGGGCAGGGGGTTTCACAGAAGGCAATAGTCAGTCTTGAGTTTCCAGTCCAGACAGGGCCTGAAACCTATTAGAGGTGGGGGGTTGGAGGGTCTCATTGAGGCGGGGGACGTGTTTTGGTTTGTAGAAGTAACCAAGAGGTAATGCACATATCTTAGTGCTATTACATGTAGTTGTCTCACATGCTCCTAGTAGCTGTCTCGCCAGAAATGGTCTACAAAAATTGATAACAATGCAATCCCCTTCAATCTTCTTTGTGGATGCACCAACCCACTCAACTCTGCACACCATAATAATGTCATCCATTTCAGATGGGTAGAACCCCCTATGCCTCGATAACCAGTCCACGCTTTTATTACGTAATTGGATCCAAGACTCGTGCTGGTCCCTTTTTAGGGGTGGTACGCCTGCCAGCACCAGCAAAAAAGGCCAGGTGGCGGATGGTAAACTCAAAACATCTTGATTTGCTGTCGGGAAGTTACAGCTGGTAGTGGCAGCGGCATTACTACTCTGGCAGCCAGGGAGTATGTTCTGAGATGCGCCGTTAAATCTGTTTGCTCTATTGGCACTATCCCTAACAGAGTTAGGTGTGCAATGGTAGCTGGATCAGCAATTAATGTAGTGCCATGCCTATAAAGGGGTAATTGGGAACAAACCCTAGTTTGTCCGTGTGTCATATGTGGAATACTTACAAGGGCAGTGGCTCTAACAGTGGGGGTTTGGGTTTCACGGTTTGGAATGCTCGTTATTGCACATTGCCCTCCCCCTTCCCCTCCCCTTCTGCCTCCCCCTTCAATGGCTACAATTTGTACATTCCCCACTGGTTGACCGGCACCCCCTATGAATGATGCCAGTTTGTCTAGGCGCTCCTGTAGTAAAGCAAAATTTATATCTAGGAGTTCATTGATTTGTTTGATCACCATCCCAGAGTCAATATTAGCAATAGTATCCCCAATAGTGTTCTCAAGGTATGATGTTGCCTCAGTCTGTGTGCTGATTGAACAACTCTGTTTCCTATTCGGTGTTATCAGCGTTATCACAGGAGAATCGAAATTTCAGGGGTTTCAATGTCTAGCGGTGGTTGTATTCAAGCATGGAGGCATGTTCGAACGGGGTCAGTACTGCTGGGCTGCTTCCTTTTGGAACAAATCGGTTTCCCACTCTTCCTGTCTGATTGTCTCTCAGTCAGCTCTGTTATGTCCATCCGGCTTGTACTTCCACTTGCAATTGGGGATTTGTGAATTCCAGTTCCAGTTCCCTGAGACTGAGGCAAGGGTGAGTCTTGGGTGTGATCAGTTAGTGTCCCTCTGAAATTTACAATGTCCGCCCTTCCTTCAATACCCAATGACATACCCCACTCCATAAGTTTGATTTCGCCCGAGACAATGTTAACCGCCCTCTCAAGCATGCTGTTAATGCTAACGGTTATTGGGCGTGCAGGTGGTAGCATAGTACGCTTTCTCATAATGGTCACACAAGAATAAACTGAGGTAATATCAATTTCAGGGGGCCTATAGGCTTTATTGGGGGTAAGCAAATCACTCACCCGTAATGTATGTCACCAGTCTCCAATGTCACTTTTAAAGGGGGTGGCCCAGCTCTTGGCGCCGCGGGAGCCCGAGAGTAATTTTACGCGCCTTCGGGGGCATGGATGATGGCGCTGGTGCATCCTGGCGCTGAGGATAATGGGGGAGGTAGTCCCCAGTTGCCTGGTGAGCAAAAGTGCAAACTGCCCAGTGTGTCCTACGCTCCGCTTTGAGCGTGATATATATTGCACCAATTACCAGCCAACTCATAATGAAGTCCTATGAGTGGAGACATTGAAAAGATTCTGCAAGTGGCCGACACTTAGTATACAAATTCCTTCACAGAATGACATCAGCCTCAGTTAGGAGTATTCTTAAGCCAGCGATTACTTACATCCTTATTTAAGTCATGTTTTTTTAAAATGTGTATTCATTACTCAAGAAATCTCAACTTTTCAGTGATCTATTTCTACAGCCAAGTGATACCTGAACTGAAATATCAGCCCTCAACCCAACGCATTGATGAAGAAATAACTAGCACCTCTAAGAGAATGCTGAAACTGGCTCATCAACCAGAATGCTTAGAATTATGCAGGCATTAACTTTTGGTGTTTGCCGGCATTCAAAGTTGTTTGAACTTCAGCAAGAACATGAAGTAGATGGAGACTAAGGTCCATATTTATCATCTATTAATGCAGCGCAGTGCAACCTGACAACTTGCAGCGCTGCATGAAATGGAGAGGGAAGTAATGCCCATTTTTTTACCATGATATGGTGCATTCCTGTTTTCTCCTTGCACTGGCGCACTATTGTCTGCCTAGCATAATTGCAGGCCCTCTTGCACCATGGTGCAAGGGGGTTGCATTGTCAGTTGGGTTGTTTTTGTGGAGGAATGGACACCTCCCTGCACAAAAACATCTTTTAGATACTTTTTCCTCTTTCTAAATGGGCTGCATTCTGAGAAAACAATGATGAGAAATAAAGATATTTCTCCTCGTTGCACCTCTATTGGAAGGTGTACAATTTTGACACATTCCCAGGTTTACCAGTCTTGGTTAATCTGGGAATATGCTAAAATCTACAGGTGGCTGCGTGGGAACGCCCATACTCCATCCATGGAACTGCTTCCGATGGCAGAGTATTCCAAGGACATCAACTTGAGTCACTCTGTTACTCCTTTATGTTGCTGGGTAAGCCTGACTTAAGAATTGTTTTGTCTTTGTGACAACCTGCGTGACACAAGGGCAATGCAATCCTTTGATATTTCTGACCCTAAGTACGGCCTGCATCTGAGACTGCGACTGAGGAGGTGCCATTTGCTAATAGGTTTACTTTAATTGCCATAATTCATTTTAATGCGTCTTCACCTTCCACTCATTTGCATAATGTCAGTGTAGAAATTAACAACAGCTAGTGCCCAGAGACGAGGAACATCATGCTTAAATAATAAAGGACAACATGTTCTACAAAGCTGTCATTCAGCATCCGTTTGGCGGACCTTTACCATCTAATGGTGGTATGAGAGTTTTGAAGCTTATATTGTTTATTGTTTATTAAGATGTAAATACCATGTAATCATATAACGAAAATATCATTTAAACACAGTATTCAATCAAACTTTCAGAAAAATGTACAGTGTAAATTTACCATTCTACCTATTAACCTATTATAAAGTATTATTTCTTGGATTTATTAGATAATACATGTATTCAGATCTATGGCCACCACAGGGTACCGGTGTGTGACACACGCCCTGCAGAGTAGGAGGGCTGCCAACCCTTCAGGGACACCCAACTCCAGAAAAGCCCCATCCATTCCAAATCCACAGAATAACTGTGAGATATGGGAGACAAAGGGGTCCCTCTTCGTATTTTGCGGATGGGCTTTTATCAATTTGTGTTAGGACACTGTAGGGTACATTGCACAGTACAACTGGATTTAGTATCAGTTGTGCAAATGTGCATCATACTGATTTTTCGCAAACAGGCACAATTCCTGTAAACAAAATACAAGTCTGGTCTTGTGCACAAGATGGAAGTGTGGTTGGTTTGCCAGACAGTGGTAGTGTATTGCAGACATTTCTGAACCTGGAAGAAAGTGTGGACAAAAGAGACATGGCTCTTTTAGAAATTGTATGGGGCCTTTTGCTGAAAGGAGCTACCGGTTAGTCTTTCTGCATGTCCTATTATAGGAGGGTCCACAAACTCTCCTGTATAATTCCTGGTGGCATAGCCTGAATCACTGTGCCCACCGGTGGTCCCCAGTGTGCCCTCACATTATCTTATAGCCATCCCCCCTCATTCAGACTGACAGGTCTTATTACTATTGCCTTTTAGACAATTAGATCTCCAATGGTAGGTTCTGACAAAAATATAATGACAGTCACAAAAATGTGCAACATTCTCAAATTTGGTGAAGTTTCAAATTATGCAATTTTGCGTACTTTTTGCCAGAAGTGTACTGGCTTGAGCAGAAACTGTCTCACTATTATCTTACATTACATTTTTGTGCAACAAATACCTTTGAAAGTGTTGTATTCTGGTCTTCTCCTTCTCCCTGCTGCTCAGCCTGTGTGTGTGATGTCATCGGAATGTTCGTGGATGCATGGTTTGAAGTGTGGTCAGTTTGAGTGAGATGGGCTGAGCAGCTGGATGCTGCTCCCGGTGGGGCCTTCTTTACCATCCTACTTACTATGAATAAATCTACTTAACTACACCTATGGCTCCTGGATTACATCACCTGCCAGAGTACCTTCCTCAATGTAACAGTGGCGACGATAAGAATTTTCCTCCCACTATACTGGTAAGCTACATTTTGCAGCATATGAGGTATGTAGAGAAATTCGTGAAATTTTGCAAAAAAATAAAGAAAATCATCCAACTGCGTACACTCCTACCTATCAGTCATCTTGCAAAGTATCCCATAATTCACAGGGAAAAGTCTGGGTGTACAATACTTGTGAACGTATGCCTGTACCTTATTGAATTTAATGCCCCTGGAATCCAGAGATACTGATGACTACCTTGTCTTTGAGAAAATGCTAATAACTTACTTGCTCCTATACTACACAGTTGCCTTACTCAACTTTGACTGCTATGAAGTTGGCACCTGTAAGTTAGTTGCTCTCTACCAAAATGAAATTGCACAACATGACAGTACATGAATATCTTTGTATTATATATAAAAAAAAATGTCTTCCCTGTTCTAATTTAAATCATTCATGCCCCTCAGATTCATATTAATTTCATTCTTACTGTTTCTGCGTCTTTTGTCACACACTATATGGGCACATAGAGGACTGATGAATAGGTATATAGTACTACTGATAGAGATGGGGACGGTTAAACAAACAAGATAATTAAATGTTTGCTTGTGAGATAAGCGCGTGATTTGCAGGCGATGCGATGGGACCTGCTCACAAAGCTATTTGTAAGTGGAAGTCTGACTTAAATGTACAAAACCACATCAGTGGTTCACAAAATCAGTTCTTCGCTTCTGAAAGAGTATAGTCGCACAGTTTTCTTCAACTTCAATACAGTTTCTTTCATTTTCCTCACAATCTATTACTTTTTTCCACGTTGTGTGTGCATAGAGATGAGTCTACATGTTGTACACAGATACATGCACACACAATCATGCACACACATGCACACACACACACACACCAAACGCACATCACATAAAGAATAATTTCAAATGTAAAACTGTATTCTTTTTCCCAATACAAAAGTAATTCCTGCGAAGAGTTAATTGTAATCAGTACAATTTTAACACCAAAAGAATCAACATATTTGATACACCTTCCGGATGAATGAACATCTCCCATCTTGAAAAGGTAATATATTTCACGTTCACGCTCACACCTTTTTTACACACAATCATTTGTGAGGTGAAACATTCGCACAGAATATGTGCTCCCGCTCTCTAAAATCTTGAAGAAATATATCTATTTTAACACAGACTCTATTACAGAGCCAAAGGATTTGATTAGGGAAAATACAAATATTTTGTAAGTTTCTGGAAAACTCTGCTGCTTATGATAACAACCTGATACAAGGGGAAACTCAAAATTAATCTTAATAAGGAGGCACAGGGGCATATTCACGAGGAAGTGGCGCTCGGAGGCGTTAGCCTCCCTGACTTAAAGTCTCTCAGCGCCACTTCGGAAACGCCAGGCTGCACCCTATTTTCAAGAATGTGGTGCAGCCTGGCGTTTCCACCTGCGATGTCGCTAAGTCTCAAAACTTAATGCCAACACAGGCACCCTTGCACCAGAGTACAAGGGTGTCTGCGAGCAGGGAGGTTTATTTATGTACAGGAAGGTGTCTCTTCCTGCACGTAAACAAACCTAAACTACTGTTTAGTAGTCAAGTCAAGTCAATTTAGTCTTTATTTCGATTGTCATAATCATTAAAGACAGATTACAAAAAAATTGACTGAGGGAATTCATATTGTAAAAAAGTACATCATAATAAAAACATAGTTAAAAATTGATTAAAAGGTGTAGGTAAAATGCATAGGAAATAATACACAACATACCAATATTTAAACAACTATTGGCAGATACTAATTACTCCCTCTTTGATGCAAAAAACAAGACCTACACCTAGTTTGGGTATCAATGACAACCACACATGCTTGGAGTGAACTTACAATACCAATCCACTGAGGTTAGAGTCGTAAGTTGGGACTGACAAGAATTCGTGTACCCTCATCGTAGTGGCTCGGATGCCCCACATCCAACTAAAAAATGTAGCAACAGCAATTACTATAGGCTCCTTTGTGTTGGTCTTCAAGATCTGTAGCGCCTCAATGCCGGACCTTTTACACAGATTCAAGCATATTGGTTTCAACCATTTATTTCTTGGTAACTTGTAAGCTGGACATACAAATAAAATATGTGCTAACGTTTCGACATGAGCTGGACCTGTATTACATTTATCATCCGTCAAGGAATGCCATCTACTTGTAAATAATTTTATTGGGAGGGAACCCACCCTAAATTGGTGGAACAACTTCCTGTCACTTGGTTTGGTGATAGAATCCTAATAAAATTCAAACTCAGTATCTTGTTGAAACTCCAAGAATGCCCCGGACAAAGTATGCCCCAAAGTAGATGAAAACTGATTGGTCTTAACCATGTTCCAATACGCTGCCTTGAAATCCTTTTTCGAAGGGAATGTGCCACTTGCTGGATCTTCCCACAAGTTGCTCAACCCCATATTGGTCAATGAACTTTTTATCTTACATAACCAGGTGATCTTACATGAAGGGTCTGCCCCCGAACATCAGATAATGCCTCTGCAAATGCAGACAACTCAGGGGTTGACCAAAGCCTTCTCCAGAATGCTAACGGTCTATAGTGTGCTGTATCCTCTATAGTATGGCAGCCCAAATCTAAGTAAAGGGGCTTAAGCGGTGTTGACTGCGGGAGGCCTGTTATAGCTCTCACAAATTTGTTTTGAGCTGTAGTCAAGGGTGATAAATCATCGAAGGCCCCAAAGTTCAGCACCATAGAGTATAGAGGTACTGATCTTGGAATTATATATCTTTAGGGCAGGGCTTATTGGCTTAGTCTGTGAAAGCCTTAGTTCTTTTATGAGTACACCGGCTAACTGGGCATGTTTTAGAGCCAGTATATCAATCTGTGGCTTCCACTGTAATTTCCTACCCAGAGTTTTCCCCAAATATATAAAAACATCAGTCTGTTCTAAAAGTATGTAATTCATGAATACTCTCCCTTTAATGGCTTTGTGTTTGTGGAGGACCATAAACGTGGTCTTCTCCATGTTGACCACAAGCTCATGATCACAGCAGAACTCCTCAAATCTAGCCAGGGCAGACTGCAACCCCTTTTGTGTCTTTAAAATTATCAAGGTATCGTCTGCGAACATGAGCAGGGGTATCTTCATGCCGGCTAATGTGGGGGCATCTGTTGGATGGCTAGAGAAGTATTTCACAACCCTATTAATAAAAAGAGAGAATAGGGTAGTTGCCAAAACACACCATTGACGTACACCCTTAGAAACAGGGAACCTTTCCGTGACATTCCCCTGCGAGCCCCAGCGAACCTGTTCATACTTAGAATCATGGAGTTGAACTAAGATTGCCGGTAGTTCCAATGGCATCCCCATATCCGCAAAAGCACTCCACATTTTGTTGCGAGGGACCAAATCAAAAGCGGATTTGAGATCAATAAAGACGCAAAGATTGTACCCCCTCCAATGATGACAACCCGCCAATAAATTAACAAAAACCTAAAAACCTGGTCTATGGTGCCAGTGTGTGGGCGGAACAATGCCTGGAGCGTTGTCAAGATGTCATTCTCTACTATCCAGGACTGGACTATTCACAACACTAGCCTGGCAACAATCTTTTGGATAGAGTCTATGAGGCTTGTCAGCCATTTAGTAACTTACATGTGTGCTGCTTCATGCAGCACACATGGAAAGAACGAAATGCCATGGTTTGTTTACATACAGGAAAGTGTCCCTTCCTGAACATAAACAAACCTAAAATGCCCTTTAGTAACTTACATGTGTGGTGCTTCATGCAGTACACATGTAAGTTACAAAATGGAATTTTTTATTTCAAAATCTGTTTTATTGAATTTTTGTCACAGGAAGTACAATAAGTGCAATACGTGGACCACAAACGCCAGAAATACATTTCACCTCAGTATACAGATAGCTATTGACGGATACAGCTTTCACATTAGGTCCATGGCGGCTTAGCATTGACAAATGGCACAGTTTCGTCATGGTCCGTTGTTATCACATTCTTGTGGCGTGAACAGTTCACCTTCCCGTGAGAAGAACCTAAATAGGAAACTTAAGTGATCATAAGAAAAAATTACAAACAAAACCTAAACTGAGATGTCATGGCACTATCTTGACCAAAAAAAAAAAAAAGACTAAGGTAAGAGGGCGAGCATGGGGGAGAGCCCCCAGATCCCCACCCGCGTGAGAGCCGCGCCAATGGGAGGACTGGCCCGAATGGAGTTATTAGATGAGGAACATGTTAAGGGCCCTGAGTCGCGGGCTACAGGCCATCAAAGGAAGCCCTTACGATAGAGAGGACACAAGTGGGGACCAAATGTAATCAAAACCTTTCCTGGTGTCTTCAATTTTATCAGTCATGCGTTCCAAAGCTAATGCCCTCCAGAGCCTCGCATGCCATTGTGTTAGAGAAGGGGTCTCAGGCTTCTTCCATGCTGCAGCGAATGCCATTTTAGCGGCTCCCAAACAAAGCCACATCACTGATTTGTCCCCCTGCATTTGGCGCTTCAACCGTCGATCACAGACTCCAAGTAGAACTTGTTCCAAGGAACTGGGGATGGGATAGCCTAAGATATGTTTAATTTGGGATAAAAATTCCTTCCAGAAAGGCTTAAAGACAGGATAGTCCCACCATATATGTTTAAAATCGCCCAACAACCCACACCCCCTCCAGCACCTATCCGATGACCCAGGGAAAATCTGATGAAGTTTCTGAGGGTACAGGTACCAATCATACATGATTTTATAATGTGCTTCCCTGAAATACATGGAGCGGTTGAATTTCATAATGTCTTTTCCCAGGCGCTCCCATTGCTTATACTCTAGAGGAGTCCCTATAGTGGCATCCCAGAAGCGTTTATAACGCGGCGTCGTTCTAGGACTCGTCGATTGGATTAACGCATAGAGATAGGAGATACAACCTTTGGAGGAGGAGCCAGATTGAGCGAATTTCTCAATGGGGAGCAACTCCCTGGTGGTGGCCTGACGCACCGAGAGCTGCAGCACCCAATGTTTCAGTTGCAAGTAGTGGTATTCTTCCTTTGCGGATAGCGTAAATTGCTTCTTCCAGTCCTGAAAGGTAAGGAATTCCCCTCTGTCGAACAGATGAGAGATCATGTGGGAACCACCCTCCTTCCAAGCCTCAAAGGGTCCTTCTGACAGCGCGGTGGGAAGGTGGCGTTAAAATGTATTGGCTTGTAAGGTGAAGGGAAGGTCGTGAGATGCAGTTTGTGAGTGAGGATATCCCAGACCTTAAGCGTAGTGGACGTGGGTGTGCTAATATAGGCTCTGAGAGGTCGATCCTGCTTCGGCTTCCAGAGAAGGTCCCATATTGTGTGCCCCGTGATTTGCCTGTCCATATGATGCCAATGCTTTTACGAGGCCCGCAGCGACCATTCCGTGATTACCCTCATTTGTGCTGCCCGGTAATAGGCCTGAAAGTCCAGTAAGGCCAAGCTGCCGTCTGAGAGAGGTCTAACCAGCAAATTATAGGGAAACCTTGCCCGTTTCCCCTGCCATATAAACTTTGTGAGCATACGCCGCAGCTCTGTAAATAACCCACCCTCCACCGGGATAGGCAGCCCCTGGAAAAGGTATAATAACCAAGGAAGAACGTTCATCTTAATGTCATTGATCCTGCCGAACCAGGTGATATAGGTCATACTCCACTTTCCCATGTCTATCTTTAGTTGTCCCAGAAGAGGGGGGAAATTGGCTTTGTACAGGTCCTGTAGTTGAAGTGTGAGCTTCACCCCTAAATATGTGATCTCCCTACTAGTACAGCGAAACAGGGAACCCTCTTCAATCACACGCCACTCCGCTACTGGAATTGTGAGATTCCTAAGGAAGGATTTGATCAGATTGACTTTGAAACCCGCCACCCGTTCAAATGCCTCCAGCTCCCTCTGGATAGCTGGTAGAGAGATATTAGGGTTTGTCACTGACAAAAGCACGTCGTCGGCAAACAATGAAATCTTATGGTCATCGGAACCGAAGCGAATGCCTTGGATCTCCTGGTTCTGTCTGATCCGAAGGGCCAGAGGTTCTATGCTCAAGGCAAAAAGGAGCGGGGACAAGAGGCAGCCCTGTCTCGTCCCATGAGCCAATGGGAAGACCGAAAAGGCTACCCCATTAACAAGGACTCTAGAGCTGGGAGAAAGATAATTAGCGCACACCATCCCAATAAAGGCATTGGAAAAGCCAAAGGGCTGGAGCACTTTAAATAAAAAGGACCATTCTACGCAGTCAAAAGCTTTCTCCGCATCCAGCGAGAGAAGTGCAGTTGGGATATTTTTCCTTTGAGCTTTTTCAATAATGTGGACGATAATTATCATTAGTTTGACGACCCTTGATAAAGCTGGATTGATCCGGATCTATGAGACCTGGGACAATGGTTTCGAGACGAGTGGCCAAGATTTTAGAGTACATTTTAGCATCGAGGTTTAGATGGGCAATTGGGCGATAGAATGAACATGCCGCGTGATCCTTCCCCGGTTTGGGGATTACAGCCACAATGGCTTTCCCATAGAAGGAGTGACCTGTTGAATGGCAGCAATATTATTGAATAAGATGGTTAGGAAAGGAACAAGCTCCGGGCGAAGGTACAATAGAAATGGGTGGACAAGCCATCCGTCCCTGGCGCTTTCCGGAGTTTGAGAGAGTTGATTGCCTTCTGTACTTCCTCAGCTGTTATAGGCTTCGCCAATTCTTCATTGGGGCCCATCCCCACCTGAGGAAGGTCTAGAGATTCCAAGTACCCCGATGGATCAGACGACCCTGGGAGATCTGAAGTGTAAAGGGTTCTATAGAAATTTCAAAAGCCTCTTTTGACCTATGAGAGACACCGTTCTCGTCGATAATGAGTTTAACATACTCTTTCTCCTGTTTGGCACTTAATTGGTGAGCCAGCAGGGACCCCACATTGTTCCCGCTCTCATAGCCCCATGATTGCAGGCATAAACTGGTTTTCTCAGCTCTAATGGTATAAATGGCCTGTAGCTTTCCTTTAAGGCTGTGACCTTCCATAGTGCCGGTGCCGAAGGGTTGGACTTAAGGGTCTGTTCTGCCTCAATGAGATCTCGCTCCAATTGGAGGCGCTCTGCGCATTGTTGAGCACGTAAAGTAGTGGCCACACAGCCTTGAGGGCGTCCCTAGTAGTTGCATGGGATGTAGCCTCAGGGACGTTCAGTTCAAGAAAGTCTCTAATGGCTAGTCTGAGATCATCACGTAGGAGTCTATCCCTGCAGAGGAAATTAGTGAAATACCACCGGGCACGTTTCGGACATGGATTTGGCCAAGTGATCGTCACCTCCAGTGGCGCATGGTCCGATAGGCAGATTGGATGGAATTGGGCTTGCAGTATAGAAGGGAGCAAGGCTTGGCTCATAAAAACATGGTTGATACGGGAATATGTCCTGTGCGAGTGAGAGAAGAACAAATAATCTCGTGTCGTGGGATTGGTATCCCTCAATACATCTATCAGCCCCATGAGTTGGAGCTGTGACCGCAGCACCTTCCCGAACACCCCTCCCAAAGCCCTGTGTGAGTGCATCATGTCCCTGTCAAAATCCCAAACTAACTTGAAGTCCCCCATGAGAATTATGTCCCGCTGTGCGAAGGTCTCTAGAGCCAATAGGAAAGCAAGGACGAAATTCTGTTGGCCCACATAGCGTGCATAGAGCACAGCGAATGTACATTGACGGCCTCAAAGGTCTCCCTTCACCATTAGCAACCTCCCATTTTATCTTTCTTTGGTATCGGAAGCCTGAAAGGGGACCCCTGAATGAAACATCAAAGCCACCCCATTACGTTTCGCGGCATGAGAGGAGCGGAACACAAGGGGTAAACCCTGTGACGGAGCCTATGCTCGTCAGATCTCTTGAGATGCGTCTCCTGGAAGGCTGCTACGTGGACATTGTGATCCGTCATATCTTTCCAGAGGCGCTGGCGCTTGTTGGGAGAATTTAGACCCCGGGAGTTCCAGGAAACCAACCTAACCACCATAGGCAATCAAAAAAGGATGTTCTCCTAGCTGCAGGGGACCCCGCCGCCAATCCTCAGTTGAAGCCCCCCTCCCCTTCCCCACCCCCAGCCAAAAAAAGGAAAAAGAAAATCACCATGACATCTCACCAAAAAAATACAAAATTGCAACCAACAATTACAACAAGTGTGGGGGGTCCCCCTCCTAGAGGGGAATCCCAAGACCATTAAACACTCTAGGAGCATCACCATTTCCTATCCTCCAGCCCTTGTCATAGCAAAAGAAGCATCAAGGCAGTCATAGCTCAACGCCACAATCCCCTCCCAATCGGACATCCACGAACCGAAACCCTGAGAACTATATAGTGAGTACGCTTACACAGCCCTTTGTTAACCGCTGCAACTGGCAAAATTGAACCAACCCCGCATACCACCTCCCAACCTCCCCCCAGCCCCTAACATCATGAGGATTTGAGACATCCCACAAGCAAACATGCCAATTACAAATAGCTCACGGTCGACCGTGTCATGTGAAGGGGATCGGTGAGTCAAGGGATGTCCGGGCACCCACGTCTCCTCCCAATGCGGAGGATGCAAGTCCTCCACTCCATCCAGATCCCCAAGATCTTCAAACCTGTCCTCCTCCTGGGTGTAGGAGAGAGGTGAGGGAGAACTGCCCCGCAGGGCAGCCGCTCTGACCATCTAGGGTGCGCCCAGGCGGCACACTCTCAGACAGTACCAGGCCATGGGGATCCCTCTGCTGTCGCATATATTAGCCTCATTCTGGAGTATTAGCAGTTTTCCAACCCATTCTGCGCCATTGGCCGCCGCTGCGTTGTTCCTGTCGGCCTTCCCCCCAAGATCTGGTGAAGCTTTGGGAAGTTCCAGACCCAGCAACTCTGCCGCCTCCGAGAGATCCGTGCAATGCTGCTGCTTGTTGTGCCACAGAAAGGCGATCCCGAAGGGGTATGTCCATCGATACTTGATGTTTTTCTCCCGGAGATGTTCAGTAACAGGTCTGAACTGCTGACGACGCAAGAGAGTGGCCAGAGCGACATCCTGGTAGAGGGTGCATGTGGTGTTTTGAAATGTTAGTGTGTCAGAGGCCCAAGCTTTTTACAAAACAAGTTCTTTAAACTTGAATGAGCTAAACTTAGCCAGGACATCTCGTCGGCGCCTATTCTCTCCTTGGAGGTGCGGGCCGACTCTGTGGACTCTCTTCAACCAGACCTTTGAGCCATCTTCCCCTAGGGCTGACGAGAAGAGGCCCACCATGAATGCCTCCAAGTCAGGCCCCTCACTGCCCTCCTCCAGGCCCCGGACTCTGATGTTGTCACAGCGAGAGCGATTTAACAAATCCTCACATTTGAGGAGAGAATCGCGCAACTGCCAGTGGAGGTCAGCTGTGTTTTCTTCCAGAGACGTAAGCTGACCCACCACCTCCTGCTGTTGCGCCTCCAGATCCAGTGTGCGTGTACCCATGGAGTCCACATCTGCCTACACCGACACCAGTTTCTCATGCACCTCCACGCGGAAGGTTTCGAAGGAGGCTTCCATGTCTGCTTTAATGTCGGCCCGCAGCTCTGTACGCAGCTCCTGCTTGAAATCGCACAGGGAAGATAAGAGGTCTGCTCGGGTCAATGCCATGGCTGCCGCTTCCTCTGTCGTCACCCTAGCAGCCGACGGAAAATAGTTTGAAAGCCTGTTATTGGGGTTCTTCTTGGGTGGCAAAGGGCGCACCCCGCTCGGTCAGCACCCGGCCGCCTCCTGGTATGTGGAATCAGCACTAATCTAACACCCGTTGGCAGGGAGCCCATTGTTCATTCCTTAGAACCAGACGCCACACCACCTTCCCGCTCCAGATGCCAGGCCCAGGTAAATGCCCATGTGCCACCCGTCTCTGGTCTCAATTAGCCAACTTGGAATGCGCTAGCACCAGGCGGCCTCCGCAGATCACTCCTCGAACTAGGCCAGCGGGGTATTCAGTGTCACTGCCAAGCGGTACCCGTGTCACAAGCAGGCCAGGGTAGATGTTCTGGCAGCCATGTTAGGGTCAGGCGCCTTCCCCTTTAACAATTGTCCATGGAGATCATCTGCCCTCCACATAGTGCGATCCCGCTTCAGCTCAGCCACAGCTTGCAGGCAGTTTTGAGGGAAGAGGAGAAGACAACCCCTCTAAACCCACCCATGGGGCAGCGCCAACAGAAACCCCCCAGAGGGATGCTGACTCACTTGGTGTGGTGGGGCTGGAGCTATCAAAACGAGTTCTGCCGGGCAGTCTGTGGCACGCAGATCGGGGGGGGGGGGGTTAAACCTTCAGTGTACTAGGCTGCCGTCACTGCTGGAGCCGCCTGAGCCAGCCGAGTGCGAGCCCCTCGCCTCGGCCATCCACCATCTTGTGTATCCTCATTGCAGGCCCCAAGCGACTCCAAACACCTGTGCAGAGCCTCCACAGAGGACCGGGGGGGCCCAGGCACACAGGCGCCCCCCGCCGCTAACTCCGGTTGCAAGATCGGCCAAAAGACGGCCAGGGGTAGCCGCCGCTGGAATTCAACAAGCTTGCGCTCCCGCTGTCATATGTCGGGGATCCCCCATGTTGGGTGTATGTGCCTCACCGCCGCTATCTCTCCGGGGGGCAAACAAGGGCGCACCAAGCCCCCGGACAGCGCCCTCAGCCTTCCCCTCAATCAGCGCCGGAGCCACAGTCGCAGCTCAGAGCGGCATTCACCAAGCCTGGAAGATGCCTCGATGCCGCTGAATTAGCAGGGCCGATCGGCCATGTTAGTAACGTCAACAGCTACGGCATTTTTTAAAAGGTTTGTTGATGTACAGGAAGGGGCACCTTCCTATACATAAACAAACCATGGCATTTTGCTCTTTCCATGTATGCTGCACAAGGCAGCACACATGGAAATAGCAAAAACAAGGAGAAATTAAGCATTTCTGCTTGTTTCGCCACCTTAAGACCAGGATTTTTCTGGTCTTAAGAACGGCGCTGCCACTTAATATAGCCGCCCTTGATAATAGGTGGGAGCATCGAATTCAATGGGTGTTGCGGTGGTACGCCCACCGCAACACCCAGTGCATGCCTCCTTTCACGCTAAGTCTAGCGTGAAAGGGGCCCTATTCTCAAGGCAGCGTTAAGCCACTTAACATGGCTTTAAGTCACTTTAAGTGGGTTAACGCTGCCTAGAGTATAGGGTGCTGGCCCTATCGCAACAGGAATGTCAAAAAAAGTGATGTTCCCATGGCGATAGGGGCTTGAGAATATGCCCCACAGTGTTTACAACATAGAAAAAAACCTGGCAGTGCAGACAGAAATCCGCAGTCGAAAGTAGAGTTTGGTGCATTCTTGTTTGTTTTTGCCAGATGTTCCAATCTTGCAGATGGATGACATCCTGAAACAATGCTCAGGACCTAGCATGATAGGTAGGTGCAAGGAGTTGCTCCGAGATCTGTGCGTGCCCTTTGGGTACTAATTCCAAATAATTGCAGTGAAAACGATTACTTTGGTCCATTAACAGTTAATAAATTAAGGGGGATATTCTCAAGAACGTGAGATATTCATCCCAAAATGAGCTTAACGCAACTCTCCACATCGCAGTCTCTCACGGGAAATGAACACCGTGGTAACGTGGTATTCACAAGCCGGTGGTACCATGCGATAGGCTCATAATCTCACAGCAAATGTCCGTGCTAAAATCAACGCGACTCCGCAAAAATGCAAAACCCAAACGTGAAAAAAGTTGCGACGCCCCAAATTGCGATAAAAAAATCTGCGACATCCAGCCACAGGCGTCATGCGGGAAATTGCACTATAAAAGCAACAAAAAAAAACACCAATCGCAAATCCAACTGCGCAGCACCATGGATGCACCCGGACCGAGTACAGAGGACAACCTGAACCCCACAAGCCCCACAGAGGACCAGCCAGGAAACCCGGAGTAGGGGAATGGCAAGGAGAAGAGGAAGAGGAAGACGGGGTTCATGCCGCAGGAAGACCGGATCATCGTCACAGAGATGATAAATCACTACTAACAACTGTCCGTCACCTCCACTGCGTCATTGGCAACACAAACGGAAATATGGCAGTCCATTGTCACCAACATGTATGCAGTCGGAGTATCGAGGAGGTCAATGGAGGAGGTCAAAGGGCGCTGGTATGAAGTGCACAGCCAAAACAAGGACAAACTCGCTGCCAACAGGAAGGAGGCCATTACAAAAATGGGGTAACCCAATGGTGATCAAGGACCTGGGTAGATTCTGATACAAAATACAATGGTCCTAGACCTTCATTTATAAATCAACTAATGATTATATGAGCTAATGGCTCATATGACTTAATCCATTATTTACATCATAAGAGTGCAACAGACCATAATCTGGGTCACTATACATTTTATTTTCAAGTCAAATGGTGAAAAACAGACAATATTATATGCGTTTGTCGATTTTTAAGAAAAGGGGGGGGTTGCTCCAGAAGGAATGTGCATAGAATTAGAGGTGCTCAAGTGTGAAGTGATAAAGAAGAGGGTATTCAAAGGGATGGTATAGAAGAGTTTAGTATGTCAAAAAACACAGGACTGGTTGTAAATCACCGTCCTTAGGAAGCCTGGCCACAAAACAGTTACAAATATATTGCAATTTCAATTCACATAGAATTCCATTCTAAGGTGGCACGTGGGGGGTAAGATTCAAGATCCAGGCTTGGTTAAATGGGTGTCGACATTTCGGCCCGTCTTATGGCCATGAGGGCGATTAGATCCTCGGCCTTGCGGATCTTCATCAGGACAGGGTGGAGCAACCAAAAGTGGAGGTATAGTCACATACCTAAAATGTGAGAAACCAGAGGTAAGGTTGTTGCACTAGAGGTTAAAAACTGGTAGTATCGCTAAAATTATGAATAATTACCGTTAAATCTGGTCTACTGGTCAGTAGTAGGGAGCAAAAGGTCGGTAATTCATATGGTTAATGCAGGCCTTTTGGCTAGATTGAGCGAACGGGGTTACCCCATCAGACTGCTTAAGAAAGCACGAAAGTCTGCGTGGCACAACCACAGGGAATTCCTACTAGTTCCTAAACCTACAACTAACACCAAGGAGGAACGTTTAGTGTGCGTGACTACTTTCAATACCAAAAGTAACGCTATCAAAAAGACCATTAACCAGCATTGGCATTTGGTGTCAGACGAATTGGGCAATATACCCACTCCCTTACATGCATTTAGAAAAGGCAAAAATATTAGGGATCATGTGGTTAAGTCTCTGTTATATACACCAAGGACCTCTAGCCAAACCACTCTATGGGGGATCCCGCCTATTATGGGCCACCATAAGTGCAGCTCATGCAAAGCTTGCCCACTGTCCAAAGAGATTATTGAGTTTACGCACAATGAACAGACATACACACTACATGAGCACAGTAACTGCAACACTAGTGCCGTTATTTATGCTATTTCCTGCCCATGTGGGTTCATATATGTAGGGCAGACCATCCAGAAAGTTAAATGCTGCATCCTACAACATTGCAGTCGCATACGTTGCAAGGTGCAAGGTGCACCCTTAGTGGAACACTTCACCGCGTTTGAACACGTAGCTGAAAGCCTTAGATGGTGGGTCATTGAGAAAGTCAAACCTAACCCAAGAGGGGGTGACTTTACCAATATACTTAACAAACGAGAGTGTAAATGGATACACTCTTTGGATACGGTAGCACGGGGCCTCAATGAATTTGAGGAAATAATCAGTAGGCAAGTAGCTGTACTTCGTAATGGATGAAGTATGCCTTCTTTCAGTGATTTAGCCCTTAGACCTTCTGTTTAGCACACTAGGGACCTAGTGTACTACATACTCTAGCAAGTATATGTTTTTCAAATGTAATTTTACATCGTTCTCCGTGTTGTTTTTGCCACATATATTAGGCTCTTGGCATGTAATCTGTCATATTCATAACCATTGTAACTAGAAATTTTATCTGTGTATATATTAATACCAAACTGTATTGTTGACTCATGTTTTCCTAATCACGTTTTTAACCTGTGGTAATGTGTGACTTCTAATGTATCTATTTGAAATGCACATCCATTGTTTGTGTGCCATAAGTACTGTCCTTTGGCATACATATATCCTTTAACAATCACTGCTTCCCCTCAATCTGTTGTATACAACCTTGGAATGCTTCCTTTTATAAGCCCCCTTTTTACAAGTGTCACGCACATACTTGTTTATCAGCATTGTGCCTCAACGATTGTGCTGCAAACTTTATTGAATTTCCTTTACCCTTAACGCTGTCAAAACACTGTCATGCACCGATACCGGGAGAGTCTTTTCTCCCTGGTATTTGACGTGAACCGGCCGCGTCAGCCTGACGTTGACGCGGTACCCGGTTTAGTACGTCCACGTGCTGACCACTTTCCCAGTATGCAGTCATACACGGCGGGAGACGGACGCGGCTGAAGCGTGCTTCACAGGTGATCTTAACCTTGGACAATATCGAATTTATGATAGACTTTAAGCGCCCTCTATTCCCTTATTTACAATTCGGTTTTGATTTTTTCAGTTCTAATTGAATTTCCATGTATGCGGACCCAATTAACATTCATGGAGTACACTGACTCATAGACTGACCGAATTATTGGATACAGATTCATCTCCAGCTTTAAGGTAAAGGGGGTCTTTTGATCTGTATGTACATTACCAGCCTGATACCAAGCATCGGCAGGTTTACTGACTCCTACCATACTTATACCTCCTTTAGTTTTTCAAGATTACTGCTTTTGAAGCACACCCACCAGCGATATTGGCCGCATTAACCATATGAATTACCGACCTTTTGCTCCCTACTACTGACCAGTAGACCAGATTTAACGGTAATTATTCATAATTTTAGCGATACTACCAGTTTTTAACCTCTAGTGCAACGACCTTACCTCTGGTTTCTCACTTTTTAGGTATGTGACTAGGCCCCATACCTCCCCTTTTGGTTGCTCCACCCCGTCCTGATGAAGATCCGCAAGGCCGAGGATCTAATCGCCCTCATGGCCATAAGACGGGTCGAAACGTCGACGCCCATTTAACCAAGCCTGGATCTTGAATCTTACTCCCCACATGCCACCTTAGAATGGAATTCTATGTGAATTGAAATTGCAATATATTTGTAACTGTTTTGTGGCCAGGCTTCCTAAGGACGGTGATTTACAACCAGTCCTGTGTTTTTTGACATACTAAACTCATCTATACCATCCCTTTGAATACCCTCTTCTTTATCACTTCACACTTGAGCACCTCTAATTCTATGCACGTTCCTTCTGGAGAAACCCCCCCTTTTCTTAAAAATCGACAAACACATATAATATTGTCTGTTTTTCACCATTTGACTTGAAAATAAAATGTACGGTGACCCAGACTATGGTCTGTTGCACTCTTATGTTGTAAATAATGGATTAAGTCATATGAGCCATTAGCTCATATAATCATTAGTTGATTTATAAATGAAGGTCTAGGACCATTGTTTTTTGTATCATCATCGCCAACAGGAAGGAAGCAAAGGTGACTGGAAGTGGGAGTCCTGCGCAACAGGAGGAGCTGGATGAGTTAGAGAAAATGGTGGCCACAGCCATCAGTGTGGAGACGGTGGCAGGAGTTGGGTGTCTTGACACAGCTCGATATGACCTGACCCAACAGCAACAGGGTGAGTAACGACCAGGGACTGGGGGCACAGGGGGAGATGGCCACAATGGCACACATGCACAATCATGTGTAGCACACTGCACATCCACAATGAGTGTGGAACATGTCCCTGATACCCTTGGCACACTGCAGCACACATAGAAACACCAAGTAGGCCCCCCTCCACAATGTGCACTAATGGGCCCCCCTCCATATCACTAATGCCACAACCTACCCATGCACATGTGTTGAGTCCAGAAAAGCAGCGGCTCTGTGAGCCACACGGACAATGCAAGTGACACTGCATGACAGATAACATGGCTTCAGTCACAATACATGACATGGTGCACAAGATGACTTTGAGGTGGCCCACTATGGACCACATCCGTAAAGGAGCAGGTCACACTCTGACACATCCACGTGCACCAACAACACATGACGTGAAAAACACATCTGCAGACAAACAATACACAAGAGTACCAAAACTGTACCAGAGCACAAATGACCCAAGACGCAAACATCCCATTACCCGAAAAGCACACAAGTCAAAGGCACACGGACTCAAAGGGATAAGTGGCCGCAAAATCAGAGCTACAGGGGAGACTCGCCAACAATGCAGCAAACACACAGCAAGCACAGTACACCAACATTAACGACAAGGTCGTACGAAGTGCAACCCTTACACCACAGGACAGAGGACACAACTGGTGCCGCCCCTGCGTAGTAACTGGCCAATCACATCTGGCATTGCATGACACTGTGAGATGATGATGTACAAGTACAACCTCACATCTGTCATGTAGTCGAAATGTCCACTGTCTCACATCAAATAGCGAGCTTCACCAAAGCAGCCAAAATGTACACTGGCATGCAGTCTGAATGTAAACATCTCCAATGCGTGAAAATACATGGAACACACTGTTAACCTGCATCTCCCCGTTAAATTGCAGAGGGACAATCAACAACTCCTGCAGAGCAGACCACACATCTCTACAGTGATGATGAAGATGACACCCTGCACATTTGCCCAGACACCCTCCAACGGCTCATGGACAGCATCTGGACACCACCCCAAGGAGCAGGGCAGCCCAGCTGCATCGCGGTGACACCACACCCTGCACAGACCACACAGCAGGAAGCACACACCACCATGGCTGGCTCAAAGGACCCGCAGGACCAACGCATGGAATTTCAATGCCGTGTGTTAGGGTGCCATGAGAAGATTGCTGATCAGCTGTGGGTGGGGTTCGACTTCATGGCAGCCAAACTCGATGCCATACGTGGGTGTCTGAGTCCCATCAGGGACTACTTTCAGTCTCTAACGGACACCCACTGTCCACACCATACTCATCAACAATCCTTGGCTGACCTCGCTGGGGCCGTTACTCGGATACAAGAACTGTCTACTCAGACAGGCTCCAGCGATGACAGCACAGAGTTGGCACGGATGCGGAGGACAATGGAGACCATGGAGCCGATGCAGCCTGGAAGTAGGGCTGCCAAGGCTGAACACCAGCGAGATGTAGATGGGATCGTCCATGCCTCGCAGATCCTCATCTTGCCATTGCTGCCACAGAGCCTGTCACAGATAACTGCTGCTGGAACTTCGACACACACATCTCTGCCCTCTGATGTGTCATTGGCACACAGTGATGCAGCCCTACCCCCTCCGCCCCCTGATGTGTCAGTGGCACACAGTTATGCAGCTATAACACCACCACACACACTTTACACACTGGACACAGAAGACGTCTCAGAGGAGTAAGATGTGGAGGGTAATTACTGTGTGAGGAAGGAGGCAGCAGCATCCATAGCCGCCACATGGCCTGTCCCTGCCTGGTACAGCCCTATGCATCATGCCCTGGAACAACACCTCCCACTGTCCCCCGGAACACTCTGCAACATTCACCTGGACCCCGACATGGACTGCCATATCTGCTTGTGTACCAATGACACAGAAATCCGACTGAGGACTAAACTCTTCCGCTCCAAATTAACGTTACATACCCCCAAGGACTCTGGTTGGCCCACCACTGGGCAACCACGTAATGTGTGCTTGAACTGGCCATGTACCCCTCCAGCTCTGACACTCCCCAGAATGTGAATAAAACATTCCAAATCACACAGATGTATCCTGTCTTTGTTCACTCTTGTGTACAAAAATGGATGAATGTAGGTACATTGATTGCAAAAAAAAGGCACACCCTGGTAAATGTCATCAATGCACATGTCTGACCCTGACCCACATGGACCTTTAGATAAATGTGAAGGTGTGAACTAGCTGTGGTCTCATTGCACATGAACAACAATCTCGCATCCCCCAACGTAGCCCCACGTCCATGTATTATATGGGGCTGTGTGTCTAAATGTCAGAATCGGTAGCCCGCCTGCAGTTGTGTCCCCCATTGCATGTGGTACAGAACATCTCTTTGCATGACCTACTCCCACACATCAGTGTGGACACAGTATGTTTTCATGGACCATATTGATCCCCATGGCAAGAAGTTGGACACCATACTCACATTGCTGAAGACACGAAAGAGCACAGGTCTACTAGCAACTAACCAAAACACAATGTCTCGCTCACAGAGGTGGAGCTGCCAATAGGGATTCACCATCTATGTACCAGGGGCAGTCTGCCCCTCCCTGTGTACGGACAATGCTCATTGAGGCACAGGATTTGTCATACAAATCAACACTCATCACAGTTGTACACTGTTACAGTTGCGTAGACTTTCTTAGCATGTGCTTGTCAGTACGGGCAAGTAATGGGCCATGATAGGCCGAAAAATGCTTAAGACACTTACAGGCAGAATGGGAACGTTTCGAGGTGCAAGAACTGGGGAGACAAAAATGAACACATATCCTTACGTTTGGCAATGGTCTCAGCCCACCTTGCCTTGCTGGTCGAGTCATGTGATGTAAGGCGTCTGCTCATAGCCCCATGTCAGGGGACACGACTCACAGACCATGGGAACTGCATGGAGCTGTACCACCGGACTGCGTCAACTGTGTGCTATGCTGGCAGTGAGCAGGTGACAGGGACCAACAAGGTCACATGTCATGCTACATTGCCATGTGTGTAGTCTCCCTCCAGCAGTATGTCAGATTTAGGAACGTTGCCATACGACGCTGTGCAGCCCTGCCCATGGGACTGCCTCACCTTGCACATGTGTGTGACAAAACGCACATGCATTCGGAGTCCGAGCGAATGCAGACATGTCCACTGTTGTTCTGGCTTATGGGACCATTCCTCCAAGATGCAACACGGTGTTGTGACCTGTGCTCTGGGTGTCATTCAGTTGTGGCTGCAGGAATATAGTTACTCTTCCATGTATGCGAGCGCTGCTTCATAGGTAATCAGTTCCATAAGTACGTCGTTCTCGAATTCAAGGAACACGAGGGAGAGACAATCCATTAACTGGTCCGGACAGATGTGCTCCGACCATGCAGTTTCACCGATCCGCAACACTGCCCAATAGGGGAGCGCCTCGATGTGGTCACTGCACATGATGCAATCTCCTATCCACTACTGCCAGCACATACGCCACAGATCAGGGCATCCCATGCACGGGTATCCCGGTTGCACTCCTGTTCGTGGGCCAACAGGGGGCACACACACAAGTCATAATCCAGTTCGGCTACCATTGTGTTGGGTAGGCAGACCTCCATGGGCCACTCGAATGTGCATGATCGACGGTGGAACAGGGGCTGGACGCATGTGACGTATGCAAGCCGGAAACTCAGATGGTAACTGATTCGCAAAACTCCCACTGGCGGAGCTCCCAACAGATGCAGCATTCGTGCACGGTACAGTCCACGTGACAGGGGTTGTGCATGTGCCCGGGATTGCCTGCCATTGCGTTTGTTGGTCTCATACCACCGGCACTCCTCAGACCGGCGGCAGTTCTGTGGATGATATGCCACAGCTCGGAGAAATGAGTTGTATGTGTGTTCAACGTTTGGACGTATGGGTTGTCTTTTGGCAATGTGTTGGGGGCATGCCATGCAGGTGCACCTCGAGCAGGGACACGTGTGTGTGGGGTGTAGACACGTTGCTCTTTCATTAGTGCAGTTCGTGGTGTGGGAGTGATAGGAGTCTGGTATGGTACCTCACTCAGAGGGTGCCAGGCACAGTGGAGACCAAGGTCGGAGGTTTGGATGTCCTCCCGCCTTGTGTATTGAGACAAAGGAGCTTTCATGCCTAATTTTTGTCTGACTAATGCTTGCATTTCTGAAATGTGATGTGGCCTTCACGTTGAAATTATTGCCAGGCCTTACATTTAGGGTGCACCAATCGCAAAACACACGCAACAGTTGGCATGTATGAGCCAAGAACCCGATTGTCCTTGCGCTCCTTGTTCAGTCTCTCTCTCTTTCTCTCTCTCTCTGTCCTTTGAAGAGTGCCTGACACACCTTATTATCTTGGATATTACCTTACAGGCTGTCACTTACAGATTGCCCAGGGATGACCCACCATGACTCTTCCAAATAGCTTTTTGGTGAGAAATTTGATTGTGATATTTTGTTTGGCCTTTCATTGGTGAATGATTCATTCTGCTTTTTGTATACTCACATGACTGTTAGTTGTGATTCTGCCGCATCAGGGAGATGAATTTGTTCCTGTTTCGTGCCGTTGATGTGCAGTCTCTTGGTCTGGGGGAGGTAGGGGGTGTCCGGGGTGGGGCCCCGGGGTGGGGGGTGGTCCGGGGATGGGTGGTGGTGGATGTTGTGCCCTGCTGGGGCTCCGAGCTGCATGATCGTTGGCTCCATGGCATCTGTTGTTCTTCAGGTGTGGCTCTGGGCTGTGTTCCCTTGGCTTCTGCCGGTTGTTATCCGACTTTACACCAGGTCAGAGCAGGTGTTAATTTCCTTCTGCTTACGCGCCTTATCGCATGTTTTGTGTTCCTATCGCAGATCTGGCTGGTTGTTGGGAATGTGAGGTGTGGTGTGTCGCGGCTTTCTGCTCGGGAACGCCTACTCTGCATCTCATTAGCGATAATTGCCGGGGTCATCCATGGCGATGTTTTTTAAGGATGCTATCGCCGGAAAACTGGTGATATTGGCTGTTAGCACCAGCTTGTGAATGGTGTGATAAATTTATCGTGACTTTGGCTTCGATAAGATGCCGATAACTCTGCGATAACTCCTTGAGAATATGCCCCACAATTTCCTTACAAACTTTTTTGGTAACAAGTGTTATTATTCATTTTTGCAATAGCAAAAGATGCAGTGGTAAGAGCTACATTTCTAAAAACCAAGGCTTTGTTGTGATTATTATTTAGTAGTTGCGTGAGTTAAAAAAAACCTGATCCTTCCTCAGGAAATGCCTCCAAATAATTTCAGTTTTCTCATCATTTTGTGTTCCCTTTCGTTGCTCAACGAACCAATTCAAATCGGAAACTGTCACAGATTCCATGTTGGAAGTCTGGACAAATAAATAATTTTGTAGGGCACGTGTGATATTATTTGTTAGAGTCTGATAACCTGGATTTCTATGTTATACATACTTCATAGAAATGGATTGAGGCCCTTATTTATGAAGGGCTTGCTCTGTGGTTGTGTCACATTTTTGTGATGCTGCGGTGGCGTAAACCATGTGCCACACTGCCCCTTAAAAACAAATTGATGCATCTTGGCAGATGCATCACATTGTAAAGGCCTGCTCTACAGTATACCTGTGTCAGGCATAATGTATCCAAGATGGGCGTTCTCCAGTGAAAAAGCCTCATAGAAGTGGTGCAGTGAGATTTATGAGCTTTCACTGTGCCACTTTAATGAATTGACTGTGTCACAATACTTACGCCTGCTTCAAATGTGTCTGTAAATCCTTGCGCCATTGAGCGCTATATTGTAAATACTGCGCATCCATGGTGTCATAAAGATGGTCCTCTTGAAAAGTGACGCATCACTGTTTTTGCCCAGCAATGCCCCACTTTTCATTATTGAGGACCTGAAGGAATACATTAAAATGATGGGCCTCTTTTATGAGGCCCCTTGTGGCAATTTTGCACCACTGGAACATGACTTTCTTGATTTACTGGTGGGCAATGTGCCACAGTATATTTACAAGGCCACGTAAAGCAACTTTACTGGGCTTTTCATGGCCTTGTAAATATGTGCCCCTTTCAACCAAAACACTGCCTGAAAGGGGCGTTCCATGGATGTTGCTGTGGGTGTTCCCACAGCAACACCCATGGAATCTGAAGCATTCCCAGATTTACGAGGCATCATAACCCTGGGAATGCGTCAGAATCTAATGCCACCTGAGGCATGGTGTTTGGGAGGTGCAACGAGGAGAAGTATTTTCATTTCTCCTTGTTAGGTCTCGCTGAGCCCAGCACATGCGCTGGCTCGGAGAGACATTTTGGAGATGAGTTTTCAAAGTGCTGCTGGCTGGCCTAGCGCTTGCGTTCACGCAAACGTGCACGCGCGAACCTCTAGCCTTCAGCAGCACTTTGAAAACTCGTGTTAGCGCGTCATCGCGATGACTTTCGTTTTCAGAGCGATCGCCATGACTTTCGCTTTTACGGCCGCGCGGCGTTACTTTTACTGCCGCGCGGCCAATGCTTGTTTCTAAGATGGCCACATGAAATACGAGTTGAGGCATTGAAGTGTATGCCCAGACTTTGTCTAGCATTGGTTTCTATCACTCTGCCTGCATAGCTGCTGTCTGGCCTCTTTCAGGAAATATTTCAACTGTCAAAGCCAGCTGCTGACTTTATTATAGATTAGTGATTTTATTTGTTTTTATGTCGCTCTTTAAGTATTAACCGTTAAGCAGTTCGTAGGTTTTAAAGCTAGCGTAGATCGTCATCCAAATAATCCGTGGTACACTGTGATGCAAGCCACGACTGTTATTCGCTGATGAATTCATATGTTACACCTCTTCAGCATAAGTGTGATCAGGGCCGCATCACTAGCAACATTAAGTAACTGCCACTCTCATCCAGCGGGAACACCAACATTCTCTGCATCACCCCATAATGCGCCCGCTCCTTACAAGGGTTTATAGGGAAACTTCTCCACAACAGCAAACATTTACTAGTGAAGACACACACATCATTCCCTTTGCGTTGGCACAGCATCATTTAGACAATCCATGCCAACGTGGCCCTTCCACTCACCCCATAATCCTCAGACTCAACAATGTATAACATTGAACACACAGATAACCCCACAGAAACATGTCTAGTTTGTGCAATATGAAAATTGTATACATACAGTAAATGTCAACCTACATGATGCAATTTACAATGGTACAGCTTATGGTTTTCACGGCATAATAAATGGAGTTTGTAATCTCAATTCTAAATCTTTTTATTACACGCACATTTTACGTCTGAACATGTCTGTAATCAGACAAATTAGTTACTCCTCGCTTGTTATAATAGACTAAAAGTAAGTAGCTGTGTAGCCCTGTTCTGTCAGTTGCTCGCATCATGACGTGCCCCCTGAGGAGGATGAGCTCTAAGGATGCTTGTGATACAAGTGAAGAGGAGGACCACCCCCCTCCGTCTCAAACCTCAAGCTTTGTGAGGAGTGAAGCTCATTTTGTACACCTGCGCTCTGATCGCTAGCAGGTCGTCTTGCCAGATGCCTGCACACCTTGCCTGCTGCTAACTCTTTCCATTGACTGAAGAGAAACGAATAGAATGATTGTGTTATGACCAAGAACTTTAAGAACACATAATGTTAAGGGGGGGAGGGGGGGGGGGGTGGTCATCAGGTTGTAATCTTTTGATTCTCATCTCTAGATTGGCCCGAAGCCCAGGATCCTTGCATGGCTTTCTGTCCCCTTAAGGACCCACGCAGAGGCCAAATGGATGGGGTAGCTCTCCACTCCCTGCAGCAGCACTGGGGCGTCCCTCGACACCCCAAACACGTTCCAGGGCACAGGTAGGTAGCAGTAAGGCAGGGAGTTCTAGAGACGGGGCCACTGAGGACACATCCGGTAAGGAGGGGCGCTCTTGGCTCCCTTCACTGCGCCCCAAACACATGGCTGAAGAAAATAAGTGTTTTCTTTCTTCCTGAGTGTCAGCTTGCCTTTGTTAGTAGGATGGCTTACAGGTAAACAGAGATGCACGGTATGCAACAGCCACACACACCCTTAGCCCCAGATATTAGAGGCACAACTGTCCACAAGATATATAAGAAATAAAGTACCCCCAACTGTACATTACAAATTATTTTGCAATAAATCTGGAGTTTTGTGACCTTATATCGGCCTTGGGCATGCGGTCTTGTGCCTCTGTATATTGTCGCAGATCTCCTCAGTGGCTACCCTATTGAACTGTGAAGTTGGGTACTTTCTCCCACTTAAGATGTCTTATTTATTGCAAGAGAACATTACAGTCAAATAACTGAACACTCGAAATTCTCAGCCAAAGATGTTCAGCTGTGGCACTGAGGGCCTGGAATGCCTTTCCTGTTTGTAGCTTTTTTTGTCCTGCTTCTTTGTGATTTTGGATTGAGTGAACGACAGTCTTTTTTTGCCTGTTTATTGTTCACTTTGTGGTACTAAAATGCACGACGGTATAATTTCTCCCCTTCAACCACTGAGGGAGAAAGGAAATCTGCAGACAAAATAACTGTTGTTGTTCCCAGAGGTGATCAGTCTCCGTCAACAATGAAGGCGTAGCTCCAGTAAGTGTTATTTTTGGAAAAAAAAGACCAGAGACCAGTATCAAAGTTTTCATTTATAGCACGTCTTTGTTTATTTCAATATGAGTTTGTACTATTCGGTTGTTTATATTGCTGCGTTGCTTCAGACTAGTCTCTAGTATGACTGTTGCTTTTGCATTGTGGGTGGTCATTGTTCTTCTAAGTTCAAGTATTTACTTATAAGAACTAGAATTCTTAATTGTTAAAATGTTGAGCGTTTTACCCTCAAGATTATCCCCCGTCCCTGGGTAGGCTTTTCTATACAGTTGTAATTCCACTTTGGCCATGGGCTATGCAAACCATTCTTTTTATTTTGCTGCTTGCATTTTTTATGCAAATGTACCTCTAATATAACTTCTCCTTTTTTATAACTTTGCATGTGGATGAGATGATGGTTTTTTATAGGCCTTTTTCAGTTGGGGTTTGTTGAACCTAAGGTTTTGAGACTTTATTATCCATGATGTTTCGAGCTCGTGTACAGTAAAGATCACCTCTTTAATGTGAGGTTCTGTGAGCTATTTTGCAAATCTTGATCTTCCGCTTTCATGAAATTTGCAGTTCCCCATTTTACATTACCTGAAACAATGTTTTCCTCTCAGCAAGTTAATTTTCACTGTAGCGCATTCAATTCAGCCAAACTTTCAAACGTATGTCTATTTTTCCTATGCGAGATTTTCTTTGGTTAAGCTTTTCTATGAAAAATGATAGTTTGCAGAATGTTTTTTGACAAGTTCACCCTTTGCACATGTTTTGTGCGCACAATGCATTGCACAGTAGATGAATACCGTCCAGTACAAGGCATAGCGTATCCAGTACTATTTTATTAATGAAGATAAGGATAAATGCAATATAGTATTTAAAAACGTGCATTTTTCAGATGAAAGTGATGAATTGAAAAACGTTGTGGTGTCTCGACATAGAACATTTATCAATAGACCTTTGCAAAGGTTATAGAAAGGAAACTTTACACCCAAAGATCAGACGAGCCACTAATTACAGTCTAGCAGGCCATTAATTCAGACACCCTCAATTATGACAATTACCCCCAAATGCATACTTTAAAAAAGACTTTGATTGTACAAACACTAGATGACCAGAACTCTTTAAACGTAACTGGTGCTTACCCTGCACATCAACCATCCTTGCGGATGTTCATTAATGTACATACACTGTCTGCCTCAAAGCACCTAAGAAACTGGTCCACATGTTCAGCACTATACAAAGTAAGTTAAATGAATAACCCTATGGTACAGTCTTTTTCTAGCTTCTCAAAGACAGGATGGGGTATCCTGTCAAAGAAGAGAGCTGTGGGTTGGACAGAGTTATGGAGGAGCCACTGAAATCCCATGATACTGCTGCATTTCCATTCATGTGTGGATGTTGTGACTGTCTTGCAGTCTAGCATCTGTCGCCGAATGTGTAGATGTCAACAAAAATATTTTTAGCTAGACTAATAATGGTGTACGAGAGGTGAAGCACAACGCCAGAAATCTTCCAAAAGATGACCAGTCACCTTTCAGTCACTAAGTGCTGTTTTCTGAAGAGAAAATTCTGCCCAGATGGTGTTAATCTACGCATGATTTTTCTGCATTTGTAAATAAGCACCCTACATATTCAAATATAGGTCGAATGAGGTGTAGCACATTGATTGCTTTTTCGTCAATAACATTTTCTTTCACTATTCATGCACAATCATGTTTACAGCAAATACATATTTCTAAACACAGCAGATTGTTCAAGAATGGTAAACTCATTAGACCTGAGGAATGTTAGTCTCCCACTGAGATATGCACAGAATTAATAGATATTGTGCAGAACTGTTGTGCAAGACTGCTTGTTACTCCAAGTCCGTAGCGGAACCAGCGTACGTGCTTACAGCTTCAGGGTTCTTTAAGACGCGACATTGTAAACAGAACTGGACCGCTCAGAGTAAAAGAAGCGCGCCTTTTAATGAAAGAAGTATATTACACAAAGTGATTATGGGTAGAATTCTCTCTTGCTGAGTGCAGCAATATATATACATATATATTGATTTTACATAAGCTTTTTTTCTTGGTGGTGGAAAGGACAGAGTTAACAAACTGATGCTTCTGTTCTTCCATTCAAGACAAAATCATTAATTGTTGGTAAATTCGATATTGACAACGTTGAATAGTATCTGCAGAA